>NC_140998.1:85670734-85995822 GCF_052327205.1 Somniosus microcephalus | reverse complement strand
CGCGCTCTCTCCTTCCCCCGCGCTGCGCGCTCTCCTTCCCCCGCGCGCGCGCTCTCCTTCCCCCGCGCGCGCGCTCTCTCCTTCCCCCGCGCGCGCGCTCTCCTTCCCCCGCTGCGCGCTCTCTCCTTCCCCCGCGCGCGCTCTCTCCTTCCCCCCGCGCGCGCTCTCTCCTTCCCCCGCGCGCGCGCGCTCTCCTTCCCCCGCGCGCGCTGCGCTCTTCCTTCCCCCGCGCGCGCGCTCTCTCCTTCCCCCGCGCGCGCGCTCTTCCTTCCCCCCGCTGCGCGCGCTCTCCTTCCCCCGCGCGCGCGCGCTCTCCTTCCCCCGCGCGCAGCGCTCTCCTTCCCCCGCGCGCGCGCTCTCCTTCCCCCTGCGCGCGCGCTCTCCTTCCCTTCCCGCGCGCGCGCTCTCCTTCCCCCGCGCGCGCGCTCTTCCTTCCCCCGCGCGCGCGCTCTCCTTCCCCCGCGCGCGCGCTCTCCTTCCCCCCGCGCGCGCGCTCTCTCCTTCCCCCGCTGCGCGCGCTCTCCTTCCCCCGCGCGCGCGCTCTCCTTCCCCCGCGCGCGCGCTCTCTCCTTCCCCCGCGCGCGCGCTCTCTCCTTCCCCCGCGCGCGCTCTCTCCTTCCCCCGCGCGCGCTCTCTCCTTCCCCCGCGCGCGCTCTCTCCTTCCCCCGCGCGCTGCGCTCTCTCCTTCCCCGCGCGCGCGCTCTCTCCTTCCCCGCGCGCGCTCTCTCTCCTTCCCCCGCGCGCGCTCTCTCCTTCCCCCGCGCGCGCTCTCTCCTTCCCCCGCGCGCGCTCTCTCCTTCCCCGCGCGCGCTCTCTCCTTCCCCGCGCGCGCTCTCTCCTTCCCCCGCGCGCGCGCTCTCCTTCCCCCGCGCGCGCTCTCTCCTTCCCCCGCGCGCGCTCTCTCCTTCCCCCGCGCGCGCTCTCTCCTTCCCCGCGCGCGCTCTCTCTCCTTCCCCCGCGCGCTCTCTCTCCTTCCCCCGCGCGCGCTCTCTCCTTCCCCCGCGCGCTCTCTCTCCTTCCCCGCGCGCTCTCTCTCCTTCCCCGCGCTCTCTTCCTTCCCCCGCGCGCTCTCTCTCCTTCCCCCGCGCGCTCTCTCTCCTTCCCCGCGCGCTCTCTCTCCTTCCCCCGCGCGCTCTCTCTCCTTCCCCCGCGCGCTCTCTCTCCTTCCCCCGCGCGCTCTCTCTCCTTCCCCCGCGCGCTCTCTCTCCTTCCCCCGCGCGCTCTCTCTCCTTCCCCCGCGCGCTCTCTCTCCTTCCCCCGCGCGCTCTCTCTCCTTCCCCCGCGCGCGCTCTCTCCTTCCCCCGCGCGCGCTCTCTCCTTCCCCGCGCGCGCTCTCTCTCCTTCCCCCGCGCGCGCTCTCTCCTTCCCCCGCGCGCGCTCTCTCCTTCCCCCGCGCGCGCTCTCTCTCCTTCCCCCGCGCGCTCGCTCTCCTTCCCCCGCGCGCTCGCTCTCCTTCCCCCGCGCGCTCGCTCTCCTTCCCCCCGCGCGCTCGCTCTCCTTCCCCCGCGCGCTCGCTCTCCTTCCCCCGCGCGCTCGCTCTCCTTCCCCCGCGCGCTCGCTCTCCTTCCCCCGCGCGCTCGCTCTCCTTCCCCCGCGCGCTCGCTCTCCTTCCCCCGCGCGCTCGCTCTCCTTCCCCCGCGCGCGCTCTCCTTCCCCGCGCGCGCTCTCCTTCCCGCGCGCTCTCCTTCCCCGCGCGCTCGCCCTCTCCTTCCCCCGCGCGCCGCCCTCTCCTTCCCCCGCGCGCGCCCTCTTCCTTCCCCCGCGCGCGCGCTCTCCTTCCCCCGCGCGCGCGCTCTCCTTCCCCCGCGCGCGCGCTCTCCTTCCCCCGCGCGCGCGCTCTCCTTCCCCCGCGCGCGCTCTCTCCTTCCCCCGCGCGCGCTCTCTCCTTCCCCCGCGCGCGCGCTCTCCTTCCCCCGCGCGCGCGCGCTCCTTCCCCCGCGCGGCGCGCTCCTTCCCCCGCGCGGGCGCGCTCCTTCCCCCGCGCGGGCGCGCTCCTTCCCCCGCGCGGGCGCGCTCCTTCCCCGCGCGCGCGCTCTCCTTCCCCCGCGCGCGCGCTCTCCTTCCCCCGCGCGCGCGCTCTCCTTCCCCCGCGCGCGCGCTCTCCTTCCCCCGCGCGCAGCGCTCTCCTTCCCCCGCGCGCGCGCTCTCCTTCCCCCGCGCGCGCGCTCTCCTTCCCCCGCGCGCGCGCTCTCCTTCCCCCGCGCGCGCGCTCTCCTTCCCCCGCGCGCGCGCTCTCCTTCCCCCGCGCGCGCTCTCTCCTTCCCCCGCGCGCGCTCTCTCCTTCCCCCGCGCGCGCTCTCTCCTTCCCCCGCGCGCGCTCTCTCCTTCCCCCCGCGCGCGCGCTCTCCTTCCCCCGCGCGCGCGCTCTCCTTCCCCCGCGCGCGCGCTCTCCTTCCCCCGCGCGCGCGCTCTCCTTCCCCCGCGCGCGCGCTCTCCTTCCCCCGCGCGCGCGCTCTCCTTCCCCCGCGCGCGCGCTCTCCTTCCCCCGCGCGCGCGCTCTCCTTCCCCCGCGCGCGCGCTCTCCTTCCCCCGCGCGCGCGCTCTCCTTCCCCCGCGCGCGCGCTCTCCTTCCCCCGCGCGCGCGCTCTCCTTCCCCCGCGCGCGCGCTCTCCTTCCCCCGCGCGCGCGCTCTCCTTCCCCCGCGCGCGCGCTCTCCTTCCCCCGCGCGCGCTCTCTCCTTCCCCCGCGCGCGCTCTCTCCTTCCCCCGCGCGCGCTCTCTCCTTCCCCGCGCGCGCTCTCTCCTTCCCCCGCGCGCGCTCTCCTTCCTTCCCCCGCGCGCGCGCTCTCCTTCCCCCGCGCGCGCGCTCCTTCCCCCGCGCGCGCGCTCTCCTTCCCCCGCGCGCGCGCTCTCCTTCCCCCGCGCGCGCGCTCTCCTTCCCCCGCGCGCGCGCTCTCCTTCCCCCGCGCGCGCGCTCTCCTTCCCCCGCGCGCGCGCTCTCCTTCCCCGCGCGCGCGCTCTCCTTCCCCCGCGCGCGCGCTCTCCTTCCCCCGCGCGCGCGCTCTCCTTCCCCCGCGCGCGCGCTCTCCTTCCCCCGCGCGCGCGCTCTCCTTCCCCCGCGCGCGCGCTCTCCTTCCCCCGCGCGCGCTCTCTCCTTCCCCCGCGCGCGCTCTCTCCTTCCCCCGCGCGCGCTCTCTCCTTCCCCCGCGCGCGCTCTCTCCTTCCCCCGCGCGCGCTCTCTCCTTCCCCCGCGCGCGCTCTCTCCTTCCCCCGCGCGCGCTCTCTCCTTCCCCGCGCGCGCTCTCTCCTTCCCCCGCGCGCGCGCTCTCCTTCCCCCGCGCGCGCGCTCTCCTTCCCCCGCGCGCGCTCTCCTTCCCCCGCGCGCGCTCTCTCCTTCCCCCGCGCGCGCTCTCTCCTTCCCCCGCGCGCTCTCTCCTTCCCCCGCGCGCTCTCTCTCCTTCCCCCGCGCGCTCTCTCCTTCCCCCGCGCGCTCTCTCTCCTTCCCCCGCGCGCTCTCTCTCCTTCCCCCGCGCGCTCTCTCTCCTTCCCCCGCGCGCTCTCTCTCCTTCCCCCGCGCGCTCTCTCTCCTTCCCCCCGCGCGCTCTCTCTCCTTCCCCCCGCGCGCTCTCTCTCCTTCCCCCCGCGCGCGCTCTCTCCTTCCCCCCGCGCGCTCTCTCTCCTTCCCCCCGCGCGCTCTCTCTCCTTCCCCGCGCGCTCTCTCTCCTTCCCCCGCGCGCTCTCTCTCCTTCCCCGCGCGCGCTCTCTCTCCTTCCCCCGCGCGCTCTCTCTCCTTCCCCCGCGCGCTCTCTCTCCTTCCCCCGCGCGCTCTCTCTCCTTCCCCCGCGCGCTCTCTCTCCTTCCCCCGCGCGCTCTCTCTCCTTCCCCCGCGCGCTCTCTCTCCTTCCCCCGCGCGCTCTCTCTCCTTCCCCCGCGCGCTCTCTCTCCTTCCCCCGCGCGCTCTCTCTCCTTCCCCCGCGCGCTCTCTCTCCTTCCCCCGCGCGCTCTCTCTCCTTCCCCCGCGCGCTCTCTCTCCTTCCCCCGCGCGCTCTCTCTCCTTCCCCCGCGCGCTCTCTCTCCTTCCCCCGCGCGCTCTCTCTCCTTCCCCCGCGCGCTCTCTCTCCTTCCCCCGCGCGCTCTCTCTCCTTCCCCGCGCGCGCTCTCTCTCCTTCCCCCGCGCGCGCTCTCTCTCCTTCCCCCGCGCGCGCTCTCTCTCCTTCCCCCGCGCGCGCTCTCTCTCCTTCCCCCGCGCGCGCTCTCTCTCCTTCCCCCGCGCGCGCTCTCTCTCCTTCCCCCGCGCGCGCTCTCTCTCCTTCCCCCGCGCGCGCTCTCTCTCCTTCCCCCGCGCGCGCTCTCTCTCCTTCCCCCGCGCGCGCTCTCTCTCCTTCCCCCGCGCGCGCTCTCTCTCCTTCCCCCGCGCGCGCTCTCTCTCCTTCCCCCGCGCGCGCTCGCTCTCCTTCCCCCGCGCGCGCTCGCTCTCCTTCCCCCGCGCGCGCTCGCTCTCCTTCCCCCGCGCGCGCTCGCTCTCCTTCCCCCGCGCGCTCGCTCTCCTTCCCCCCGCGCGCTCGCTCTCCTTCCCCCGCGCGCGCTCGCTCTCCTTCCCCCGCGCGCGCTCGCTCTCCTTCCCCCGCGCGCGCTCGCTCTCCTTCCCCCGCGCGCGCTCGCTCTCCTTCCCCCGCGCGCGCTCGCTCTCCTTCCCCCGCGCGCGCTCGCTCTCCTTCCCCCGCGCGCGCTCGCTCTCCTTCCCCCGCGCGCGCGCTCGCTCTCCTTCCCCCGCGCGCGCGCTCGCTCTCCTTCCCCCGCGCGCGCGCTCGCTCTCCTTCCCCCGCGCGCGCGCTCGCTCTCCTTCCCCCGCGCGCGCGCTCGCTCTCCTTCCCCCGCGCGCGCGCTCGCTCTCCTTCCCCCGCGCGCGCGCTCGCTCTCCTTCCCCCGCGCGCGCGCTCGCTCTCCTTCCCCCGCGCGCGCGCTCGCTCTCCTTCCCCCGCGCGCGCTCGCTCTCCTTCCCCCCGCGCGCGCTCGCTCTCCTTCCCCCGCGCTCGCGCTCTCTCCTTCCCCCGCGCTCTCGCTCTCTCCTTCCCCCGCGCTCTCTCTCTCTCTCCTTCCCTCGCGCTCTCTCTCTCCTTCCCCCGCGCTCGCGCTCTCTCTCTCCTTCCCCCGCGCGCTCTCTCTCTCTCTCCTTCCCTCGCGCTCTCTCTCTCCTTCCCCCGCGCTCGCGCTCTCTCTCTCCTTCCCCCGCGCTCGCGCTCTCTCTCTCCTTCCCCCGCGCTCGCGCTCTCTCTCTCCTTCCCCCGCGCTCGCGCTCTCTCTCTCCTTCCCCCGCGCTCGCGCTCTCTCCTTCCCCCGCGCTCGCGCTCTCTCTCTCCTTCCCCCGCGCTCGCGCTCTCTCTCTCCTTCCCCCGCGCTCTCCTTCCCCCGCGCTCGCTCTCTCTCCTTTCCCCCGCGCTCGCTCTCTCTCTCCTTCCCCCGCGCTCGCTCTCTCTCTCCTTCCCCCGCGCTCGCTCTCTCTCTCCTTCCCCCGCCGCTCTGCTCTCTCTCTCCTTCCCCCGCGCTCGCTCTCTCTCTCCTTCCCCCGCGCTCGCTCTCTCTCTCCTTCCCCCGCGCTCGCTCTCTCTCTCCTTCCCCCGCGCTCGCTCTCTCTCTCCTTCCCCCGCGCTCGCTCTCTCTCTCCTTCCCCCGCGCTCGCTCTCTCTCTCCTTCCCCCGCGCTCGCTCTCTCTCTCCTTCCCCCGCGCTCGCTCGCTCTCTCCTTCCCCCGCGCTCGCTCTCTCTCCTTCCCCCGCGCTCGCTCTCTCTCTCCTTCCCCCGCGCTCGCTCTCTCTCCTTCCCCCGCGTGCGCTCTCTCTCCTTCCCCCGCGCTCTCTCTCTCTCTCTCCTTCCCCCGCTCTCTCGCTCTCTCTCCTTCCCCCGCGCTCTCTCTCTCTCTCTCCTTCCCCCGCTCGCTCGCTCTCTCTATCCTTCCCCCGCTCGCTCTCTCTATCTCTCCTTCCCCCTCTCTCTCTCCTTCACAGACAGACAGACTCATTTTTATATATATATATATATATATAGTATTTTTTCATTACAGCATGCCCCCAAGAAAACGTAGCAGAGTTGGACGCAGCACTTCTGATGCATACCGAAAAAAGGCTCACAGAGCCTTAGAGACTCCTGACCAGACTCAGGCACCAGGCACGTCAAGCTGCTGACCAGGTGAGACATACCCAAGCCAGAGCCTCAGAGACTCCTGACCAGACTCAGGCACACCGCCAATAGACGCATGGCCATTGCCAGAGCTGACATTTGGAATCATTGGCTATGAGCAGCCTTCTCCTATAGACCCACCATCAATTATGAAGCCGACCCCACAGTCATCATTGGCAAGATGACCATCATTTGCCCTTACTGTGGCGCTCTGAAGTGGGAAGGGGAAATTGATGGGATATGCTGCAATGGAGGAAAGGTTAAACTTCCAACACTAACCGCTCCACCTGAACCCCTCCACTCACTTCTGTTGGGCCTAACTCCAGCTTCAAGACATTTCCTCACTCACCAGAAAGTACAACAACTGCTTTGCAATGACCTCTTTTGGTGCAAACCGAGTGCGTGAATCAGGATTTTGCCCAACTTTTAAAGTTCATGGACAGGTGTACCATATAGCTGGCTCCCTACTTCCTCTAACAAACGAAAGACCTCCGTTTCTCCAAATCTACTTCTTGGGTGATGACGAAGAGCAAGCCAATCACCGCAGGGAAGCTGCAGTTCTCCCCGCACAACAACACCAAATCCAGATTCAAACTTTGCTTGGGTTACAGGAGATGCTTCATCAGCAAAACCCATATGTCAAGAGTTTGAAAACAGACATCGAAAAAACTACAAATGAAGACCTCAAAGTTGTCATCAAAGCTGACAAGACTCCTGCAGGTGAACATGAGCGACGCTTCAATGCTCCGACCACCAATGAAGTTGCCATTGTCATTGTGGGCCAAGAATTTGAACAACGGGACATTGTCTTGCATCTGAGAGGTGGTCCACTCAAAAGAATTTCTGAGCTTCACAGGTCATATGATCCTCTGCAATATCCGCTTTTGTTTTGCCATGGGGAAGATGGATATGATGCCTATAACAAGATCCCACATGTTGACCCCAAAACTGGTGTGCTACCTACAGCCCAAAGACAAAAGATGGTATCTGCCATGGAATTCTATTCATACAGGCTGATGGAACGACAAACTGCTTCAAACCACCTGCTTCAGTGCGGAGGACTTCTCCACCAGTTCCTCACTGACATGTATGCAAAAATGGAAGGAGAGCGGCTTAATTGGTTCCAGAATAACCAAAATCAGTTGAGAGTAACAGACTACATACACTTGCGAGATGCTGTGGCCAATGATGGCAACACTGAGGACATTGGTCAACTGGTCATCCTACCATCCACCTTCGTTGGAGGTCCTAGGTACATGCATGAGCACACGCAAGATGCCATGACCTATGTCAGAAACTATGGAAGACCTGACCTCTTCATCACCATGACTTGCAATCCCCAATGGCAGGAGTTCCCACCCAAAGCTGGTACTGAAAGGTATGACCTCATAGCACAGGTCTTCAACCTCAAAGTTAAAAAACTGATCAAACTCCTGACTGTGGGCAGACTTTTTAGTGTACACCATTGCTACATGTACAGCATTGAGTGGCAGAAGAGAGGACTTCCTCATGTTCATCTTTTACTCTGGCTTCAGGCAAAGATTCACCCCAATCAAGTTGATTCCTTCATCTCTGCAGAGCTACCCAATAAGGACACGGATCCAATCCTCTTTGATGTTGTTGTAAAGAATATGATTCATGGTCCTTGTGGGCGACACAACCCTCCTTCTCCCTGCATGAAAAAGAATGCCTGTACAAAAGGGTACCCAAAGCCACTCCGCGAAGAAACTCAGCATGGGGATAATGGCTATCCTTTGTACAGGAGAAGGGGCAAAGAGAGTGGAGGTTTCTGCACTGAAATACGAATGCGGAATCAGCAATCTAGCGACTCTGGTCAACCTGGTCAGTCAAATCAGACGACAGCAAAGACAGACATTGGAAGTTGACAACCGTTGGATTGTTCCTTATTGTCCACTCCTATCCAGGCTCTTCAAATGTCACATCAATGTGGAGTACTGCTACTCAGTTAAGTCTATCAAATATGTGTGCAAGTACATCCATAAGGGCAGTGACCAAGCTGTCTTTGATCTTCAACGGGCTGGAGAGCAGAATAAAAATGATGAGATCACCACACATCTGATGGGCCGTTACATCTGCAGCAATGGGGCAGCCTGGTGAACTTTTGGATTTGACATCCACAAGCGTTACCCCACTGTCACTAAATTGGATGTTCACCTGCAAAATGGAGAGGGTTTTATTCCGACCAGGACATGCCAGCCAACGTGCCGAGGAACCTCCAAGGACAAAACTTGCAGCATTCTTTGAGTTGTGCCAAACGAATGACTTTACCAAGACACTTCTGTATCATCAGGTGCCCAAGTACTACACCTGGCAGCCAAACAAGACATGGCGGGCTCGGCGCCCTGGACCCGGTCAGAAGGAAGTTCCTGGTCATACAGGGGTGTACTCATCAGATGCACTTGGCAGAGTCTACACGGTCCATCCAAACAACACCGAGTGCTTTCACCTTCGTCTACTCCTCCATGAGGTTGCTGGCCCTACATCTTTTAATGACCTCAAGACTGTCACTGGCCATCTCTGTGACTCCTTTCAAGAAGCTTGCCGCAGGAGAGGACTCATTGAGGATGACATTCATTGGCATGCAACGATGACAGAAGCTGCTCTGTCTTACTCCGCCAATCGGCTATGAAATCTCTTTGCCATTATAATTGCCCTCTGCAGCCCTTCCAACCCGATGCAGTTGTGGGAAGATCACAAAGGCAGCCTCACAGAAGATATCTTACACCAACTCAGGACAGCCAACCCCACAATGACGCTGAACTTCACTGATGCAATGTTCAGTCAGGTATTGATCCTTTTGGAGGACAAGACTTTGGCATTGACTGGCAAGTCTGTGACTCAGTTGAACCTTCCATCTCTGAATAGGATTGATTCTCCAGGTCTCAGCAGAGAGGTCCTCAGGGAAACCACCTACAATGTTGAGGAACTGACCACCTTTGTCACCGTCACTGAACCGAAATTGGTTCCAGACCAGAAAGAGACATACAGGTTGGTTGTGGATATGGTGGAAAACAATGCAGGTGGCATTATCTTCCTCGATGCACCTGGTGGAACAGGAAAGACATTCCTGATCAATCTTTTATTGGCCATGGTTTGCTCTAAGGGATACATTGCACTGGCTGTTGCCTCATCAGGAATCGCTGCAACTCTTTTCCAAGGAGGTCGCACTGCCCACTCAACCTTTGCTCTCCCTCTGGATCTGACAACACAAGAACACCCAGTGTGTCACATTACCAAAGGAACTGCTGCTGCTGAGCTGCTTCAAAAGTCCAAACGCATTGTGTGGGATGAGTGTACAAAGGCCCACAAGAGGGTACTTGAAGCACTCAACAGCACTCTTCAAGATCTGAGAGGCTGCATACCTACTACAAGATTACAAAATCACTCTGTACAATACCAACCCTATTGGGTTTGCAAACCTTTACCAGAGGGAGTATTCACTCAGTCTTTGGTTGTAACTCCAGCATATTGTCAAATGTTCTATTGTTCTACATTATTGGAATAAATGTTCACTGTTGATTTCTAAACTGACCTCTAAATGCCTCAGATAGAATCTTTTATTTCCCTATTCAACTCATACACTGAAACTTTGTGAATAATGTAATATCACTCCTGGGTGCTTAGGAAGAGTTCTTCAATCCCAACAGTTTAAAAAACAGTTTTATAAACGTGCCACAGAGTTCTTGAGTTCCCTCGGCACCGCCGGGCACTCCAGCTAGTACATTCATATTTTTAACCATTTCCTTTGTTACAAATGCCTTAAATATACCACATATAAATACATTCCCCATTATAGCTTCTATAATCCTCCTTTTCAAATGCACCATCCAGCTTCCCATGAGCACTGCTGTGCCAGATCCATAATGTTTATTAAAACTGTTTTATTATATTTATATCTCTCTCCCTCTCCCCTCTCCCCCTCTTGTATACAGTCCCTCTTTGTATTGCACTTGACATTGTCCTGATTTTGTCTCACAATTGCCATCAGTCTTTCTAATTGTTGCAATGCTGTGATTTCAGCCTTCCTAGCTGAACCTTTCAGTTGGATGGTGCTGAGGCACCAGTCTTTACATACACTTTAACATTGGCTAGTGTAGATCACAATGTATTCCTATTCCTAGGCATGACTCCCAGGTCAGAAGGCCCATTACCTTCTGTTTTTGTTCTTCTTACCCATGTTTTTCAAAAGGCCTGTTAATGTATTACATTTGTTTTTTTCCCCATTCTATTTTTTTTCAGTTCCAGAGTTGCAGTTCATTTTTTTATTTCTTAGCCTCCCTCTCCAAAGCTCCATTGCACGCTGTTCATGTTTGCTTGTACGGCTCCTGCTCTTCCCCCCACCCCCAGCAAAGCTTGCAAGCTCCCAAACATCTCTCTCAGCCAAGGTAGCCTTCCTTCTCCTTTCCCTCCCCAGTTCAAAACAGTGTGAACCTCACACTTCAAAACTCATGTTCCTGGCCCAAACCAAGAACTGTCTACTGTTTGTATTTACACAGTAACACTTTCCCAAGGTCATGGGGAAGCTCCCCCCACAGTAAGACCCAGTTTCTGGTTAGTGATAGGAATATGTCTTTTGAAGTGTGAAAACAGTTCTATTGTCAGCCTCCCTATCATTTTGAGGAAGCACCTGAAGTCCAAAAATTTCAAATAACAGACTTTCCCAAACCTGAAAAAGACATGAAGGGCGTGTAATTGAAGGCTTACAGCCTTCGTTCTCCATCATCTTCTCACCCCATGATCATGCCTTCCCATTCCTGACTCTTCCCCTGCCATTGCTCTTGCCACTTGCTCCTATCCTAAGCAACCTTCTCTCTTCCACCTTTTCCACACTTTCCTACACATTTTGCGGCTCCTGCCCTAAACACATCCCTCCCTACCACAGTACTGCCAGGGTCTAGCACCTCCATCCAGTTCAACCAAACCAAGGACCCCCATGCCAACTACTGTGTAAAGCTGCTACCTATCTGGAACTGCAAACAGTCATAGAGTTATACAGCACGGATAGAGGCCCTTCGGCCCATCGTGTCCGCGCCGGCCATCACGCCCTGTCTAATCTAATCCCATATTCCAGCATTTGGTCCGTAGCCTTGTATGCTATGGCATTTCAAGTGCTCATCCAAATGCTTCTTGAATGTTGTGAGGGTTCCAGCCTCCACAACCCTTTCAGGCAGTGAGTTCCAGACTCCAACCACCCTCTGGGTGAAAAAGTTCTTTCTCAAATCCCCTCTAAACCTCCCGCCCTTTACCTTGAATCTATGCCCCCTAGTTATTGACCCTTCTACTAAGGGAAAAAGCTCCTTAGTATCCATCCTATCTATGCCCCTCATAATTTTGTACACCTCAATCATGTCCCCCCTCAGCCTCCTCTGCTCCAAGGAAAACAAACCCAATCTGCCCAGTCTTTCTTCATAGCTGAAGCGTTCCAGTCCTGGTAGCATCCTGGTGAATCTCCTCTGCACCCTCTCCAAAGCTATCACATCCTTCCTGTAGTGTGGCGACCAGAACTGCACACAGTATTCCAGCTGTGGCCTAACCAGTGTTTTATACAGCTCCATCATAACCTCCTTGCTCTTATATTCTGTGCCTCGGCTAATGAAGGCAAGTATCCCATATGCCTTTTTTACCACCTTATCCACCTGTTCCGCCGCCTTCAGGGATCTGTGTACTTGCACACCCAGATCCCTCTGACCCTCCATCTTGCCTAGGGTCTTACCATTCATTGTGTATTCCCTTGCCTTGTTAGTCCCCCCAAAGTGCATCACCTCGCACTTTTCCGGGTTAAATTCCATTTGCCACTGTTCCGCCCATCTGACCAACCCATCTATATCGTCCTGCAGACTGAGACTACCCTCCTCGCTATTTACCACCCTAGCAATTTTTGTATCATCCGCGAACAGTCTCCCACCATTGTGTGTATCCTGGGCTTTTAAAAAGGGTAAGAGCTACATCAGTTTTAAAAATATATATATTATTGGGGACATTCATTTACGGTTTTTGTGGAAACCACTGTCGTGAATCCAAGAATAGTGTGGAACAATTTCACATTCGGTCATTATAAATCAGTTGTCTAGGTAATACATTGTGTGTTACGTGGAATAATGCTCCCATTATAAAACAGTGACGCTTCCAACTTGCCTTGAGTAACGCCATGGACTGGCTATTAGATGCTAAATAAGTCTAGTGACAATGCTGTTTTTGGAGGCTGACGATTTGTGCTCTATGCGCCCTCTCTTGCTCAGCAACAATGTAAATGTGGCTACTTATTTGCACAACTGCTAAACGTGAAGTCACAAACTTCTTGCTGGATGTTTGGTAAAGTATGCAAACTTTGCAAACCCATCATTCTGCTTTACTAAAATTAGTAATTGCTGCAGTAGGAAAGAGGTGCAAAATTACTTTGACAACACATCTGAATTCTAACAGGTGCCTCTTTTGAATCAAATGTGTGTCACTATTAGAAACAACTGTTGATGTCACTATGTATGAGGATGTTAACTCTGAATTTTCAGGGCAGCTTCCTAGTGGTTCTCGCCTATTCCGAGGTATGAATCAGTCACCTGCAGCATCCAGGCTCCACTTGTTCTGATCCAATTACCTATGCCTTTTTCAAGGTGCATTTATTAATCCGTTTAAGATCAGTGCTATTGAGATTCTACTATCAGCAGTCTGTAAATTTATAATAACAATTATTTGCTAGTGCCATCCTTTATTAATTTGAGTGAAGGAGTATTCTGCAGCTGTTTTCCTGCCTACTTGCAATTATGGTGACTGTGTATATGGCAGGAGATGGGACAACAGGAACATTATTACAACTTGTTTTTAGTTTTAACAGATTTTGAATAACTAAGTTGTAGAGGAGACTAGGTGGTGGTGTTAATACACACTCTTTTTGCCTATCACATTTGGATTTGAAACCATCCCAGATTAATGAGAGAGAACTCAGTCTGTACCTTTCTTGTATCTTCTGGGCATGTGCCCACAGCACAAAACTGGCAGTCTGAGACCAGTGGGATGGTTAGTTGGGAGATGGAAACTTCCACACTGTTGTAGTGCTTTTCTATGATCTTGGATAAATAGCATCAAGAAACATATCTGTGATATTGCTTTAAGTATCTGGGCTTGGTGAAATCTGCCTAGTTATACAAGGGAAGGGATGGGTTACATAGAATGACACAGAATGTAGTGCACTGAGACAGGCCATTTGGCCCAACTGGTCCATGCTGATGTTTATGCTCCTCGTGGGCCTCCACTAACCCTACTTTATCTAACCCTATCAACATATCCTTCTATTCCTTTCTCCTCACGTGTTTATCTAGCTTCCCCTTAAATGCATCTGTTATTCACCTCAACTACTCCTTGTGTAGCGAGTTCCACATTATAACCACTCTCTGGGTAAAGAAGTTTCTCCTGAATTCCCTATTGCATTAATTAGTGACTATCTTATATTTATGGTCCCTAATTTCGGTCTTCCCCACAAGTGGAAATATCTTCTTTGCGTCTACCCTATTTCAAACCCATTCGTAACCTTAAAAGACCTCTATCAGGTCACCCCTCTTCTCTTTTCTAGAGAAAAGAGCCCCAGCCTGTTCAATCTTTCCTGATGGATATAACCTCTCAGTTCTGGTATCCTCCTGTAAATCTTTTTTGTGCTTTCTCCAGTGCCTCTCCTTATAATATGGAGACCAGAACTGTTCACAGTCCTCCAAGTGTGGTCTAACCAAGGTTGTATGCAAGTTTAACATAACTTTTCTGCTTTTCAATTCTATCCCTCTAGAAATGAACCCCAGTGCTTTGTTTGCTTTTTTTATGGCCTTATTAACTTGTGTCACTACTTTTAGTGATTTGTGTATCTGTACCACTAGATCCCTTTGCTCCTCTACCCCATTTAGACTTTTATTTTCCAAGGAGTATGTGGCCTCCTTATTCTTCATACCAAAATGCACAACCTCACACTTGTCTATATTGAAATTAATTTGCCAATTATGCATCCATTCTGCAAGTTTATTAATGTCTTGTTTTTTATCGCAGTCATACTCAGTATTCAGTATACCTTCCAATTTGGTGGCATCTGAATATTTTTGAAATTGTACTTCCTATTCCATATCTATCTATATTATTTTATATATTATATATATATAACGGTATGTCTCTCTGTCTGTCTTTCTGTCTCTCTGTCCGGCTATACAATCAAAAGTTATAGAGCGTACCTACACGTGTGTTACATCAAAAGAAAGCTTACGATTCCAGAACGGTCGTAAGCGTATTTACGTTTCGGTGAGACAAAAATTGCGCCCGCAGTATCCAAAAAACGTTCAAAATTCCGCTCATTATCTGCTCATTAGCATTGAGTGACATCGAGGTCGACCAATCGTACGGTCGAGCGACCCGACGGTCGACCAATAGCTGCGTGGCGGGGGCGGGTTCCTGGCGCGTGCGGGCGGGCCCTCCTAGAGTCGAGTGACGGGACGATTGACCAATCCTACGCTTCGGTGACCTGACGGTCGACCAATCGGTGCGTGTGTGGGCGGGCCTTATCGTTCTGAACCGAGGTGAGTCGCCGCCATCTTGATTCCAAACTTTTCATTTTTTTTTCCCGCTTTCTGCATGTTTATTTTCAAATCTACATTTCCACCAAAAAAAAAAGTTGCTTTTAAAACACACATTGTTTTTAAAAAAGTTAATTCATTTGTAAATCTTTTTTCTAACCCCTCTAATTTTCCTACCTTTCACCGTTTTTGTAGGCAGGCCTCGAAGCCTGGGCGTCTGTTGCCCAGCCACGCCCGAGCTACGCACCGGCCATCCCGCTGGGCCCGATTCTAAACCAGCGGCCAGCCATCTTGGTAAAGGCTGGCTAGGCTCACTGCAGCCTCCTCACGCTTCATTCGCGCTCGCGCTGCACGGCGCACGTGCACCTCCACACACAGCGCGGCCAGAGGGAAGCGAGCAGGTTAGCGGGGGGGTGGGGCAGGGCTTGGGAGGGGAGGGGGAGCGGAGAGGGTTACCCCGGCAACCGGGCTCGCCAGCCGCAATCGGCCGTCTCAAGCCGCGGCCTGGTCCCGGAGATCGGGAGGTGGAGAGGGGAGAAGGGTTACCAAGGCAACCGGGCCCGGCCAGCCGCAATCGGCTGTCTCAAGCCGCCTCAGGCCTGGCCTCGGGAGGGCGGGGCTCGGGCTCACCGGGGCGCTGCGCTCGGCATGTCAGTGCGTGGGGCGGCACGGAGCTCAGCGGAGCCATCGCCGGCAGAGGGGAGAGAGTCTGCTGGCTCCCCCCCTCCCTTTCCCCTCCCCTTCCTCCTCCCCCTCCCCTTCCTCTTCCTCCCCCCCTCCCCCTCTTCCTCCCCCCTCCCCCTCTTCCTCCCCCCCTGCCCCTCTTCCTCCCCCCCTGCCCCTCTTCCTCCCCCCCTGCCCCTCTTCCTCCCCCCCTGCCCCTCTTCCTCCCCCCCTGCCCCTCTTCCTCCCCCCCTGCCCCTCTTCCTCCCCCCCCGCCCCTCTTCCTCCCCCCCCTGCCCCTCTTCCTCCCCCCCTGCCCCTCTTCCTCCCCCCCTGCCCCTCTTCCTCCCCCCCTGCCCCTCTTCCTCCCCCCCTGCCCCTCTTCCTCCCCCCCTGCCCCTCTTCCTCCCCCCCCTGCCCCTCTTCCTCCCCCCCCTGCCCCTCTTCCTCCCCCCCCTGCCCCTCTTCCTCCCCCCCCTGCCCCTCTTCCTCCCCCCCCTGCCCCTCTTCCTCCCCCCCCTGCCCCTCTTCCTCCCCCCCCTGCCCCTCTTCCTCCCCCCCTGCCCCTCTTCCTCCCCCCCTGCCCCTCTTCCTCCCCCCCCTGCCCCTCTTCCCCCCCCCTGCCCCTCTTCCTCCCCCCTGCCCCTCTTCCTCCCCCCCCTGCCCCTCTTCCTCCCCCCCTGCCCCTCTTCCTCCCCCCCTGCCCCTCTTCCTCCCCCCCTGCCCCTCTTCCTCCCCCCCTGCCCCTCTTCCTCCCCCCCTGCCCCTCTTCCTCCCCCCCTGCCCCTCTTCCTCCCCCCCTGCCCCTCTTCCTCCCCCCCCTGCCCCTCTTCCTCCCCCCCTGCCCCTCTTCCTCCCCCCCTGCCCCTCTTCCTCCTCCCCCTGCCCCTCTTCCTCCTCCCCCTGCCCCTCTTCCTCCCCCCCCTGCCCCTCTTCCTCCCCCCCCTGCCCCTCTTCCTCCCCCCCCGCCCCTCTTCCTCCCCCCCCCGCCCCTCTTCCTCCCCCCCCGCCCCTCTTCCTCCCCCCCCCGCCCCTCTTCCTCCCCCCCCCGCCCCTCTTCCTCCCCCCCCGCCCCTCTTCCTCCCCCCCCTGCCCCTCTTCCTCCCCCCCTCCCCCCATTTCCATTACCTTTCCTACTACTGACGTTAAGCTAACTGGTCTATGTTCCCTGGACTTGTTCTAACTCCATTTTTAAATATAAGAATTGCATTAACTGTCTGGCACTATTCCCTTTTCTAACGAAATTTTATATATATGTAATAATGCCTCTGCTATTGCTTCCCTAATTCCTTTTAATATGCATGGATGCAATTCCATCCGGACCAGGGGTTTTATCCTCTCTAAGTTTGATTAGTTTATCAACTATCTCCTGCCTCCCCGCCACCTTCTATCTGAAATGTTGTTATATCTTTTTGATCTCTTGTATCATGACCACCCTGTTCATGTCCCCGATTTCAATCGCTCTACCATTAGTGGCTGTGCTTTCAACCGTGTAGGCCCTAATCTCTGCAATTCCTTCCCTAAACCTCTCCGCCTCTCTACCTTTCTTTCCTTCTTTAAGACGCTCCTTAAAGACCTCTTTGACCAAGCCTGCTCTAACATCTTGATGCGCTATCAATTACTCATAAAAGACTGAGAGAAGAGTAACTAAAGGCTTTTATTAACAACAGAATGGAGGTCTGCCTCGAGTGGTCGACCGGTCCAGGATACAAGGGCTGGGGAGCAGTCACCTTTATACTAGGACCTGTGGGAGGAGTCAGCCGAGGCATGTCCAGGCATGTACACAGTGGAATACAAACAGGACAAACAGGAATACAAACAGTGGTTTACCACACATCTTACGTGGCTCTGTGTCAAATTTTGTTTGATAACACTCCTGTGAAGCACCTTGGGACGTTTTATTACTTTAAAGGCACTGTATAAACACAAGTTGTTGGCAAATACTGAGGCAAAGTAACTATTCAATATTTCTGCCATTTTGCTGTTATTTCTTGTGAGTTTATCTTGTGCATCCCTTAGTGGTCCTATCCCCAGCTTGATTTTTCTTTTGTTATTTATGCGTCTGTAGAATACTTTACTATTTCTTTTGATAATCCTTGATGAATTTAATTTCGTGGTTCTGTCGCAATGGGAAACTGAAATTACTGCGCATGCTTGTTTCTAGCCCTCTTACCTCCCAATAAATGGGGTGGCATGTGCCAGCAATTACAACCCTTTGGCTCGCATGTTTCTCTTTTTCCCCTCATACCTTCTCCAAGCTTACCGAGTCCATGGGACCTGCCTCCTGTTCCCTCGACCCTATTTCCCACCTCACTTCCTGGCCCCCATGTTAGCTGATATTGTTAATGGCTCTTTCTCCTCGGATACTGTCCCCCTCCCCTTCAAATCTGCTGTCATCACCTCTCCTGAAAAAAACAACCCCTTGACCCCTCTGTCCTTGCAAATTACTGCCCCATCTTCAATCTCCCTTTCCTCTCAAGTCCTTGAACGTGTTACCACCTCCCAAATTCATGCCCATCTTTCCTGCAGTGCCATGCTTAAACCCCTCCAGTCAGGTTTATGCCACTGTCATAGTACTGAAACAGCCCTTATCAAAATCATAAATGGCTTCCTACTGGTGAACTATCCCTCCTCATTCGACTCCACCGCCTTTGATACGGCTGACCACACCATCCATGGTTCTGCTCTTGCCTATCTAGCCAGAGAATCTCCTGAAATGGCTTCTCTTCACGCCCCCACACTTGCCTTTGGAGACCCCAAGGAGCTATCCTTGGCCCCCTACTATTTCTCATCTATATGCTGCCCCTCAGTGACATCATCTGAACACACAATGTCAGGTTCCACATGTACGCTGACGACACCCATCCTACTCTCCAACTTTCCATTGTAGTGTGCCTGCTGGGGACTAATCTTGCCAACCTCCTTCCCATCCCACTCGGCCCTCTTACACTGACCCCGTGGACTCTGCCAGTGGATCAACAATCGCCACATCTCTCTCCAGAACGTTCGTTCACCTACGAACAAGGCACTTTCCATCCATGACCTTATTGTGCATGATTGTATTGGCACCTTGATCTTATTGGCTCCTGGGTGATGACACCTTGGCCCCCTCTGAAACCTCCCCGCATGGTTATACCATCCACCACCTGCCCCACCCAAACAGCCTTAGTGGCGGTGTTGTCCTCTAAAATCCTTGTTCTCTATCCCCCCCACCCAAGCCTCACGGCAAGTTTCTCACTGAGATAGCCTCACTGCTTTCCTTCTCTGCCTCTACTGATTTTCATCCTCTGTCTCCGCTCACCCTGCCATCTCTCCTGAGTTCACTGCTGTTTTGTCCTCCTATAATCTCTCCCTCCCATATTCACAGCCACCTCCTTGACCATGCCATCTCAAGTGGCCTCTCTATTCCCATCGTCTCAATCACAGACATTGCCATCTCTGATCACTTTCTTGTCTGCCTCACCACTCGCATCCCCCTTCCAACCCCACTTTCTTCTGAGTCTGCCCATGGGAAAACTCTACCCAATTGACTTACTAAGGCACTTTCAAACTCCCAACTGTCGCGCCTTTGGCTCTCCGTTTGCCATGATAATTCTGCAGCTACCAATCTGCTCAATCACACCCTCACTTCCACCTTTGAGGCCCTTGTCCCCAGTGAAATCCTTACTCTCTCCCACCCTGGTACAGTCCCCACCTTCGCTCCCAAAAATCCAAGGGACGCAGACTTGAGCATACAACTGAATAAGTCATTCAT
Source organism: Somniosus microcephalus (assembly GCF_052327205.1). Classification (NCBI taxonomy): domain Eukaryota; kingdom Metazoa; phylum Chordata; class Chondrichthyes; order Squaliformes; family Somniosidae; genus Somniosus; species Somniosus microcephalus. The sequence goes on along the minus strand of NC_140998.1, from coordinate 85,976,723 downwards.
CGCCAGATCTGACTGGACCACATCACTATCGGCCCTGCTCTCCTCTGCCAAAACTGCTCACTACACCAGGATCATCCTGGAATGCAACGGTAAACCCAAGCTTTTCTCTGCTACCAACTGTCTCTTTAAATCCCTTTCTACTGTCCCTCCACCCTCGCCTCCAACAAGTGCGAGGTGCTCATGGACTTCTTTGTCACTAAGATTGCGACCATCCGTTCACCTACCTCTGGCACATCCCTCCCTTCCTCTTGCCCATCAAGCCAAACGTTTCTCAGTTTTCTCCTGTTCTAGCCCTGAACTCTCCCCTTTCTCTACTTCTCCCCGTATGCCAACTCCGAGCTTATCTTGTCCGAGACCCACCTCCTCCTCCTCCCTCGACCCTATTCGCAACTGCTGACCTCCCAACTTCCCTTCTTGGCTCCCATGCTTGCCGATAGTGTAAATGGCTCCCTCTCCTCAGGTACTGACGACCCCACCCCTTTCAAATCTATCGTCATCGTTGCCCCCCCCCCCCCCCCCAATAAGCCACCTTTCACCCCTCAGTCCTTGCAAACTACTGCCATCTACAACCTCCTTTTCTTCTTCAATCACTGAACATGTTTCCTTCCAAATCAGTGTCCATCTATCCCTCAACCCCATGTTTGAACCTCCAATCGGGTTTCCACCCCTAGCGCTGAAACGGCCCTAATCAAAGTCACAAATGCCATCCTCTGTGACTGTGACCATGGTGCACTATCCCCCCCCCCATATCCTCTCGACCTGTCTGCAGCCTTTGGCATGGTTAACCACACCAATGCCTTTTCTCCGTTGTCCATATGTGGTTTCACTCTTGTCTATCCAGCCATAGCCAGAGAATCTCCTATTATGGCTTCTCTTCCCATCCCCGCACCGTTACCTCTGGAGTCTCCTGAGGATCTATCCTTGGCCCCCTCCTATTTCTCATCTCCTCGGCGACATAGACTTGCATTTATAAAGTGCTTTTCAATATCCCAAAGTGCTTTACAGCCAATTAAGTACTTTTGACGTGTAGTCACTGTTGTAATGTAGGAAACGTGACAGCCAATTTGCACACAAGGTCCCACAAATAGCAATGTGATCTTTTTTAGTGATGTTGGTTGAAGGATAAATATTGGGCAAGACACCGAGGAGAACTCCGTGCTCTTCTTTGAATATTGCCATGGGATCTTTTACATCCACCTGAGGGAAGACGAGGCCTCGGTTTAATGTCTCATCCGAAAGGCGGCACCTCCGACAGTGCAGCATTCCCCCAGTACTGCACTGGGGTGTGGGCCTAGATTTTGTGCTCCAGTCTCTAGAGTGGGACTTGAGCCCACAAGATTCTCACTCCGAGGCGAGAGTGTTATCCAACTGAGCCACAGCTGTCACCGGCATAATCTGAAAACATGACGTCCGGTTCCACATGTACGAGGACAGTACTCTGCTCTACCTCATCAACCCCTCTTACTGCCTCTATTTTGTCAGACTGCTTTTCTGACATCCAGTCCTGGATGAGCCACAATTTCTTCCAGCTAAACATTGGGAAGACCAAAGCCGTCATCTTCGGCCACTGCCACAAATTGCTCCCTTGCCAACGATTCCATCCCCCTCCCTGGCCACTGTGAACCAGGTTGTTCGTAACCTCGGTCCTATTTGACCCTGAGTTAAGCTTCCAACCCATACCTCCTCCATCACCAAGACCACCTAGTTCCACCTCCGTAAGATCGACCATCTCAGCTGCTGAAACCCTCTTCTGTGCTTTTGTTACCTCCCGGCATGACTATTGCAATGCTCTCCTGCTTGGTCTTCCATCTCCATATACTTTTTTAAATTCGTTCCTGGGATGTGGGCGTCGCTGGCAAGGCCAGCATTTATTGCCCATCCCTAATTGCCCTTGAGAAGGGTGTGGTGAGCTGCCTTCTTGAACTGCTGCAGTCCGTGTGGTGAAGGTACTCCCACAGTGCTGTTAGGTAGTGAGTTCCAGGATTTTGACCCAGTGACGATGAAGGATCGGCTATACACTTCTAAGTTAGGATGGTGTGTGACTTGAAGGGGATCTTGGAGCTGGTGGTGTTCCCATGCGCCTGCTGCCCTTGTCCTTCTAGGTGGAAGAGGTCATGGGTTTGGGAGGTGCTGCCGAAGAAGCCTTGGCGAGTTGCTGCAGAGCATCTTGTAGATGGTACACACTGCAGCCAGGGTGTACCGCTGGTGGAGGGAATGAATGTTGAAGGTGGTGGATGTGGTGCCAATCAAGCAGGGCTGCTTTGTCCTGGCTGGTGTCGAGCTTCTTGAGTGTTGTTGGAGCTGCACTCATCCAGGCAAGTGGAGTGTATTACATCACACTCCTTACTTGTGCCTTGTAGATGGTGGAAAGGCTTTGGGGAGTCAGGTGGTGAGACACTCGCTGCAGAATATCTAGCCTCTGGCCTGCTCTTGTTGCCACAGTATTTATGTGGCTGGTCCAGTTAAGTTTCTGGTCAATGGTGACCCCCCAGGGTGGTGTTGGTGGGGGATTTGGCTATGGTAATGCCGTTGAATGTCAAGTAGTGGAGGTAGACTCTCGCTTGTTGGAGATAGTCATTGCCTGGCACTTGTGTGGCGTGAATGTTACCTGCCACTTATCAGCCCAAGCCTGAACATCGTCCAGGTCTTGTTGCATACGGGCATGGACTGCTTCATTATCTGAGGAGTTGTAAATGGCACTGAACACTGTGCCGTCATCAGCGAACATCCCCATGTCAGACCTTATGATGGAGGGAAGGTCATTGATGAAGCAGCTGAAGATGGTTGGGCCTAGGACACTGCCCTGAGGAACTCCTGTAGCGATGTCCTGGGGCTGTGATGATTGACCTTCAACCAGCACAACCATCTTCCTTTGTGCTAGGTACGACTCCAGCCAGTGGAGAGTTTTCCCCCCTGATTCCCATTGACTTCGGTTTTACTAGGACTCCTTGATGCCACACTCGGTCAAATGCTGCCTTGATGTCAAGGGCAGTCACTCTAGTCTCACTTCTGGAATTCAGCACCTTTGTCCATATTTGGACCAAGGCTGTAATGAGGTCGGGAGCCGAGTGATCTTGGCGGAACCCAAACTGGGCATCAGTGAGCACACTATTGCTGAGTAAGTGCCACTTGATAGCACTGTCGATGACACCTTCTATCACTTTGCTGATGATTGAGAGTAGACTGATGGGGCGGTAATTGGCCGGATTGGATTTGTTCTCCTTTTTGTGGACAGGACATACCTGGGCAGTTTTCCACATTGTCAGATAGATGCCAGTGTTGTAGCTATACTGAAACAGCTTGGCTAGAGGCGCGGCTAGTTCTGGAGCACATGTCTTCAGCACGATAGCCAGGATGTTGTCGGGGCCCATAGTCTTTGCTGTATCCAGTGTGCTCAGCCGTTTCTTGATATCATGTGGAGTGAATCGAATTGATCCAAGACGCTGCTTCCCATATCCTAAATCGCACCAAGTCCCATTCACCCATCACCCATGTGTTTGCTGACCTACATTAGCTCATGATCAATGTCTCAATTTCAAAATTCTCATCCTCGTGTTAAAATCCCTCAATGCCCACGCACCCTCCCTAGCTCTGTAACCTTCAACTTCTCAATCTTGGTAGGTCCTACAACCCTACAAGAACTCTGCGTTCCTCCAACTCTGGCCCTGTGCATCCCCCATTCCTTTCACGGCTGTGCCTTTTGGCAGTATAAGCCCTAAACTCTGGAAATCCTTCCCTAAACCTCTCGACCAAGCTCTCCTCCTTTTAAGATCCTCCTTTAAAACCTACCTGTTTGACCAAGCTTTTAGTCACCTGTCCTAATAACTGCTTTGGCTCAGTGTCAATGTTTGTCTGATTGCGCTCCTGTGATGCTTGATCTGTTTTACTACATTAAAGGCGCTATATAAATGCTAGTAGTAGTAGGTGACCAAAATGAACATGTTTTATTCCCAGCATTGATGTCCCTCCCTTTGATGAATACCAAAAGTTACTAGAAACATTCATACGACTGTGAAATAACAACAGAAAATGCTGGAAAAACTCAGCAGGTCAGGCAACATCCGTGGACAGAAATTTGAGTTGACGTTTCGGGTCGAACCCTTCTTCAAAACTGGAAAGAAAAGATAGATCGGAGGCAGGGCTGCGATCGGACAAAAGAATAAAAGAAACAAAAGAAGTAAAAAAGAGACAATAAAAGGTGTTAGAAGCTAGACGAGATGGTAATAGGCTGAGATTGGGTGTAAAGTGTACTGGCAGGGCAAGGGATAGCTGCCAGGTGTGAGAGCGAAACAAAAGGAATCGGGGGGGGGGGGTGGGGGGGGGGGGGTGGAGAAAGGAGTGGGAAAAATTACAAGAAAAAATGAAATAGGGGCCGAGGTTATGATCTGAAATTGTTGAACTCGATATTGAGTCTGGAAGGCTGCAGAGTGCCTAATCGGAAGATGAGGTGCTGTTCCTCGAGTTTACGTTGAGCTTCCGTGGAACAATGCAAGAGGCCAAGGATGGTGAGGTCCGAGTGGGAATGGAGCGTTGAATTAAAATGACAGGCGACCGGAAGCTCGGGGTCACCCTTACGGACTGAACGGAGGTGTTCCGCAAAGCGGTCACCCAATCTGCGTTTGGTCTCCCCAGTGTAGAGGAGACCGCATCGTGAGCAGCGAATACAGTATACTAGATTGTGAGAAGTACAAGTAAATCGCTGTTTCACCTGGAAGGGGTGTTTGGGGCCCTGGACAGTGGGAAGGGGGGAGGTATAGGGGCAGGTGTTACATCTCCTCCGCTTGCACGGGAAGGTGCCAGGCGAAGGGGAAGGGCTGTTTGGGGTGATAGAGGAGTGGACTAGGGTGTCTCGGAGGGAGCGGTCCCTGCGGAATGCTGAAAGGGGAGGGGAGGGGAGGGGAAGATACGTTTGGTGGTGGGATCACTTTGGAGGTAGCGGAAATGCCGGAGGATGATCCGTTGAATGTGGAGGCTGGTGGGGTGAAAGGTGAGGACAAGGGGAACCCTATCGTGGTTCCGGGAGGGAGGGGCAGGGGTGAGGGCAGAAGTGCGGGAGATAGAACTGACACGGTCGAGGGCAGTGTCAATCACGGTAGAGGGGAATCCTCGGTTGCGGAAAAAGGAAGACGTCTGAAGCACTGGTGTGGAAGGTGCTCTTCTAGGAATGCTTTCATACGACTGTGTCTTTGTTTTATGCCTTGAACACATTTTGCACATTTTTTTTTTCTTTCCCACACATTACCTAAACTTGGACCATATGTTTTTTGAGATGATTTCCCAGTTTTTAAAATTGAAATGCACTGATTTCTTAGATGTAGAGTTGATCTTTTCTAAGATTTACATCTTTAAAAATATTAACACCGAACCGCTAATATCGCCAAAAAAAGCACTTTCTGCAATACTGTGAAGGTTTTCACCTCTCAAACTAACCATCCCATTAGCCTCAGGCTGCCAGTTTTGTGCTGCGGGCACAATCCCAGAAGATATGAGCAAGGTACACACTGAATTTTCCCTCATTAATCTGGGTTGGTTTCAAATCCAAATGTGTGAGGCATTAACACCACCACCCAGTCTCCTCTACAATTTAGTTTGAACAGATTTTGAATAACTAAGCATGAGTTGTAATAATACCCCTCTTGCCCCACCCCCTGCCAGATAAGTAGAATAATCTTCAATCTTTGGGATTGCTTTTGGAAACATGCTTGACGCAAAAGCTGTGCAAAAGCAAACTGCCATTGTAAATTCATCCCTGGGCAAATCTCAATAAAATAAGACAACAACTTATATTTATATAGCACCTTTAACATAGTAAAACCTCCCACGGCACTTCACAGGAGTATTTTAAGACAACAAATTTGACACTGATCCACATGAGGATAAATTAGGGCAGGTGGTCAAAGAGGTAGGTTTTAAGGAGCGTCTTAAAGGAGGAAAGAGAGGTAGCGAGGGGGAGAGGTTTAGGGAGGGAATTCCAGAGCTTAGGGCCTAGGCAACAGAAGGCACGGCCACTAAAGGTTGAGCGATTATAATCAGGGATGCTCAAGAGGGCAGAATTTGAGGAGCGCAGATATCTCAGGTGGGGTGGGGGGAGTGGGGTTGTGGGGCTGAAGGAGATTACAGAGGTAGGAAGGGGCGAGGCCATGGAGGGATTTGAAAACAAGGATGAGAATTTTGAAATCGAGCCGCTGCTTAACCGGGAGCCAATGTAGGTCAGCGAGCACAGGGGTGATGGGTGAATGGGACTTGGTGCGAGTTAGGACACGGGCAGCTAAGTTTTGGATGACCTCAAGTTTACGTAGGGTGGAATGTGGGAGGCCAGCCAGGAGTACATTGGAATAGTCAAGTCTAGAGGTAACAAAGGCATTGATGAGGGTTTCAGCAGCGGAGGAGCTGAGGCAAGGGCGGAGACGGGCGATGTTACGGAGATGAAAGTAGGCGGTCTTTATTATGCTGCAGATATGTGGTCGGAAGCTCATTTCAGGGTCAAATATGACACCAAGGTTGCGAACAGTGTGGTTCAGCCTCACAGATGTTAGGGAGAGGGATGGAGTCAGTGGCTAGGGAACAGTTTGTGGCGGGGACCGAAAACAATAGCTTCAGTCTTCCCAATATTTAATTGGGGAAAATTTTTGCTCATCCAGAACTGGATGTCGGACAAGCAGTCTGACAATTTAGAGACCGTGGAGGGGTCAAGAGAAGAGGTAGTGAGGTAGAGCTGGGTGTCGTCAGCGTACATGTGGAAACTGACGAGAAAAGACTAGAATCATAGAATAATACAGCCCAGAAGGAGGCCATTTGGCCCATCATGCCTGTGCCGGCTCTTTGAAAGAGCTATCCAATTAGTCCCACTCCCCGACTCTTTGTCCATAGCCCTGCAAATTTTTCCCCTTCGAGTATTTCACAGAAATCACAGAAACCACACAATGCAGATAGAGGCCATTTCGGCCCATCGAGCCTGCACCGACACATATCCCACCCGATCCCCGTAACCCCTACACCAACACATATCCCACCCTATCCCCGTAACCCCATGTATTTAATCCCGCTAACACTAAGGGTCAATTTATCATAGCCAATCAACCTAACCCGCACATCTTTGGACTGTGGGAGGAAACCGGAGCACCCGGAGTAAACCCACGCAAACACGGGGAGAATGTGCAAACTCCACACAGACAGTCGCCCGAGGCCGGATTCGAACCCGGGTCCCTGGCGCTGTGAGGCAACAGTGCTAACCACTATGCCACCGTATCCAATTCCCTTTTGAAATTTACTATTCAATGCTTCCACCGCCCATTCAGGCAGTGCATTCCAGATCATAGCAACTCACTGAGTAAATATTGTTTTCCTTGTGTCTCTGCTGGTTCTTTTGCCAATTACTTTAAATCTGTGTCCTCTGGTTACCAACCCTTCTGCCACTGGAAACAGTTGCTCCTTATTTACTCCAGCAAAACCCTTCATGATTTTGAACACCTCTATCAAATCTCCCCTTCACCCTCTTGGCTCGAAGGAGAGCAAACCCAGCTTCTCTAGTCTCTTCACATAACTAAAGTTCCACATGCCTAGTACCATTCTAGTAAAGCTCTTCTGCACCCTCTCCAAGGCCTTGACATCCTTCTTAAAATGTGGTGCCCAGAATACTTCAATACTTCAGCTGAGGCCTAACCAGTGTTTTTTAAAGGTTTAACATAACTTCCTTGGTTTTGTACTCTATGCCTCTATTTATAAAGCCAAATATCCTGTATGCCTTTTTAACAGCCTTCTCAACTTGTCCTGCCACCTTCAAAGATTTGTGTACGTACCCCCCAGATGTCTCTTCCTGCAGCCCCCTTTAAAATTGTACCATTTAGTTTATATTGCCTCTTGCTCTTCCAAAATGAATCACTTTCCACTTCTCTGCATTAAATTTCATCTGCCATGTGTCTGCCCATTTCACCAGTCCTCTGTCCTCCTGAAATCTGAACTGTCACCCTCACTGTTTACTACATTTTCTGAGTTTTGTGTCATCTGCAAACTTTGAAATTATGCCCTGTAAACCCAAGTCCAGGTCATTTATACATTTCAGACTATAACCTCGGCCCCTATATTTTTTTTCTTCTCACATGACCGCTGTAGCTGATTCTGCCATTGCCATTTACACCTCATCTAATCATATTTTGTTTATTAACTTGTCCCATTACCATCTCCTTTTGCCTTGCACCATCATCCCTTTTGTCTTTTAATCTCTCCTGCCTTCCACCCTATCACAAACCTTCCCTTTATTCTTTCCTCCCCTCCTCCCTTTCCCTGCCCCACACTTGCTTAAAAATCTGTTACTTCTCCAACTTTTTTCTAGTTCTGACGAAGGGTCATCGACCTGAAACGTTAACTCTGTTTCTCTCTCCACGATGCTGCCTGACCTACTGAGTGTTTCCAGCATATTCTGTTGTTTCAGATTTCCAGCATCCGCAGTATTTTGCTAGGGGTAGACTACCTTTTATCCGAACTTCCGAAAACCGAAACCCTCTAAAAACCCGAAGGTCAGCGTAAGTCATGCGGCCGACCCCGACCCCCCCCCGCCGACCCCGACCCCCCCCGCCGACCCCCCCGCCGACCCCGACCCCCCCCCCGACAAATTTCCCAGTCTTATAAAATATCTTCCGAAATCCGAAATTTTCCGAAAACCGAAACACGGCTGGTCCCAAGGCTTTCGGATAAAGGATAGTCTACCTGTAATATCAAAAAGAGCTGTGATTGTAATACTGACCCCTGGGGGACAGCACTGTATACTGCAGTTTGGAAAAACATCCGTTTACCGTTACTCTCTGCTTTCTGTCCATAAGCCAATTTTGTATCCACACAGCCACTGCCCTTTTAACCCCATGGCGTTCAATTTTGCAAAAAAATTGACTTTATGTGGTATTTTATCAAACGCCTTTTGATAGTCCATATACATCAACTGCACTACCCTCATCAATCCTCTGCTTTACTTGTTTCTAATTAAGTGGACAGGTGTTAATGTTCTAATCCAGTTCATAACCCCAACAACATTTAACTCGTGAAATAACTGGGGTATAGTTCCATGTACGCAAGCAGCCCTTCAGCCATTCTTCGTGTGAGCCTAGATAGGGAGTGCGGGCTATTCATCCATGGGTAGGACATCAGTACTTTTTTTCAGCAGGGTTTACTTGATGGTGTTCTGGAATTGGAATTGTGGCTAAGATCGGCCAACTCACTGCATTTTGTGGGGCGACAGGGGGAGGGGTGGGTGCGCATTGTGCCCCTGTCTTGAGTTTATTCACCACTACATTACAGATAATGAAGCTGTCTATGCCCGCATGCAGCAAGACCAGGACAACATTCAGGCTTGGGCTGATACACAAGTAACATTTGCACCACACAAGTGCCAGGCAATGACCATCTCCAACAAGAGAATCTAACCAACTCCCCTTTACATTCAATGGCATAACCATCATCGCAACCCCCATCAACATCCTGGGGGTCACCATTGACCAGAAATTTAACTGGACCAGCCACATAAATACTGTGGCAACAAGAGCAGGTCAGAGGCTAGGTATTCTGTGGCGAGTGTCTCACCTCCTGACTCCCCAAAACCTTTCCACCATCTACAAGGCACAAATAAGGAGTGTGATGGAATACTCTCCACTTGCATGAGTGCAGCGCCAACAACACTCAAGAAGCTCGAAAGTAGCCTGCTTGATTGGCACCCCATCCACCACCTTAAACATTCACGCCCTCCACCACTGGTGTACCGTGGCTGCAGCGTGTACCATCTATAAGATGCACTGCAACACGCCAAGGCTTCTTCAACAGCACCTCCCAAACCAGTGACCTCTACCACCTATATATTCAAGACAGAAATCAGTAGATTTTTGGATATTAAGGGAATCAAGGGATATGGGGATAGTGCAGGAAAGTGGAGTTGAGATAGAAGATCAGCCATGATCTTATTGAATGGCAGAGCAGGCTCAAGGGACCAAATGGCCTACTCCTCCTATTTCTTATGTTCTTATGGGAATACCACCACCTCTCGCGTTCCCTTCCAAGTCGCACGCCATCTTGACTTGGAAATATATCGCCGTTCCTTCATCGTCGCTGGGTCAAAAACCTGGAACTGCCTACCTAACGCCACTCTGGGCAATAAATGCTGCCTTGCCAGTGACGCCCACATCCTGTGAATGACTAAATAAATAAAAAAACCCTAATTGCTATTTGTTGTAGTTGTACTGAGAATTGTGTAGGTGTTTGCATCTTGTCTCCGAATGTTGATGCTTGGTCCAAATCATAATTAACTAGAATGTCAAATATCCAAATCTTACACTTGTTGCAAGTTTTGGTGTATGGCTTCTCCATGCCATAAACCGATCTGAAACTAAAGCAATTACTTGTACAATGAATGGCCAGCTACATTAATGCATAGAATCATAAAATGTTATAAAACAGAACGGACTGTTATACCCATTAAGTCTTTATCATTGTATTTCTCACGAGCCACCTAGTCCAATCCCATTCTTCTGCTTACTCTCTGTGCCTCTTAAAATTCCTCTTTCAAACAACTGTATAATTCCCTAGTCAGAGAATTTCACATCTTAACTATTCTGAGTAAAGAAATGTTTTACAACCACTTTTTCAATTCTTTTGCGACTGCTTTAAATTTGTACCTTCCCGGTTACAGTCTCGCCAATCAGTGCAAGTAGTCTGTCACTAATTACCTCACCATAACCGTCATTCTTGAAGACGCCTGTCAGAGAATAACTTTCTCTGCTCTAGTTTTTTTTTTTAAAGCTATAACTCAAGTCTTCCTTCATAACTGTGAACCCCTTCATCTGCTAACATCTAAGCGAATCAACACTGTACCTTCTCCATTGCTTTATATCCTTCCTATAATCGGCTGTACAAAATACTCCAACCGCAGTCTCCGGTCTTGTTCAAGTTCAACATTACCTCCTTGTTTTTGTGGGGTTTTTTCTTGATTCATTCACAGGATGTGGGTGTTGCTGGCATATCCAGCATTTATTACCCATCCCTATTTGCCCTTGAGAAGGTGGTGGTGGTGAACCACCACCTTGAACTGCTGCAGTCTGTGTTGAAGCTACTCCCACAAGTGCTGTTAGGAAGGGAGTTCCAGGATTTTGACCCAGCGACTATGAAGGAATGGCGATATATTTCCAAGTCAGGATGGTGTGTGACTTGGAGGGGAACTTGGCGGTAGTGGTGGTTCCATGTCCTTCTAGGTGGTAGAGGTCACTGGTTTGGGAGGTGCAGCCGAAGAAGCCTTGGCGAGTTGCTGCAGTACATCTTGTAGATAGTACACACTGCAGCCACGGTACACTAGTGGTGTACGGAGTGAATGTTTAAGGTGGTGGTGGATGGGGTGCTGATCAAGCGGGGTGCTTTGTCCTGGATGGTGTCGAGCTTCTTGAGTATTGTTGGAGCTGCAGTCATCCAGGCAAGTGGAGAGTATTCCATCACATTGTGACTTGTGCGTTGTAGATGGTGGAAAGGCTTTGGGGAGTCAGGAGAAGAGTCAGTCGCCACAGAATACTCGGCCCCCGACCTAATCTTGTAGCTACGGTATTTGTGTATGGTCCAATTAAGTTTCTAATCAGTGGTGACCCCAGGATGTTGATGGTGGGGGATTTGACCATGGTAATGCCATTGAATGTCAAGGGGCGGTGGTCAGACTGTCTCTTATTGGAGATAGTCATTGGCAGGTACTTGTGTGGCACAAATGTCACTTGCCACTTAACAGCCCAAGCCTGAATGTTGTCCAGGTCTTGTGCATGTGGGTACGGACTGCTTCATTATCTGAGGAGTTACGAATGGAATTGAACACTCTGCAATCATCAGCAAACGTCCCCACTTCTGACCTTATAATGGAGGGAAGGTCATTGATGATGAAGCTGCTGAAGATGGTTGGGCCTGGGACACTGCCCTGAAGAACTCCTGCAGCGATGTCCTGGGGCTAAGGTGATTGGCCTCCAACAACTACAACCATCTTCCTTTTGTGCTAGGTATGACTCCAGCCAGTGGAGAGTTTGCCCCCTGATGCCCATTGACTCCAATTCTACTCTGGCTCCTTGATGCTACACTCGGTCAAAAGCTGCTTTGATGTCAAGGGCAGTCACTCTCGTCTCACCTCTGGAATTCGGCTCTTTTGTCCATGTTCGGACTAAGGCTGTAATGCGGTCTGGAGTCGAGTGGTCCTGGCAGATCCTGCGTCTACATAGAAAACTAAGAATTGTATTTGCATTTTTTTATGGCCTTGTATAACAATGTTCCCTTTAATTTTTCTTTTGGCCCGTGCTGCCCTTCTAAATTCCGCGCATGCGCCATTTTTCTATTTAAAAGCCGGCTCACCAGCTGCGTGGGACCTGCAGAGCACTGCGTGGCCACGCAGCTTAAAGAGAACGTTGCTTGTATAACTGTACAGCCACTTTTTTTAAATGACCTGTATATCTGAACAAGATACCTCTGCTTCTCTACTCCATTTTAAAATCAAGCTATTTAAGGATGTTTTTGTTTTTGCTATTCTAAAAATATACTACTTCACATTTTTATACATTGAACTGCATCTGCCTGCTATCTGCCCATCCTGCGTGCCTAGTTATGACCTCCTAGTAATCCTGATCACAATTTGTAATACTCCTAAATTTGGTGACATCAGCACGTTTTTGATTATGGTTCCCTCCGTTCCCAAGTCCATATCATTTCTGTATGTAGTAAATAAATGTAGTTCGGACCCCTGTGGAACAACAATCACCACAATGTTCCATTCAAAAACTTCTTTGACCCCTCCTACCCTTTTCCTCAGTCCTCCAACAATCTCCATCTACATGGCTATATTGCCCTTCATTCCATGCGCCATTATTTTTGTTATGGTACCTTAAACTACCAACAGCATTTCCTTTTATCCCCTCTCTCTTATTTCTTCAAAGAATTCTGTAATGTTAGTCAAGCATGACCTTTTAAAAAAAATCTTTTGACTGTCCCCGATTTAGCTCATGTTTCTCCAAGTGCTTAATAATTTCACCCTATATTATAGACTCTAGTAGTTTACTAACAGAAGATGATTTAGTGACCTATAATTTCCTGATGTATAACATTTGAAGTGGGGAGTCCCATTTATCTTTCAAGTAAGATATTAAACTGAGGCCCCATCTGCCTGTTCAGCTGGATGTGAAAGATCCCAGGGCACTATTTGAAGGAACAAAGAGTTTTCCTGGTGTCCTGGCCAACATTTATCCCTCACCCAACATCACATTTTGTTGGACCTTTCTGTGCACCGATTGGCTGCTTCGCTTGCTTTTATAGTACAAAGACAACTACACTTCAGAAGTACATTATTGCTTGTGAAACGCCTTGGGATATCACTAGGATATGAATGCAAGATTTTTGTCAATCCTGACCTAGCTGCAGCTACATTCGTTATTTCTATTATTTCATAATTATTTTATTTTAATTGGACACCTTTTGAAGACCACTTGAGACCAGGTTATTTTCAATAGATTGATGTTGATTAATTGGCTGATGCATCATGTTCCTAGCACTTTCATTGTTTTCCTCGCACACCGTCTGTTAGTAATTAACAGCTTGACTGGCTCATTTCTGATGTGCTTCAGGCTGGGTCAGAGAAATGGTGACTATTTCCCAGCATGCAATGGCAGAAGCCATTTTGATGGTGCTTTTTAAAAAATGTTATTTTAAGTAATTAATGTATAGAGAAGAGTTATAAACAGACAAAAATACTCCATTTTGTCACAGTAATATTCTCCATGTCTACACTTTATTGTAACATTCAGCAGTTTGTTTCTCACTATTCCCTTTGTCATGTTGATAACATTTCCAAGCCTCTGAAGCAGTTAAGATTTACCATCCTGCCCTATTCAGGAACAAAGTATAATCTCACTTAATATTAAAGCCAAACAAAATTAAAAACATTGTTTGTTTTGTAAAAGCTAATCTATATTTGTTCATTCTTACTTCAATAGTAGAAACTTAGTGAAAGAGAAAGTGACATTTTGAAAGTTAAAAATGTCCTCCTGTACTCTGGTTGAAAAGGAAACTCCCTCCAGGTGCATGACTCCAGAAATGGCAGTTTTGCTTAGCTAAACTATTGTGCAGAACTTGGCAGTGGCTTCAAGATTTTAAAAATGTAGTGTGGCTGCCAAAAACTAGACAGTAATGTTACTACTTGGCAGAATTACAGCTCTTTCAGAGACTGGGCCTCTTTAAAAAGGCAGCAACAGTTTTTTGTTTTTGCTTTAAGCCAAGCACTAACTGCATATTCTGTGGACTCCCTTTAACATTCTGATGTTCCGTGTATGGCATTCATTTAACTAAGGCTTGCTTGCTGTTCAAGAAATGGTATTCAGAAAATTCTCCCTAGAGCACCACTCCCACTATAGAATGCTCCTTGTATGTCTCCAAAAGACTACTTTTTTATGAGAAGTATACATGTAATAGAGGAGCACTTGGCACATGTAAGTGAAAGACTAGTTTATGGAATGGTAGCTCCCATTGTATTCCTGATTTAAGAAAATAAAATGCACACAATAATACTAAAACAATATCGTTTACTGTCCAGTAGAATTTTAAAAATGGAACTGGTTAAGATGTTTTATACAAAAAAGAAATGAGTACTCATGGTCAGATGGGGAGAAAGGAGTAGAATTAAATCTTGCAAGGGTCAGAGCTTGAACCAGCACTTCTAATAATCTACATAAATGAAATGTGTAATACCAGCTAACTAAACTTGTCAAATTTGACGACACAAAATAGGGAAAGCAATAGAGACTTGAAAATGCAACTAAAGATTTGCAATGTAATTTAGATCAGTTTTGCAACTGTGCGGATGAATTAAATTTAACACTGATAAAAAAAAAATTGCATCTATATAGCGCCTTTCACAACCTCAAGATATCACAAAGTGCTTTATAGTCAATATATTAAGTACAACGTTTCTGTCTCTCTTTTATCTCTCTCTCTCAATTCCATATGTCTTTTCCAATATTAATGCTGCTTTCTGCACATGATTTAAATCTAATTTATACTTCCTGGTTTATACTTCCTGGTTTAGACTGTGTGTCTCAGTGAGGATTCTTCAATTTGATTGGTTGAAGAGCATCGCTGTTTCTTGACCTGCTCACGTGCTACAGAGTGCCTGTAGAGGGTGCCGCGCTGGAAGAGATGCCAGATTTGAGCAAGTCTCCGCTCGAAAGCCTGTAAAAACTTTGTGGGCAGCTGTCAGTGAGGTTAACCCCCCTGCGGCCTTCCTTCGCCGCTGACCGCAAAATCCAGGCCAATATTTCTTGAGCGCTGATGTCAAATTATATCGGAAGGAGATTGGTGTTGGTGGGCTGTACAACAACTGGTGACTCACACAAGGCTTTGTCCAACACAAAAGCTGGCAGATAGTGAACGTTTTAGTCACCAATGCTGCTTAAAAATGATTACATCTAATATCTCAAGTATATCATTCCTCCTGTAAGTGTTACCTCATTCCTGTTTAGCGCTGAAACTTATCTAATCACTCTATACTTACCTCCCAGTCATCCAAGCTTTGTCGGTCTTTCAGCTTCTAAAATCAGACCTGTGGTGATGCCAGTTTACTGAATGGTCCCTCCATTGTATTCCTGATCTGAGAAAATAGATGCTGGTGCTATATTCCCTAGCGTTTAGAAGAATGAGCAGTGATCTTATTGAAAGAAAGAAAATTCTTAAGGAGCTTGACAGGGTAGATGCTGGGAGGTGTTTCCCTGGCTGGGGAGTCTAGAACTGGGGCAATAGTCTCAGAATAAGGGGTCGGCTATTTAAGACTGAGATGAGGAGAAATTTCTTCACTCAAACGTTGTGAAACTTTGGAATTCTCTACCCCAGAGGGTTGTGGAGGCTCAGTCGTTGCGTATCGATAGTTTTTGGGGATTGGGCGGGAAGGTGGAGTTGAGGTAGAAGATCAGCTATGATCTTATTGAATGGCAGAGCAGGCTCGAGGGACTGAAAGGCCTATTCCTGCTCCTATTTCTTGTTATGCACATCTTTTCTGCCACAACTCTTCTACGACCAACACTTCAGCCTTTCCTGAAAAACCAACCTGCCCCAGGAACCCTCCATTACCATGCCTTTGTTGGCAGCACCCCACAACCACTGTGTTCCCATCTTCCAGCACTTCCACACCTAGCAATCCCCTTCTCCTGTGCTCCCACCCCCAACATCTCTCTTTCTCTTAGTGCTCCAGATTCTGAATCTCCACTTCTGCTATACCTTGGTATCTCCTTTCAGTGCTTCTTCATCCTGAAACCCTCTATATAAAAAGGAAGAGAGTAGCTAAAGTAAACGTTGGTCCCTTAGAGGATGAGAATGGGAAATGGGGAAATGGCAGAGACTCTGAACAAATATTTTGTATCTGTCTTCACGGTAGAAGACACTAACAATAATAGACAATCAAGGGGCCACAGGGAGGGGGGAACTAAAGACAATCACTATCACTCAGGAAAAAGTACTTGGTAAAATAATGGGACTAAAAGACAAGTCCCCTGGACCAGATGGCCTGCATCCCAGGGTCTTAAAAGAAGTTACTGCAGAGATAGTGGATGCATTGGTTGCAATATACCAAAATTCCCTGGACTCTGTAGAGGTCCCAGCAGATTGGAAAACCACAAATGTAACACCCCTATTTCAGAAAGGAGGGAGACAGAAAGCAATAAACTATAGACCAGTTAGCCTAACATCTGTCATTGGGGAAAATGCTGAAGTCCTTCATTAAGGAAGCAGTAGCAGGACATTTGGAAAATCATAATGCAGTCAAGCAGAGTCAGCATGGTTTTATGAAAGGGAAATCATGTTTAACAAATTTGCTGGAGTTCTTTGTCCACCCTGCTCGTTACATCCTCAAAGGTGAGCCAGTGGATGTGGTGTATTTGGATTTCCAGAAGGCATTCGATAAGGTGCCACATAAAAGGTTACTGCATAAGATAAGCGCTCACGGAGTTGGGGGTAATATATTAGCATGGATAGAGAATTGGCTAACTAACAGAAAGCAGAGAGTCGGGATAAATGGGTCATTTTCCGGTTGGCAAATGGTAACTAGTAGGGTGGGTGCTGGGGCATCAACTATTTACAATCTACATTAATAACTTGGATGAAGGGACCAAGTGTAATGTAGCCAAGTTTGCAGATGATACAAAGATGGGTGGGAAAGCAGTTGTGCAGAGGACTTCAAAGAATCTGCAAAGGGATATAGACAGCCTAAGTGAGTGGGCAAACATTTGGTAGATGGAGTATAACGTGGAAAAGTGCGAGGTTACCCACTTTGGCAGGAAAAATAAAAAAGCAAATTATTATTTAAATGGCGAGAGATTACAAAATGCTACAGTTCAGAGAGACCCGAGGGTCCTTGTGCATGAAACACAAAAAGTTAGCATGCAGGTACAGCAAGTAATCAAAAAGGCAAATGGAATGTTGGCCTTTATTGCAAGGGGATTGGAATATAAAAGCAGGGAAGTCCTGCTACAACTGTACAGGGTATTGGTGAGACCACACCTTGAGTACTGCGTACAGTTTTGGTCTCCTTATTTAAGGAAGAATATACTTGCATTGGAGGCAGTTCAGAGACGATTCACACAGTTGATTCCTGAGAGGAGGGGGTTGACTTATGAAGAAAGGTTGAGCAGGCTGGGCCTATACTCATTGGAATTTAGAAGAATGAGAGGTGATCTTATTGAAACATATAAGATACTGAGGGGGCTCGACAAGGTAGATGCAGAGAGGATGTTTCTCCTCGTGGGGAAATCTAGAACTCGGGAGCACAGTTTCAGAATAAAGGGTCGCCCTTTTAGAACTGAGATGAGGAGGAATTTCTTCTGAGGGTCATAAATCTGTGGAATTCTCTGCCGCAGAGAGCTGTGGAGGCTGGGTCATTAAATACATTTAAGGTGGAGATAGACACATTTTTGCAAGATAAGGGAGTGAAGGGTTATGGGGAGCAGGCAGGGAAGTGGTTTCGAGCCCAAGATGAGCCATGATCTCATTGAATGGCGGAGCAGGCTCGAGGGGCCAAGTGGCCTATTCCTGCTCCTATTTCTTATGTTCCCAGTCCAACATTACAACAGTGACTACACTTCAAAATTACTTCATTGGCTGTAAAGCACTTTGGGATGTCCTGAGGTCATGACAGGTGCTATATAAATGCAAGTCTTTCTTTTAATAACCACCCTCTCAACTGATGGTGCCCCCTACTCCCCAGTAATGCAGCATTCAGTTTTTATTAAAATCACAGAAAATTAATGGCCATGATTAATGTGCCTAACGAACCATAAAGCAATGCACCCTCAGACTCTGACCGTGAGCAACATCACAGATCACTGTGTTAAGTGGTTGCATACGGTACCCACTTCCTGTAAGTATCATACGACATCTTACGTGCCTTGCTGCCTGTCACACTTAAACTTATCTATTTGTACCTATTACTGGTCGATCTTCCATGACATTATACCCAATAAGTCAGAGAATATGGTCACACTCTTGCCTGCATCTGATATCTTCATATTGCTGATTCTTCCTTTCACTCTTACTTTTATCTCCTTTTTCTCCTCTCTGCTGTTTCTGTCCCCTTAACTCTTTACTTATCTTGTTTTCCTTTCAGGAGGTGTGGCATGGTCATGTCCCTATTCCTTCATCTTCCCTATACCCATTTTCCTTCCTCCGCACTCCCATCACTATCTCTACCTCTTCCTCTTCTGAATGACCCACACAATCCTTGTATCCTCTGCTCCTGTCTCCCTTAACTCCTCATTCATTCTCTATCAAGCTTCCCCTCTGCCAAAGGTGGGTCCTGATGCAGGAGGCCCCTTCACCCTCAACCAGTTTCCCGCTTGACTTTCCTATCTGTTTTCCTCGAGACTTATTTTAATTTTAAAGTTCACCTTTTTTTAAAAAAAAAAAAAAAAAAAAAAAATTTGAATGTGGGTCCTTCCTGTCTACCTTTTCATGTTTTTCGCTCTTAGAACCTCTCTTTCACAGGTGTGTGTGATTAGCATTAACTTTTTTTCTGTCAGGTGGCCTCAAATGACCTCAAAATTCAATTATTTGTTCTGAAAATTGAAGTAAGGGTAAATGAAGAAAATCTTTTTCTTTTTTTCCAAAATTTATAGAACACAAAACAAAATCTACAAAGAGTGTAATCACAACATTTTAACTCGGACACACTCCGGCTCTATTTAAAAAGAAGCACTCCATATAAATTTTACCTCCATAAAGCTTTTGAAATTTGACCATAGTTTTAAAATTATTTTTAAAAAGCTACTAGGCAGAAAGTGCTACAAAGTAGAGGAAAAAATCCCGTCCGTACAGCTGACTGATACCCACATCGTTTGAGAAATTAGGTACATTGCACATGCTCAGACTGCACAGTCTTGATTCAATTCAATCACTGCTCCTGGCAAAGATATCGGCCTGGAATTTGTGGTGGGTTGTTCGTTCGCTGTTATTACCCCTTTAAAACTGACCGCAACTTCAGAATTTAGCGCATGTGCATCCTAACACGGAAATCATGAAGTTGCAATCGGTCATGCACTACTCCGACACTGGCTGCACTGTGGGCACCCGCCCCACCCCCCAGCCGGCAATCGGGGCAATCAGTGAAACTGACAAACTTTGGCTTTTCCGCAGTAATATTGCTGCTAAATACCCCATTAAAAGTTAGACCTTGTTGGATTAGGTGTAACTGGCGTATTGACTGCTAAACAAACATTATGGCCCTGAAAAACTCATTTTAATTTTGTGAAGTGTCAAATTGTTCCATTTTAATAAAAAATTACAATTTTTAAGAAACTTAAAAATTACTTTTTCAAAGTTTGTTCATATATATTTCAGATTTACCTTTTCCCTGTGTGTGCCTCAATCTTTGTTTTGCTCTCTAACATTTTTAAAAAGTCAGAATAAAAGGAGCTTCTTCACTTCCTGGTTCCCTGTCTTGAGAATTCGACATTGTGATTGGCTGCTTAGACAACTTGTTGACATCACAGCAGCTCGCGCTATGGAATTCCCACTGCACTGCACTGATCTCGACTGAACGTCGGAAAAGCCAAACTTCTCGCCACAGAGATCGCAAGATCTTTGTGGGAAACTTTCTTCGGGGCCAGCAGCAACTCCTTTGCTTCACTGCTGACTGCAAATTACAGGCCATTATAAGTCTAGGCTTTCGGGAAAGACAGAGGCCTTCAAGTAAAAACTTTAATGAAGGCATTAAAAAGTAAAAGACAATTGAACATGTGTATGTCATGTTATTGTGAAATGTCCATTTTTGATTTTTTTCTTCAATTTTGTTTAAAGCTTTATTTTCGATGTTGAGAAATTTCAGTTTGAAAAATGGTAGCTGAAGGAAATTTTCCAGAAGTATTTTGAACCATTTATGGGAACCCAGTGGCTAGAATATGCAGTCTCTTACTATAAAATAGCATCTATTGTGTCACAATGTGACAACTTTAACATTGAAAATACCTATCACACCAGCACCTACAGGAGTAACATGATGCAGGTACTCATAAAACATGCACCCCATGCACCAAATTTTATATATGATACTTGCCTCCCACTGAGTCCACCTAGGTTGAGCTGTGTCTTTTTCTGTGTGTGTGACCTTGATTTTTAACTTTTAAATGTACTGCTACAAAGAATGAAGCCAGAACTGTTGTAGACTAAAATGCTTCATTTTTGTCTGTTAACATTTGAGATTGAGCTGCAGTGAAGCTGTATTTTTCCTCCTCCCACCCTGAGCTTCACTGGGCAATGACTGAGTTGGCCCATTCCGATGAGCTGAAACTTGCTCACTGAGGAGCATTTAGTAGATTGTACTTGAAGGAATTTTTTTAACGAGTGTAAAGCTTAAACTGCAGGGCAGTGACGGTCAATTGTTAAGCCACTATGGCGTACCAATTGTTGCAAGCAGTAAATGTAGGATGAAAGACGATTGAATTAGTCCCATCTGACTCACTGAGCAGTTATGGTATTCTAAACAACAAGTCAATAAACATTGGTTGAACCCAAAAATTCAATCTCTTGATTTCATTTTGCAGCTGTTTGTTTTGTTGTAGTGAATAGTCCTATATATTTTTTTCCCCTCTAGTCTCCTGAAGGTGCTGGCTTGTGATGAAAAATTTCTTTGGATGTTAGCAGCCCTCCTGTACCTTGCCGAGGTGGCTATTCATAGGTGAGTGTAGATGGTAAGTTTAGCAGGATGTTTGGAGCCATTATAGCCAAGCTTTGATCCTACCCAAAAATAAATGCTGTTCAGCAAGGGTCAATGGACAGTAATTGGTAACTGGAAATCTGAACTTTTTTCTTTCTCAATTACAAGCTCATTGGCAGTGGCCAACTGCACTCTCTTAAACTCCGCTAACTCAGCTAGACCCAGATTGAACTTGGAACTATAAAAGTTTTGTAGTACGGAAGGAGGCCATTTGGCCCATCCTGTCTGTACTGGCTGTTTGCTGGAGCAATCCAAAATGAATCCTATTGTCCTGCTGCCTCACCATTGCCTTATATCTGCTTTAAATAATTGATCCAATTTTCCCTTAAAAGGTGCAATAATTTCTGCATCAACTACTTCATGTGGCAAAGTGTTCCATGCTCCAATAACTCTACAGAATTGTTTTCTCCTCATAGGTATATTTTCCCATATCTAGCATTATGCTGGTGAATCTATGCTCTAAGGCTTTAATGCCTTTTCTGTAATTGTGGCCCAAAACTGCACATACTACTCCTAAAGTGTTTTGTATAAATTCATCATTACTTCTTTCTTGTACTCTGTTCCCCTATTTTATAAAATCCAAAATGTTGTTAGCCTTTCTTATGGTTATATCCTTTTTTGCACTTTGATGGAATTATGCATTTGAACCCCAGGTCTGTCTGTTCATCTACACACATTCTTTACATATGAATATATTCTCATTCCTTGTTTATCCCCTCTCAATGTATTGCCTCATTAAATTGTATCTGCCACCTGTCTACCCATTACACTAACACCAAATTTCTATCCATGCTGCTGTATTTCCTCATACCATTCGCCTGAATATTTCTACCACGGGCTCTCCAGCGACACCTTGGAAAATCCATATGCATCTACTGCCTTCCTTTTACCTATCCATTCAGGTCACTTATTCAAAAAAAACAGCGGCATGTCATCTTTGATAAGTTTAACAAATCCATGCTGGTTGTCCTTGATTTAGCCCGTGCATTTTTAAATGCTTACTAATTTTATCTTAGATTCTCAGGGTTTGCCCACAACTGACAGACTAACTAGTCTATGGTTAGCCAGTTGACCCTCTCCCTTGAACAAAGGTATTACATTGGCTACTCTCCAGTCCAGTGGCACAATTTTCATATTTAAGGATGATTGAAAATTTGTGCTAGGAGTCGCTGCTATCTCCTCTCTGACTCCTTTCAGCAGCTTAGGATGCATGTCATCAACACCGAGTGACTTATCCACAGTTCAGAATCAATTCCTTTTCTAGTTATCTCCAACGATTGTTCTTTTCTCCTGTAGTACATCTACAATCTCTCTTGCACCATCATTTGTTTAAAAAAAAAAGCCAAATATTTATTTAAAATATCTTCATCTTCCATAATTGAACTTCATCCTTCCTTTCTAACTGTTCTTTTTATAGCTTACAATACTGTTCAATGAAGACCAGGATGTTTTATAACAGGCAGAGCATCTACCCACTCGGCCATTGGGAGAGCTTCTATTTTATGCTTTTGTATGAAATTGTTCAGCTGTTTGGGTTTAGAAGATATCTTGTGGTGTAAGCGAGTTTAATGAAAATGATAGGGATATCCAACCCTAAAGTGTCCTTGTATGACTAGTATTTTTTTTTTCTTCCTGAACATGACAGGGAAACTCCTACTTGTACTAATTACTTTCTACTGCATACACCATTTACTGCTGTAGATTTTTAGTGTCAGTTCAATTTATTTCTAAGGACTAGTTTGTATAAAACCGTAATTGTCAAACATTTAATTGTTTGTTTCCTCTTTCTCCGTCCCAAAAAGAAAATAACAAATGCTCAACATTAAAGGTTTCGATACAGCGCTTAAGATTGTGTGCACATTTAATTTAATCTTTTTATTTGGTTCTGAACTATTAAGAACTCTGCGGTGGCCCAGAGTGAGATTGAATTGTTTCATCGGTGTCTCTTGTGTTAAATGGAACTTCTGATGTTGCCCAATGTGATCTTGTCTGGAAAGATTAAACCCTGGCATATGGCCGTTGTGGCTTTTTCTCCTCTGCTCATTTCTCTTTCTCTTCCTCCCTTTGCATCCTAGAGGAAAAATTGCTAATTTCCACAAGCATGGTTGGCACGTGTGTCTTAGTATCTTGTACACAGCAAGTACATATTGTTCATGTATGTGCATATGGTCGTGGTCCTTTCCCAGATTGAGTGGCTTAACTGATCCACAATTTGGTGAGGGCCAAGGTTCCCATATTTCTTGAAGGTGAAAATGTAATCTTATGGAATGAGCGAACTTCAATACATTATCAGCCTCAAGAATACTGTTATTACCAAAGATCGCCTCATTAGTCAGGACAGACTAACGAACCGTACCATAACATGTTTGCTGCTGTTGTCTGAGAAATGTTATGAATCTGTGCACATTAGAGGCCCAGCAAGTTGAAGCAAAGCTCATTTCGTTCCTTATCTGCGCATTCTGCTGAATTCTGTTGGAAGAGATTCGGGGCTCTGAGCCCAAAAGGTGTAGAAATGGGTTTCTTTTTCTCTTGGCGTCTCTCTTTTTGGTTTTGATTTGAATTTCTTTGTAGTGGTGCAGTTAAAACTTGTTCCTTAATAGAAATATACGGCCACATATTTAGGTTGAAAATGCAACAAGTAACAAAATTGTAGCTGTAATTTTATAGGGCATTGCCAGGGATGAGCACAAAATATTAAATTGCTTCTAATATGCAAGAGTCTACTTTTGTGTGCCTCCAGCGATCATCCTGTATTGTATATGTTGCATTTTTTTAAAAATTTCCTTCCTAAAAGATTTAGTGCTTTCTTGTGGTCTATTATTTTATAAATGTACAAATGTGGATTACAGGAAACAAAGATGCAAAGCTTTTTGCAGTGATAGTCATATTACAGCTGTGTTCAACACAAGTTCAGATCTCTCCAACTGTGTTTTTTTGTTCTGCAGCTGTCTCATTTAAAAGTTGCAATGTGATGCTTTATTTGGGAGCTCAGCAGTTCAGACATTTATGTCGAATCTGTTTCCAGTGTGAAACTTAAAACTACATTTTTTTTCACTCTTGTTCTCATGTCTATATTTTAGTATTTCAGAAATGAAGCCAAAAAGCCATGGCAGATTTACACATTGTACTGTTATTTTGGTGTAACTTGTAGCGTCTAAACTATATTAGTATAGTTGCTCTCCTATGGCATTCTACATGGGGAGTTGAGATTAAATGCAGTCTTTGGGTGAAGTGTGTTGGAGTATGGGGATTTAATTGCACCAGGCATACAGTGTGGAGTGGATTCCCTGTGGTAATAAGCAAAAGGATCCTCTTGCAATCTTTTCAGTCAGAAATGTTGGCAATCCTCGGCTATCTACGTGTATTATGTTTGTTTTCTTTATTGCACTATTGATGAGATTTAAAAAGTCAACTTGTACTTCTGGTGGATTGCACTACATTTCATCTTAGCATTCACTTCTTGTGATGTTCATGCAACATGTCAATTGATCTTCACATCCATATTTCGTGTAAATGTTTGATTCTCCTCTTCTCTTTCTTCCCCCCCCCCCCCCCCCCCCCGGGCAGGGGGGTGCTTGGCGTGGGGTTGTTGGAGCAGCAGAGGCAGCTGAATGAATGATCGCGATCAGGGTGGCAAAAACGTCCCTGTCCTTTTATTTGTTGGAGGTGAAGGGCGCAGGAGAGAGGAGTTTAAGGTAGGGAGTGAAGAAAAGCTTGGGGTGGTTAGCTTTGCTCTCAAGGATGACTGTAGAATATTGGAAAGTTTTGGCAGAGAAGGGTGAGATCCCATGGGACTTTATCGTCCAGCCACATCTGATGTATGGCTACACCAGTTTCGCGACAGATATGCTTAAGGCTGCACCCCTTGAACTTGAGGGAACAAAGATGGGAGCCATACCGGGGGAATGACTGGGTTGGGAGAGAGTTACGGTTTTGCTGGGGTCAAGGGCACCAAACTAGAGGTGAGGGAATGGTTGAGCACATTAACAGCTGCTGAAGTATCGTGGAGAATAGAGGGACAAAGGTTAGGCAGCTGGTAGTTTGAAAGCACTGGTGTAACTGGCTTAGGGCAGACCGAAGGAAGTGGAGTTTGAAAATATGGGTGGTGAGGGATACAAGGAAGTGATCGGAAATGGCCTGGTCTGTCATCGAGACCATGTAAGATGGCATGTTCGAGGGTGTGGCCGTGAATATAGGGAGGATAGGAGGGCAGTGAAATCAGACGAGAGTCCACTGTGGAAAACTTGGGGGTTAGTGGACGATGAGAATTTTAAAGGAGAGGCAAGAGTGAGGTGAGGTGTACAAAGGAGAAGGTACCAGAGGAGTAGGGAGAGAGAACAAGGCATTATTAATAACAGGTTAATGTGAATGCCACACAACATCTCAATATTTCCCATACTATTAGTAATGAAGTTAGGAAACACAAAATGTTTCATTGACGTATGAACAAAAAAGTGTTCTCTAAGCAATAGTCAGTTTCTCTCTAGTTTGGGGGTTTTAATAAGAGAGAAACTCAAAATTGCTGATTGAAAAAATGTGGGAGAATGAAGTGGATTCTGAAAGTGCACTTCATGTCACACCAACATTGGGAACCTTCAGGGGGGCGGTGGTGGTGGGAAGAGAAAGAAACAGAGAGAAGAATTGTTTAGACCTGCATCCTGCCATTTAATCACAACCAATACGAGAGCATCAATGGGCTGTGCTTTTTTTCCCCCCCTCTGAAAAAAGTAATAAATGTGTGTAAGAATGGCATATGGTCATGTTTACATGGATTTCTCTCTTGGTTTATAGATCTGTTCTCTCACTTCAAAATGCCTGTTTTGTGATGGAATCGGTTGAAATGGTTTTCATCTGATTAAATCGATGTGTTTTACATTTCGGCATTCCATGGTCATGAAATATCCATTGCGAACCGCACCAAGGGTCTGGTAAGTGTCTGAATCTAGAATGACCTTCAGTATGTTTTGTGAAGCTCTGCAATCTGAATCTGGAATTGTGCCTAAAGGAGACTGGCTCAGCAGCTTCCAAATGCTGCTCGGTACCTGGAGTCAGCGCAAGTAATAAATCGTTCCAGTAACCAGGCAACAATCCCCCTAACATTCTGGTCATCATACACAAGCTTCGCTTTTAATCAATAAACCTACATTTTAATGTTTTTTTAAATCTTTTGGATTATCTTTAACTGCAATACTAAGGCCATCAACATTTTAAGAATCTATTTTTAAACTAGTGGATTGTATTACAATCCAGGCACCTATTTATCATCCAACAACATACACTACTTTTTTGATTCTGTGCCAAATTCTATATTGTTATAGAGCATGTATCAACTCTGCATGTATACCAAAGCTATTCCACTTCCCTCCCCTGGGCAGTCATTTCCTTGGGTGGGGTGGTGGGAAGAAGAGCAGGAGAACAAAGTGCCTTCCAACAGTCCGAGGGAATAACTGGAGGTAATGCAAAACTGGTTTATTGAAGTGGATTAGCTTAATACAAAATGCAAAATACTGCAGATGCTGGCAATCTGCAATCTAAACAGAAAATGCTGGAAATACTTAACAGGTCAGGCAGTATCTGGAGAGAGAACAGAGTTAACGTTTCAGGTCTGAAGGCAGGAGAGATTAAATGACAAAAGGGATGGTAATGGGACAAGTAAAGAAACAAAAGATGGGTCTAGGAGCTGCAAATGGCAACAGCTGAATCATTGCCAGCACCTGCTAGTTGGAAAAAATGGGAGCCGTGGTTATGATCTGAAATTGTTGAACTCTATGTCAAGTCCAGAAGGCTCTAAAGTGCCTAATCGAAAGATGAGGTGCTGTTCGAGCCGGAGCTCGAGCTGCACATTAGTCTAAGTCGAGTCAGGGCTGCTCATCTCAATGACTCTTACCAAAGAAAGAGACTGGTGCGGAGTCTTTCCTCTCCCGGTACCCAGAGTAAAACGGCAGGGGGATTCTCATCGCTGTCTTAGACATGGGAGTGGATCCCTGAGCACAAGGACTCCAGATAATGGCACACAATTGTAGTTGAGGCCTTGCGAAGCCTCGGGCTCCCGTACTCAGCACACTAAAGAGAACAAATCTCACATCGGAAGCCCTGCAGACTCGAGCCACTCTGCCAAACGACCACAGACATATAATCAATTGATCAATCATTTCATTCATTTAGTAATGGAAGATTTTACACTACATTGTGTATTAAGATAAGTAATCTGACTACTATCTGAATTTGTTAAATTATTGGGAAGGTAGATGTGGGTGTGCTAATCAACACTGAATTGGCCCGTTTCAAATTTACCAATTTAACATTTTGCTCTCAAAGTGTGCGGCCCCTTTAAATTTGCTGCACGGTATCTCTTCCAGCAGCAGGAGCTGGTGAGCAGCCTGCGTGGGACCTCATGAGTGGTGTGGCCACGCACCTTGTGGGGAAACAGGTGTACGGCCTTCAACAGCTCACTAAAACTTAAGTGGCCTTCTAGCCCAAATAATGGCCCACCCCTGACTGAGGCCTCCAATTCTATTTCTTCCTATGAACTTCTACTTTTAGCTGCTGTTGTTCCTATTTGTACTGGCACCTAAAAGATGCTTCATTTGGGACAGTTGCAGCTACAAAAGCACCTATCCATTCCCCTTACAATTTCTCTCCCACTTCTTTGGCAACCACCGTTTCACCATGCTGGGGTTTTGCTCTTGATTAGGCTAAGGGATAGAAAAGAGTTGTGTGGATGGCTGTTTTTTGCACTGGAGGGAGGTATACAGTAGAAATCCCTGGGGTTCAGTACTAGGATGACTGTTGCTTTTGATGTACAAAATTGACTTGGAATACAGGGCACAATTTCTAAGTTTGCAGATGACACGAAACTTGTAAGTGAACAGTGAGGAAGATAGTGATAGACTTCAAGAGGACACAGACAGGCTGGTGGAATGGGCAGGCAGATGGCAGATGAAATTCAGCGCAGGAAAAAAGTGTGCGATGATGCATTTTGGTAGGAAGAATGAGGAAAGCTAAATGGTACAACCTGGGCTGGAATAGGGCTTTAAATTAAAAAGGTGGGGGGGGTGGAGGGATCAGTCGAGGGGAAATTTAAAAGAGAAAAGTCAAGGCAATGGAGCAGTGTGACGGGAAGGGACAGAGTTTAACAGTAATAGTGCATCAGCAAATGAGGAGAAAGCAGGGAATAATGGAAAAAAATTAAAGGATCTTTATTTGAATGCTTGAAGCATTCGTAACGAGATAGATGAATTAGTGGCACAGAGATAAATAGCCATTAGAGACGTGGTTGCAAGGTGACCAAGGTTGGGAACTAAATATTCCAGGGTACTTGACGTTTTGAAAAGACAGACAGAATGGAAAAGGAGGGGGGCAGCCTTGATAAAGGATGACATAAGGACAGTAGTAAGAAAGGATCATGGCTCGGAAGATCAGGAAGTAGAATCAGTATGGGTGGAGATAAGAAATAACAAGGGGCAGAAATCACTGGTGGGAGTAGTTTATAGGCCCCCAAACAGTACCTATACCGTTGGACAGTTTATTAATCAACAAATAATAGGAGCTTGAAACAAAGGTAATATAATCATGTGGGATTTTAATCTTCATATAGGTTGGGCAAATCAAATTGACAACTGTAATCTGGAGGATGAGTTCATGGAATGCATTTGAGACAGTTTCCTAGTACAATATGTTGTGGAGCCAACCAGGGAACAGGCTATTTTAGATTTTGTATTGTGTAATGAGACAGGGTTAATTAATAATCTCATAGTAAAGGCTCCTCTGGGAAACAGTGATCATAATGAGATAGAATTTCACATTGAGTTTGTGAATGAAATACTTCAGTCGGAAACAAGAGTCTTAAACTTAAATAAAGCCAATTACATAGGTAAGTGGGGTGAGTTGGCTCAGGTAGTTTGGAAAATTAGATTAAAAGGTATGTCAGTAGATAAGCAGTGGCAGACATTTAAAGAAATATTCCAAAATTCTCAATAAATATACATTCCATTGAGAAATAAAAACACCACAGGAAAAATTATCCATTCATGGGTAACTAAAGAAGGATAGTATTAGATTAAAAGAGGCTTATAATGTTGAAGAATAGTAGTAAGCCTGAGGATTGGGAAAGCTTTAGAAACCAGCAAAGGATGACCAAAAAATTGAGAACATATAGAATGAGTAAACGAATAAATATAAAAACAGATTGTAAGAGCTTCTACAAGTATGTAAAAAAGAAGAAAGTAGCAAAAGTAAGCGTTGGTTCCTTAGAGGCTGAGACAGGTGAAATTATAATGGAATAAGGAAATATCAGAGACTTTAAACAAATACTTTATCCGTCTTCCCCGTAGAAGACAAAGTATACCAAAAATAGTGGGGAACCAAGGGGCTAATAAGAGTGAGCAACTTAGTGATTAATATCAGTAGAGAAAAAGTACTTCAGAAATGAGGCCTACATCCTAGGGTTCTAAAGGCTGCAGAGATAGTGGATGCATTGATTGTGATCTTCCAAAATTCCTTAGATTCTAGAACGGTCCCAGCGGATTGGAAGGTAGCAAATGTAACTCCGCTATTTAAGAACGGAGGGAGAAAATGGGGAACTATAGGCCAGTTAGCCTGACATCAGCAATGGGGAAAATGCTGGAATCCATCAACAAGGAAGTGGTAACAGGGCACTTAGAAAATCATATGATTAGGCAGTCAACATGGTTTTATGAAAGGGAAATAGAGTTTAACAATTTAGAGTTTTTTGAGGATGTAACTAGCAGGGTAGATAAAGGGGAACCAATGGATGTGGTATATTTAGATTTCCAGAAGGTATTTGATAAGGTGCCACATAAAAGGTTGCTACACAAGATAAGGGCTCACGGGGTTGGGGGTAATACATTAGCATGGATAGAGGATTGGTTAATGGACAGAAAACAGAGTAGGGATAAATGGGTCATTTTCTTGTTGGCAGGCTGTAACTAGTGGAGTGCTACAAGGATCTGTGCTTGAGCCTCGGTTATTTACAATCTACACTAATGACTTGGATGAAGGGACCGAGTGCAGTGTATCCAAGTTTGCTGACGATACAAAGCTAGGTGGGAAAGTAAGCTGTGAGAAGGACACGAGCCTGCAAAGGGATATAGGCAGGTTAAGTGAGTGAGCAATAAGGTGGCAGTTGGAGTATAATGTGGGGAAATGTGAGGTTATTCAATTTGGTAGGAAGAATAGAAAAACAATATTTTTAAATGGTGAGAAACTATTAAATGTTGGTGTTCAGAGAGATTATGGGGTCCTTGTACAGGAAGCACAAAGTTAGCATGCAGGTACAGCAAGCAATAAGGAAGGCAAATGGCATGTTGGCCTTTATTGCAAGGGGGTTGGAGTAAGGAAGTCTTGCTGCAATTGTACAGGGCCTTGGTGAGACCACACCTGGAGTACTGTGCACAGTTTTGATCTCCTTATCTAAGGAAGGATATACTTGCTTTGGAGGTGGTGTAACGAAGGTTCACTAGATTGATTCCTGGGATGAGAGAGCTGTCCTATGATGAGAGATTGTGTAGAATGGGCCTATACTCTCTGGAGTTTAGAAGAATGAGAGGTGATCTCATTGAAACATACAAGATTCTGAAGGGGATTGACAGGGTAGATGCTGAGAGGTTGTTTCCCCTGGCTGGAGTGTCTAGAACTAGGGGGCATAGTCTCAGGCCATTTAAGACTGAGATGAGGAGGAATTTTTTCTTGGGGTTGTGAATCTTTGGAATTCTCTGCCCTAGAGGGCTGTGAATGCTGAGTCTTGAGTATATTCAAGGCTGAGAGAGATTTTTGGACTCTAGGGGAATCAAGGAATATGGAGATCGGGTGGGAAAGTGGAGTTGAGGTTGATTATCAGCCATGATCTTATTGAATGGCGGAGCAGGCTCGAGAGGCCCTATGGCCTACTCTTATTTCTTATGTTCTTACCCATGTCAAAGTTGCAGTCATTGGCACAGAACTTTCGTTTTCAATACTATTGTCAATTCAGCGCTCTAAGCGATTTGGAGGGGGTGGGCTTCACTACTGCTTCCAATCAACTCTTGTCGATGGATGATCATCCACGTTTCTTCCTCACTAACTCGCACTGTGATGCGCTATCAATTACTGAGAAAGACTGGAAGTTAAGAGAGTAACAGGCTTTTATTAGCTGAAGAACGAAGGCATGCCTCTAGTGGTCGACCGGTCCTGAATGCCTGGGGAACTGCAGAGCAGCCGCCTTTGTACCAGGGCATATGGGTGGAGCCAGCTGAGGCATGCACAGACAGGTACAACAATGGGCAAGAGTGAACAACAGTGAAGTGAACAACAGTGGTTTACCACATTCACCCCTTGCTTAAAAAATGAGTCCAACGGGATGAAGTGTATTAAAAGTTCGTATAATTAAGTCTTTCTGGGGGTCTTGTATGCCGTCGTGGCGACGGCCGAGGTGGTGCAGCTTCCGACGCCGAGTCCCGCGTGGGCCGGAGCACTGGCGTGTCGTCCTCATGGGTGTTGAGTTGGTTGGTGATCAGTGGCGGGCCACGGCGTGCCGTCTACAGGGGTTAGGTATGGGTCCGTTGCCGCCGGTGCATTGTGGGTAACGGTGATGTTGGTTTCAGGGGCCCCAGAGGGTGCGAGGTCTCGTATGGAGACTGTGTCCTCCCGCCCGTCCGGGTACGCAATGTAAGCATACTGGGGGTTGGCGTGGAGGAGGTCGACCCTCTCGACCAGGGGGTCCGTTTTATGGGTCCTCACGTGTCTTCTCAGTAGGACCGGCCCTGGGGACGTCAGCCATGGCGGTAGCGATGTCCCCGCTGTGGACTTCCTTGGGAAGACAAACATTTTCTCATGAGGGGTGGCGTTAGTGGCAGTGCAGAGCAGTGACCGAATAGAGTGGAGCGCCTCCTGCCAGCGGGAGGTCGGGAGGCCCCTAGACTTTAAGGCTAGCAGGGCAGCCTTCCAAACTGTCGCGTTCTCTCTTTCTACCTGTCCGTTCCCCCGGGGGTTGTAGCTGGTGGTCCTGCTCGTGGCAATACCTCTCACGAGCAGGTACTGGCGGAGTTCGTCGCTCATAAAACGATGAGCCCCGGTCGCTATGGATATAGCTGGGGAAACCGAACAAGGCGAAGAGGTCGTTCAGGCATTTAATGACCGTAGCACTGGTCATGTCTGGGCAGGGGATGGCAAACGGGAGTACTCGTCGATAGTGAGGAAGTACATATTGCGGTCAGAGGAGGGGAGGGGCCCTTTAAAATCGACGCTCGGGCGCTCAAAGGGGCGAGTGGCTTTTATCAGGTGTGCTCTGGCCTATAAAAGTGCGGTGTGCGGTTTGCACTCGGCACAGACTTGGCAGTTCCTGGTCATGGTCCTGACCACCTCGATGGCGTAAGGCAGGTTGCGGGCCTTGATGAAATGGAAGAACCTGGTGACCCCCGGGTGGCAGAGGTCATTGTGGAGGGCCCGCAGTCTATCAACCTGTGCGTTGGCACATGTACCTCGTGATAGAGCATCCGGGGGCTCATTGAGTTTCCCGGGCCGGTACAAGATATCGTAATTGTAGGTGGAAAGTTCAATTCTCCACCTCAAAACCTTGTCGTTTTTGATTTTGCCCCTCTGCTTGTTATTAAACATAAAAGCAACTGAACGCTGGTCAGTGAGTAGGGTGAATCGTTTTCTGGTCAGGTAATGCCTCCAATGTCGCACAGCTTCCACAATGGCCCGGGCCTCCTTTTCGAGAGAGGAGTGTCTGATTTCGGAGCCTTGGAGGGTTCGTGAAAAGAAGGCCACGGGCCTTCCCGCCTCGTTAAGGGTAGCGGCCAGGGCAAAGTCGGACGCATC
Source organism: Somniosus microcephalus (assembly GCF_052327205.1). Taxonomy (NCBI): domain Eukaryota; kingdom Metazoa; phylum Chordata; class Chondrichthyes; order Squaliformes; family Somniosidae; genus Somniosus; species Somniosus microcephalus. The sequence goes on along the minus strand of NC_140998.1, from coordinate 85,943,659 downwards.
GCTCTCCACCTGGAAAGGGATGGACTCGTCCACCGCGTGCATGGTGGCTTTAGCAATATCCTCTTTGATACGGTGGAAGGCTAAGCCGGCCTCTGCCGCCAGGGGAAAAGAGGTGGACTTGATAAGTGGACGGGCTTTGTCCGCATAATTAGGGACCCACTGGGCGTAGTAGGAGAAAAACCCCAGGCATCTCTTCAGGGCCTCGAGGCAGTGGGGCAGGGGAAGGGGAAGGTCCATAAGGGGACGCATCCGGTCGGGGTCGGGGCCGATGACTCAGTGTTCCACAACACAGCCAAGGATAGCGAGGCGGAATATGCACTTCTCCTTGTTATACGTAAGGTTTAGGAGTTGGGCAGTGCGGAGGAATTTGTCGAGGTTAGCATCATGGTCCTGCAGGTCATGGCCGCAGATGGTCACATTGTCCAGGTAGGGAAAAGTGGCCTGCAACGCATTCTGGTCGACCATCCGGTCCATCTCCCTTTGGAAAACGGAGACCCCGTTGGTGATGCCGAAGGAAGTGGTAGAGGCGGCCGTTTGCCTCGAAGGCAGTATACTGGCGGTCCTCATAGCAGATAGGGAGTTGGTGGAGAATATGCGGTATTGTGCGATCTGATTGACCATATCAGATATGCGGGGGAGGGGGTATGCGTCGAGTTTGGTATATCGATTAATTGTTTGGCTGTAGTCAATGACCAGGCACTGCTTCTCGCCGGTCTTGACGACCACAACCTGGGCTCGCCAGGGGCTGGTGCTAGCTTCAATAATCCCCTCCTTCAGGAGCCGCTCCACCTCAGATTTAATAAAAACTCTCTGTCACCAGCGCTGTATCGCCTGCTTTTGGTGGCGATGGGCTTACAGTCGTGGGCGAGGTTAGCGAACAACAGGGGGCGGGGGGGGTGTGACTTTAAGCGTGGAGAGGCTGCAAAAGGTGCGCGGCGGGCAATTTGAAAACTGCTGGTTGCAGACTGAGTGGGGGAAGGGATCCACCGTACGCCATCGTGACACTCTTAAGGTGGCACTGAAAATCCAACCCCAGTAGAACGGCAGCGCAGAGATGGGGCAGGACAAGCAGTTTAAAGTTTCTGTACTCTGTGCCCCTCACCGAAAGGGTCACCACGCAGTAGCCGCCGACGTCCGCTGAATGGGACTTGGAGGCCATGGAGACCCGGTGGCGCGCTGGCAGGACCGGGAGAGAGTAACGCCGCACCGTGTCGGGTTGGATAAAGCTCTCCGTGCTGCTGCAGTCAAAGGCAGGTCGTGGCGTGGCTGTTTACCTTAATGTCCATCACGGACCTGGCTAGTTGGTGAGGTCTAGATTGGTCCAGTGTAACGGAGGCCAGCGTAGGGTCAGGCGTGTCGCTGCAGTCATCAGGTGAGTCGGGGGCCCGTTGCAAAAATGGCGGCCGGAACGGATCACCCACGGTCGAAGGCGTCCAAGATGGCGGCGCCCATGATCCACACGCGGCTGGAGGTGTACAAGATGGCATCGTCCAAGATGGCGGCCCGCTCGGCCCACACGCGGCACTGCTGGAGTTTGGGGTAGGTTTAGCCTTGCAGATGCTGGCGTAGTGCCCTTTCTTCCCACAACCAGAGCAAGTAGTGTTTTTCGCCGGGCAGCGCGCTCTGGGGTGTTTGGCTTGGCCACAGAAGTAACACTTCGGGCCCCGGGACATAGCTGCAGAAGTTGGGCCGTTGGCAGGATGTGACGGGGGTGGCACGGCGCAGGGTGGTGGTCCTACCGTGTCCCAGGATGGCAGTGCCCGCGCCATCCACCATGCGGCCGCGCGGTCAGGGGCGTAGGCGTCCATATTCCGGTGGGCCACGTCTAGCGAGAGCCGTGGCCGCCTTCAGGTCGAGTTCGCCCTGCTCCAACAGTCTCTGCCGGGTGTAGTTGGACCTGAGGCCTGCGACGAAGGCGTCCCGGACAAGTTCTTCCGTGTACACCGCGGCCGACACCTCTTTACATTTGCAGGCCCGGCCGAGCACCTTCAGCGCCCGTAGGTATACCTCCATCGATTCCCCAGGTTGCTGTTTGCGGGACCCCAGGAGGTGTCTGGCGTAAACCTCATTTACCGGGCGTGCGTACTGTTCTTGGAGGTCGAGAGCACCCTTGTAGGTAGTTGCATCTTGGCTGAGCGAATAAGCTTGGTGGTTCACCTTGGAGGTCAGAATTTTTAGTTTGTCGCCATCGTTTTGGACAGTTTCGACAGAGGCGTCTAGGAAAAATTCAAAGCATCGCAGCCAGTGTGCGAACTTGGTAGATGAAGCCGCCTCTTGAGGGTCAAGTTCCAGGTGTGCTGGTTTGAGGATTTGCTCCATCGAAAAAAAGTTTAGCTAATAAAATTGATGCGCTATCAATTACTGAGAAAGACTGGAAGTTAAGAGAGTAACAAACAGGCTTTTATTAGCTAAAGAACGAAGGCATGCCTCTAGTGGTCGACCGGTCCTGAATGCCCGGGGAACTGCAGAGCAGCCGCCTTTATACCAGGGCATATGGGTGGAGCCAGCTGAGACATGCACAGACAGGTACAACAATGGGCAAGAGTGAGACATCCAGAATTTCCCACTTTGCAGATACTGCCTATAACCGGCTTCAGCTATCCGTGCCCAGCCAACTTAATGAGTTAGCCTTTCGAGTATAATTTAGGCCTACTGCACCTCAAAGCTGAACTCTCTCCAAGACTGCACTCCTGCTCAGGCGAAACACAACACACTCCTGGCTTTTTGTACTCCACTGATCGCTCACTAGTAAGCTCAAATTTATTCTGTCGTATCCTAGATAATGGCTCAACTGCCACAGGAAAAAAAAGCCAATCACAACTAATCCTATTACTAGCTCAAACCAACCCACAGGTAAGTCACAGTAATTAATGTTAAACCATTCCTCGATTTGAATAGCTGTGATTTAAGTCAAAATACAATTTAAAAACTAAATACTTCTGCCCCGATCATTCCTGCTGAGGCTAAACACCTGGTATTGTGTATTGCATGGTTTCTCATCATTAAATTCCTAGGAGCCAGTTGAGCTGCAACTTGCATCATGGTGCTATTTCAATATCTTTCTTCCAGAGCCCTACTGGACTCCCACAATCCAGCATGAGGAGCCCCACAGACCCATAACCTCCCACTACAACTTTTTCACCTGCATGACAATTGATAGTGCAAAGGAACAAGAGGTAAGCAAACTGCTGCAGCTAGGAGGAAAGGATGGGCATTAACTAAGCAGAAATCTGACAAGCTCAGTCAGAGTGGTTGTATAGAGTTGGCATAAATGGAGTGCATTGTAAACAGAGTAAAAGTTGGGAACTTGAAGACTGGAAATTTGGTGCGTGGTTGGGGGGGGGGGGGGGGGGGGGCGGGTGGTGTGTGTGTGTGAGAAAGAGAGAGGTGCTGTTTTTTGCATCCAATACTTCGTGGTTTGTGTAAGCTTGAGGCAGTATTTAAAATATTGCCCAGCATTTTAGTGCTTAGTGCAAGTTAGTGTGTAAAACAAAAACTTACAACAGACTAAAAAGTAGATATAAATAATCTAGACTAAGATCGGGCAGAGCAGGTTGTGTGTCTGGACTGCAGTATGTGGGAGTTTGTGGATAGCAAGACCATCCCGAGTGAACACGTCTGCAGCAGATGTCTGTCTCTAATCTCTCCAGCTCAGTCCTTGAACTGGAGTGCGCGAGTTGGAGACACTGACACAATGAAGATGGAGGAGTATCTGCAGTTTGCTTCAGACCTCGGTCACACCTCAAGTGCAGGATCAGAATGAGGTTGGTGTGACCGATAGTGTACCCAGGTGAGATAGAACGAGGATCTGCAGAAACTGATTCTATCCCAACAGGTACAGTGCAGTTGCTACCTGTGAGGATAAGGGTAAAGACTAGCAGAAGGACAGCCAGAATGCTGACCCTAGCCCCTTGGAGCAGGGGGCTGTCCAAAGGAGGGAGGATGGGAAGCGTAATGTGGTAATTGTAGGGGATTCAATAATTAGGGGGACAGATAACATCCTTTTTAAGCAGGAGAGAGTCCCACATGGTATGTTGCCTACCTGTGTGAGCATGAGTAACCTATCAAACCAACTTGAAAGGGGAGGATCCAGTCGTTGTGGTCCATGTTGGGACCAACAATGTAGGAAAGAGTAGGCAAGAGGTGCTGTTTGAGGTCCTGTTGTTTAAATTTTAGCTCTTAATTGCTGGTTTCTCCAAAGGGTATTGATTTCTGGATTATTACCCAAGCCACGTGCAAATTGGCATAGGGATAAGCACATTAGGGAGGTGAACACGTGGCTGAAGGAATGGTGTGGGAAAGTAGTTCCATTTCATGGGACACTGGCACCAGTACTGGGACAGGAAGGAACTGTACCGTTGGGACAGGTTCCACCTGAACCAGACTGCTAGCAGAAAGGATAAATAGGGCGGTCACGAGAACTTTAAAATAATAAGGGGGAGGGTGGGGCTCAGGTGGAAAAGGTAGTATAAATAGTTCTAAAACAAACGTAAGGGGAGTAGAGCAGAGTAATGGCCAGAAATTGTGCTTTAAGCTCTACAGGTAAAGGAAAACAACATGTAAAATGAAACCAGGAGAGAAATGAGAAATAAATGAGTGTAAAACATTAGAGCAGAGGACAAGTTAGGATGTGTGACCCAAATAAAAGTGTTTTTATACAAACATATTGATAAGGAACAAATTCAACTTAGAAGGTATGACATGGTAGCCATTACCAAGACGTGGCTGCAAGACTCGGTACTGGGAACTAAATATACCAGGTTACTAGGTCTACAGGATAGAGGGAAAATGGTAGAGTGGGAGGAGTTGCCCAAGTAATTAAGGAAGAAATCACTTCAATGATGAGGATTAACAAGAGGTAAGCAGGCAGTGGAAACTTTATGGGTAGAATTTTTAAAAAATAGGAAAGGATTTAGGACTGGAGTGGGAGTTGTGTATAGGCTCCCTGGTAACATGTATACATGCAGAGATTAGACAAGCTTGTATCAATGGCACATTGGTTTTAATGGGGGATTTTAACTTTCATACTGCTTATCCCAATCAGAAAGGTGGTGACTTACTTCAGGACAATTTTCTGTAACTCTGCCCTAAAACCAACAAGGGAGCATGCCATTAGATTTAGTAATGAGCCAGACTTAGTTAACAGCCTAACGGTGCATGAACATTTATCGAATCGTGATCATATTGCCATACTTGCCATAGAGGGAGTGCAATAAAGGTTCACCAGACTGGTTCCTGGGAAGTGGGGATTGTCCTATGAGGAGATTTTGAGCAGACTAGGTCTATATTCTCGAGTTTAGAAGACTGAGAAGTGATCTCATTGACATACAAAATTCGTATAGGACTTGACAACAGGTTAGCTGCAGGGAAGATGTTTTCCCTGGCTGGGGAGTCTAGAATCAGGGGTCAGTCTCAGAAGAGGTCAGCCATTTAGGACTGATGAGAAATTTCTTCACTGAGGGTGGTGAATCTTTGGCTGTGGAGGCTCAGTCATTGAGTATATTCAAGATCGATAGATTTTTGGATATTAAGGGAATCAAGGGATATGGGGATAATGCAGCAATGTGAAATGAGGTAGATCAACCATGATCTTATTGAATGGCAGAGCAGGCTCAAGCAGCCAATGGCCTACTCCTGCTCCTTATTTCTTATAATACGATCGTTTTCAACGTAGTGTTTGAAAGGGAGAAACTAGGAACTTAATTCTAGATTTAGGTAAAGCTGACTTAACTGCCAGAGTAAACTGGGCAAATTTGTCAATGGGTAAAATGACACGTTCAGTGGGAGACGTTCAAAAAAGAATGTGATACAGAACCATTTTATACCCCTAAAGGGCAAGAGCTCTACTTTCCAAAAAAAAAGCCATGGATGACTAAAGAGGTAAGGGACAACATCAAACTAGCAAAGATCCTGGCAACTGGGAGAGATGCAAAGAACAAAAGGTGACAAAACAACTAGCAAGAACTACAAAAAGGGATATCAAAATCAACACTTACAATTATGTTAGGAAAAAGAGGGTCAGGAGTAATGTGGGCCACTTTAAACTGATAACGGTGATTATTGTCAATGAAAATAATAGAACAGAGTACTTTCTAGAAACAGTGGAGGTCCAGAGAGACTTAAGGGGCCATGTACATAGATCATTAAAATGTCATGGACAGGTACAGAAAATAATCAAAGGCTCATGGAATGCTGGCCTTTCTATCTGGAGGACGAGAGTACAAGGGGGTAGAAGTTATGCTGCAGTTATACAAAGTCCTGGTTAGATCACATCTGGAGTTCTGTGAGCAGTTCTGGGCACCACACCTTAGGAAGGAGGGAGTGCAGCATAGATTTACCAGGATGATGCCTGGACTCCAAGGGTTAACAAACTACGGTTGTATTCCCTGAAATTTACTGTTAAGCGGTGATTTGATCCAAGTTTAAGATATTATGGGGAACTGAGGGTAGAGAGAAACTATTTCCGCTGGTTGGGGAGTCTAGGACTAGGGGACATAGTCTAAAAATTAGAGCCAGGCCTTTCACGAGTGAAGTTCAGAACTCTCTTCCGCAGACAGCAATTGATGCTAGGCCAATTGTTAACTTTAAATCGGAGATTGATAGATATTTCTTAACCAAAGGTATTAAGGAGTTAAGTCACAGATCAGCCATGATCTCACCGAATGACATGAGGGGCTAAATGGCCTACTCCTGTTCCTATGTGGGGTGAGGCATTTTCAGACGTCACTGAATCCTACTAGACAAGGAGCTGTAGCCAAGCAGACACTGTTGTACATTCTTGTACTGATTCCAGCACTTCTAAACTAAGACTGGATTACATAGTTACAAGCAGTCTCTCCATTTCACCAGATCCAGCTGTGCATAGATGTAGTCCTTGCCAATACAATATCTCCAATTGCTGTTTTACATATGTTTTGTTCAGTTATTGTAAAATTGATAAAAGTTCCACTAATTAGTTAGCACCACCATGTGGTACAAAAGTACTGAGCTAGATTCTGCTCCCGCCCAGCCCCTGGGGGATTCCAACCCTTCATCCCTATCCACTAATCCCATCTGAAAATGATTGTAGCTATCAGGTGCTAACCAAACAGCCTGTGGCCAGAGTCCAAAGTCATGTGAAGAATGGCCATGGATGTGGAGCAGAAGAGGGCTGGCACGATGGAACTATAACCCAGCAGAAGTTGCTGCTTTCAAGAAAAGAAAACCGAGAAACCTAATTGTAGTACAGTTTCTTTGCTTAATACAACAATAAGCTAGGTTCTAGTTCAAGAAGTAGCAATTACTGATTAACATAGGCCTATGTGGGGGATATCCCAAGGCCCACCTGGCACTGACCTTACACTGTCTTTCAGTGGCTTTATTCCACAACCCCAGCCACTCAGTAAAGCTTGTATTACTACAATGTACTAAGTCATAACAGGTAGTCAAAGAACAATTGCAATGAAAAGGACCCAGGTACAGAAATAGCTGATTTTGCCTGCTAAGAAAGCCTTGTCAATTTCAGTCCCCATTTCAGAAGATTGATGGATTCTAGACAGTGTGAAGTCATTAACAGTTTAGGATGTATCAATAGCATAAGATTGTCTTCATTGATGTCACTCAACCAAGTCTACTTAATTTCTTAATCCAGTACCCATAATGGCTTCTGGACTAGATAAAAGTACCCTTCCACTATTTTCTTGACCATGAAGATCAGAGGAGAGGAAGAGTACACATTTTATACTTAAATATTTGTGCAGAATGGTACCCTTCCCTTCAAATATTAATTTTCAGTTCCTAGCATTTAAATTTCTTGTCACCAGAAAGTTGCCCTAAATTTTGTTGATAAATGTCTTCAGGTTTTAAAAAGGCCACGTTTAAAAAGGGAAAAAAATAAAGCACTCAGTTGTAAGCATTATAATAACTGAGTTCCAACTGGCAAGACCATCAAGTCAGGATCCTTCCTTTAAAGGGCCAAAGAATCTAAATTCAAGTGTTTTGAGCAGTTTTTTCTTTTGGCAGCAACCACTGATTGTCTGGCAGACCCTGCCAGGTCTTAATTTGTTGCTCAGCAACACCTCTCAAGGGGCATGCACATTTTATTGTAAGAAACATTTCATATGAACAAGTTTGTAACTGGACTGAAACTATAATTATTTTAAGTATCTACAGCACATTTTTGTACCAGGTTACAGCATGAAATGAAATTAGAAACAAACTATTTGCCACTGCATATAATGCATACAGCATTTCTATTCTCCCACCAGAGCTAATGGTCTCAGCCTTGTGTTAATACAGCAATATGCAAACCTACATTCCCAATGCACTGAATCTTGGGGGAAAGAGGGTTGGAGAAAATCCCACATAGCCCAACTCTAGAAGGGTCAAAGTAGAATTTTCCACTTTTTGTGGGGTCTGCAACGAGGACACATAGGTATAAAGATTAAACATTTAGGGCAGAGAGAAGGATTTTAACAAATTACATTAAGGGTTGTGGAATATACTACTGGAGTTAATGGTTGAAGGAAATAATAACTTGCATTTATATAGTGCCTTTAACATAGAAAAATATCCTGAGATGAGTTTTAAGAAGGGTCTTAAATCAGGGGAGTGAGGTGGAGAGCTATAGAAGTTGAGAGGGAGCCAAGCTGCTGATGGCATGATGAACAATGCTGGGGTGAAGCGGCATAAGAGGTCAAAGTCATGGGTACAGAATGTTTTGGTTGGTGGGGTGGAGAAGGAAAGAGGAGTTGTGGACTTAGGAGGGCCGAAGGATTGGTCGTCAAAGTTTAGGTCTAGACAGCTGAAGGCAGGACTGTCAATGATGACTCGAGGTATCAGTGTGGGGGTAGGAAGAGAAGCCATTTCTGGCTCTGGCTGGGCAAGAATGGAAAGGTCAATAAAGGGATATTGGAACGAGGTGTGGATTAAGGCTACTGCTCCTGTGGATAATCAACATGGACTGGTTCAGCTGTACAGCCTGGTTGTTGTAATTTCTATGTAACTAGTGAGTATGTAAATTATCAGCCCTTAATTTTGAATCTATTAATTACACTTCCTGGAAATATAGTTTCATAGATTCAAAAAGTGAATGGTGCAACTTGTTAATTTTGGCAGATAAAACTGAGAAACACTAACTTGAACTCTCAAATCAATTATTTGGTGTCTTCTCCTTTTGCTCTTCACAAATTAGCAACCGTAGTTACAAAAAACCATGTGTGTTCCTTCTGTTTCCATCCCCACCCCCCAAAACTAAGATCCTTATTTCAAAAACAGGTGACCAAGTGCTGGCTGAGCTGTGGCTCTAGATCACATTGAATGTAGATATAGTGAACAACAGTTCTATAACTCCAGAAAAGCCACACTGCCTCTGTGTGCAATAAAGTCCTATTAAGCCAAACAAACTAACTTAGCTAAAAGGTAAGATATTTTATTTTGGTCACTATCTGACATAGCATAACATCTTTTACCCACGGGAAGTTGTCTCCAGATTCATTTCTACAAGTATTTTGTAAAGTTCAAATTTACAGACATTAGAAAACAAACTTTAGTTTCAAACAGTATTGTATATTTCAAAAGAAACTAATTACATGTTGTCTTCATCAGATTCGTCATCTTCCACAAGAGAGTCCTAAGGAAGAAAATAAGTCCAGTGAGGAAGATGCATAAAGCAAGAAATGGAAAAGCTATATTTCATGAAATTTGTAAGATTGGTATAAATTGCATTTACTTTGGCATATTTTTCTGCTTCCTCTTTGATATCTTTAGGTACAAGCTCATGTCTGCCTTTTGTAACTGCAAAGAAAGACATTGAAATATAATAAAGTATCAAAAAAGTAAAAAATCTCCATACTCTACTCCCCAAATCAGCTGGAGTTTATCAAGCTTGAACGGTGCAGGTTAGCTTCCTGCTCCTTGAACCACTATCCATTAAGACACTGGCTTGTAAGATTATCTACAGTTAAGTTTGAAGAATCATAGACCTGAGTAACAGGTCTCCCTTTCAAGCTTATACCAACGAGCCAGTTGCCTGGTGAATTAACAGCAGTTTGGAGTACAGTAGACCTGTCTAGTTCAAATCAGATTCGAGTCTGCCAGAAGATCAACTGGAGTGTGCTATCAATTTGAATTTAAAGCCCCCTTGCTTGCAGCCTTAACTGAGTACAAGTTGGGTTTAATTTGGTTTGTTAACAAAAGTTGCTGCAATTATTGATTCACAAAGTAAATTTGGGATTGCAACAAAGCTTTTCCAGCTTAGGCAAGATTACATGTGGAGTTGATAATTTCTTGAGCAGAAATGTTAAGTAAAATATTCCCCCAATATGGATATTTGTTTAAACCAAGGAGCATTCAAAATTACTAGTTACTGTTTAAGGATGAGACTTGTCAATTTTTTAAAAATCACTATGCACAGAATTTTAAAAGCAAAGACATTACTTTGTCCAACCCAGCTTAGCTCCAACTCAAAGGATTTATCCTTTACTTCATCGTGGACTATGTAGATTCTGAAAATAAAAATGGTAAATAGTTTAAGTGATTGCATTTGTACAAAGTTTCAACAAAGAGGGAGAAGGCAGCGAACTTCAAAAAAATTAACTACAACAGTATGTGATGAGGTTAAAAAAAATACACATTAGATCAGTTACTGATTCTTCTCTTGCTCTAGACCTCAATTTTCAAAAAATTCAACTGTTTTCACCACCACCCAATCTATATGTAAAAAACTAATTATTCCAAGCCACAAGCACCAGTGACATACCCCCGATTGACAGATACATTTGTGAACAGACTAGGAAGTGCTCCATCTGGTGGCCCAGCTGAGAAACAAATGATTGCAGACAAGATCAAATGTCTTTATTTATTAAAGAAGTCTTGGGCTGGAGGCCAATATTCTAAATGTTAAAAGTAACATACTAGCATTGTAATCAATAAGCATGGAATTGCCCCTAGCCTGTGTACACATTGGGCTGGCAGCAGCCCTGCCTTAAAGCTTGAGTTTTTAATGTTGCTTTTGCAAAAATCACTCAACTTTAACACCTCAACCCAAAAATATTCCAACTAGGTTGTGCAGGGATGTAATTCACTCATCAGCCTTCCAACCTTGTGCTTGGGAGTACATGAAAACAGGCCCAGGGCAATTTTGTTTCCTTCTACTGGGCAGTTTTGGCCTCCACAACTAACCCACTGTCGAGTAATTCCACAGTTGAGCACTAATGCTGGACACTGGTGTTTTAACATGCACAATTATCTTTTCATTTCACACATCTTTTACCTGTACAGTACAGATTACTCTGAATTTTAGCCTCAATTTGTTTCTATGAGGAGAGATTGGGGTTGTACTCGCTGGAGTTTAGAAGAATGAGAGGGGATCTCATCGAACTTATAAAATTCTAGACAGACTAGATGCTGGAAGGATGTTCCCGATGGTCAGGGAGTCCAGAACCAGGGGTCACAGTCTAAGGATAAGGGGTAAGCCATTTAGGACAGAGATGAGGAGGAATTTCTTCACCCAGAGAGTGGTGAACCTGTGGAATTCTCTGCCAATGAAGGCAGTAGAGGCCAATTCATTAAATATATTCAAGAAGGAGTTGGATATATTTCTTAGGGCTAAAGGGATCAAGGGATATGGAGAGAAGGCAGGAACAGGGTACTGAATTTGGATGATCAGCCATGATCTCGCTGAATGGCGGAGCAGGCTCGAGGGGCCGAATGGCCTACTCCTGCTCCTATCGTCTATGTTTCTATAACCATGTCATAGTCTGTTTTTTAAAAAAATGGGGAATGGAATACTTTTCTCACTAGTCATCCAGCGTACGAAACAAGCACTCCAGGATCCAAAGCAAATATCTAATTCTGGCATAATTGTGTATCAAACTTAGAATACTCACCTCGGCCCTAAGCTCTGAAATCCCCTGCCTAAACCTATCCGCCTCGCTACCCTCTTTCCTCCTTTAAAATGCTCCTTAAAACCTACCTCTTTGACCAAAGTTTTGGTCACCTGCCCTAATTTCTCCTTATGTGGCATGGTGTCAAATTTTGTGTCTTTTAATACTCCAGTGAAGCGCCTTGGGATATTTTACTATGTTAAAGGCGCTATATAAATACAAGTTGTTGTTGGCAGCCCAGTGAAGTGAGTTTAGGCAAATTCACCACACCTGAACTCATTTCACAAGGGATCTTTACACCCACATCCTACAGAGAGTAAAGACATCTTACTGCAATTATATAGGGCCCTGGGTGAGACCATACCTGGTGTACAGTTTTGGCCTCCTTACTTAAGGAAGGATATCCTTCCTATAGAGAGTGCAATGAAGGTTTACCAGACTGATTCCTGGGATGGGGGGGATTGTCCTAGGAGGAGAGATTGAGTAGACTAGGCCTACATTCTCTAGAGTTTAGAAGAATGAGGTGATCTCATTGAAACATACAAAATTCTTACAGGGCTTGACAGGGTAGATGCAAGGAGAATGTTTCCTCTGGCTGGGGAGTCTAGAGCCAGGGGTCAGAGTCTCAGAATAAGGGGTCAGCCATTTAGGACTGAAAAAGAGAAATTTCTTCAGAGGGTGGTGAATCTTTGGAATTCTTTACCCCAGAGGGCTGTGGAGGCTCAGTTGTTGAGTATATTCAAGACAGAGATCAATGGATTTTTGGATATTAAGGGAATCAAGGGATATGGGGATAGTGCAGGAAAGTGAAGTTGAGGTAGAAGATCAGCCATGATCTTATTGAATGGTGGAGCAGGCACAAGGGGCCAAATGGCCTACTCCTACTTATGTTCTTAGCACACTTTTGTCCCTTCAGCCTGGGCTGAATTGAAACCCAGGTGCCATAGGTGAAAATTCAGTGTTAACTAGATCACTATCTAATTGGGTTATTCCACTTCAATGCTGGCAAGTCCAGACTTGCATACAACAAAACAGTAAAGATTGAATTATGCAAGCTTCCCCCAAGAGTTTATCGAGTGATGAGCTGAACTATACAGACCAGGAAAATCCTAAGTTTAACTACCAGACTCTGCAATAGGGGCACTACAAATGACTAACACTCCTGGGTTAACAATCAGCCAGGTTTCCCACTCCTTATCGGCATCAAATTAACCCCTATTTAAAGTACATGTATGTGAAGGCAGATTTATAATGCCATGCTTCAGTCAAATATCTGCAAAACCGTAGACATAAATAATGGCCTCTTGGGGGAGGTACCAGAAGGTAATTGGCACTTCAGGAGATGATATGGGGGGAGGGGGGGGCAGGAAGAGGAAGGAAACAAAGGAAAATAAAGTTGCTTTTGAGGTATTATCGGAACCAGTAATCTTACAATGTCACACGAAAAAAGATTTTTTGGTGCCTGCAGTCAGTCCCTAAATATGTTTTATTTTAAAGCTAGGCCAAAAGGAAAAGTATTCACTTATAAATCTACAACTGAGAATAGATATAATACACGCTGATGTCAAAAGGAGAACTGCACCCACTGGCAGGAGCTCTGGTCTTCAAAAAGAATGTTGCCCACCAGTGTGGACAAAAAAAATTCTAGGTTGCAGTCCCTCGGTCATTGTTAATTTGATCCCTAACCAAAAGATTAGGTACACAAAGATTTGTTAACAATTAGCTTGCAACTACCAGAAAAGCCATTGTATTTAATTGAGATCTATGTATGTGGTAAGCACATAGCAAATTCTCACCTAACGCAACTAGTAATGTACTTCGAGCTACAACTGCAAAATGACAGTTTTACTTAAACATCTGGTATAACATGCGCAGCTTGTATGAAACACTTCAGCATTAGGATTCTATGATCTTTTTCAGTGTTGAATGTTTAAGTAGTCTCATCAAAAGATAGTTACTTTTCTGTAAGCTACTGTTCACAAGTGCTTATTCTATACACAGCAATGTCAATAGTAACTTGCATATTAAATGAAGGGTTAAAAATTTACTTAAGTGTAAGTAATTAAAAGATTACATTTCAAGCATTTGACATTAGTTAAATTTTAATATTTATGTAGTGTGATGGGAGCACTCCTCATGGTATAGTAGTAAGTATATATTCTGCTAAAATGCATCACCAGGAAAATCTTGGACCACGACCTAATTTTTGCCAAGTCGGCTGGTCTCTGACAGGCAGTGCCTGGGCTACGGGGGAAAAATACCATAGTATATACCAACTTCACATTGCTGAACAGAGACCACTGGTGTGTATATAGACATTGGGCGAGGAGGATTGGACCACCAGTGATGTATGCACGCCTCAAAACAACTTGTATGAGCAGACGATGAGTGTCATCATGAAGGCTGCTAAAGTACCATAGGACTGCTGAGATCTATGGGCTGTACCTCAGTACTAGTTATGTCTGCAAGAGGTGTGGAGAAAATTGAAAAATTTCCTATTGCAGAAACAGCAAATTATTAAAGTAAATCAGTAACTTAATTGGTACCAAGACAGCAAGATTGTTTAGCCAGAGAAAATCTAAAGAGATCTCAAAATGCATTCCAGCCAATCTTGAGAAATTATAAACTTACATTTTTGCAACTTCTTTAACCACTTCTCTGCAAGTCATGTTTTTCATCTGTAAAGCAGTTAAAGGAGAAAGTGAATATCTTATATGTACACTAGTCAATTCATCACCTACAAATGTTCTTCAGTACACTTGCGAGTCAAGACCAAGGTAATCTTCAAGTGAAGAGGGGTTAAAGGTCGGGATCATTGGACCAGGGCGCAAAGACATAATTCAGCCTCCATTCAAGTCATACATTCTGTCATGTATTTCTATTAAATTCCTATGCACATTTAAATCTGGCATGCTGCAGCACCTCCACTGGCAGGAGGGTGTTAATTACATCCTAACAAGTATACATAGGCAGTTTGTTATTAATTTTGATCTAGAAATTTATCATAGAAAAAAAGGGGACAGGAAATGGACACAAATTAAGAGAACGGTTTTGAGAGCATCTGCTCTCTAGATGCCACTCAAAGTATTAAGACTGAGAAGGCAGTCATGTAATGTGTAAGACCAAGAGCGAGAAGTTTACCAGCAACTTCCAATCAATTGAACTCCAATTAAACTTGGCCCATTTATCTACTGCAATTATACTTTGTGGCCTCAAAGGCATAGACCACTTAAATACAGCTCCCCCTCGGCAGCAAAACATGGTATAACTCAATGATCAATATCATGGTAGGGTTGCTAGTATTTTAACCATTGTAAAGCATAGCAAGGAAACTCTTCAATTGAACAATTTTAAGGTTGTGCTGCCTATGATGTTCCTAATACTACATTCAGGACATGCGAGACTTTCTTCTAATTAACCTTTTAACAACTATATGCAGGTGGTGAACTGCAAAGCACCTTTTTGTACTTTCTACAACAGGACTCCAGCGTTTATTCCCAATAAAACATCTTGTTTTAGCAGATATCATGCATTGTCTCTTCCAATAATGTACCAAATTATACAATTACACAAATTCTGGCACACATTTCAACACCCAAGATTGCTGCATGCATCAAGATCATATATAAAGGGGCCCATCAGAATGCTTCATTACACCGTTTACTCACAGCAAAAACCTTTTATTAAGCTGACAGTTTAGTGAGTCTATTGTGTAAGTTCTTGCCTGATCTGTTAATTCACACCAGTCTCCTTCCTAACGACTGTCCCAAAAACCTCACTTAATTTCCCAGTTTGTTCTCTTACCCCTTAGTTTCATTCCCTCACATTATATCCATTTAAATTTTTCTGGCTTACCTGCAGCTTCTCAATCTCTGTTTTTGCTGCTTCTTTAGCTTTTCCAATTGCACATCCCCAATAACCCTACAGAAACATAATCAGAATCTTAACCACAAAAGATTCCAGTATTCATGCAGGAAATAAATGCCAGTCATTAAAAAGGGAATCACATGTAGCATATATTCATTCTATGACCTGAAAACTGTGTACAATTTCCTCACATAGCAGCTTAACAGACAATTTATCTTGGGAGGTAGAGATTACAAAGCAGTACATCAAGACAATAAACTGCCACTGCTCTTACAAACCTAGAATCTGGCTCCTAAACTGAACTGGGAGTGGTCTGCTTCATCCCTTTGTGCACATTATAGTATGTGATGAGGTAAGCTAGAAGAGCAGAACATGACATAAAATGCTAATAGCTTGTAGGCCAAGTGTAACTATTACAGCATTTGATGTCATTGTGATCAAGGGAAATTAGGGATAGCATGAGATCCAAGGAGAGGACATATAAATTGGCCAGAAAAAGCAGTAAACCTGAGGATTGGGAGCAGTTTAGGATTCAACAAAGAAGGACAAAGGGATTAATTAAGAAGAGGAAAATTGAATAGGAGAGTAAGCTTGCAGGGAACAAAAAACTGACTAAAAGCTTTTATAGATATGTGAAGAGAAAAAGATTGGTGAAGTCAAGCGCAGGTCCCTTGCAGTCAGAATCAGGGGAATTTATAATGGGGAACAAAGAAACGGCAGACCAATTAAATACATATTTTGGTTCTGTCTTCACAGAGGACACAAATAACCTCCCAGAGATGTCAGGGAACATAGGGTCTAATGAGAGGGAAGAACTGAAAGAAATCAGTATTTGCTGGGAAATGGTGTTAGGGAAATTGATGGGATTGAAGGCCGATAAATCCCCAGGGCCTGATAATCTACATTCTAGGGTACTTAAGGAAGTGGCCCTAGAAATAGTAGATGCATTGCTGATCATCTTCCAACATTCGATGGAATCTGGAACAGTACCCATGGATTGGAGGGTAGCTAATGTTACCCCACTATTCAAAAAAGGTGGTAGAGAGAAAACGGGGAATTACAGACCGGTAAGCCTGACATCGGTAGTGGGGAAAACGCTAGAGTCCATTATAAAAGATGTAATAGCAGAGCACTTGGAAAACAGTGACAGGATCGGAAAACAGTGACAGGATCGGACAAAGTCAACATGGATTTACAAAAGGTAAATCGTGCTTGTCTAATCTACTGGAATTTTTTGAGGATGTAACTGGTAAAATAGATAAGGGAGAACCAGTGGATGTGGTGTATTTGGACTTTCAGAAGGCTTTTGATAAGGTCCCGCATAAGAGATTAGCGTGTAAAGTTAAGGCGCATGGGATTGGGGGCAAGGTATTGACTTGGATAGAGAACTGGTTGGCAGACAGAAAGCAAAGAGTTGGAATAAACAGGTCTTTTTCCGAGTGACAGGCAGTGACTAGTGGGGTACCGCAGGGATCAGTCCTTGGACCCCAGCTATTCACAATATATATTAATGATCTAGACAAGGGAACTAGATGTAATATCTCCAAATTTGCAGACGACACAAAGCTGGGTGGGCAAGTGTACTGTGAGAAGGATGCCGAGAAACTCCAGGATGATTTGGATAGGTTGGGTGATTGCATTTGCCATGCTTTTGCCCAATATAACATGGATAAATGTGCGGTTATCCACTTTGGTGGCAAAAACAGGAAGGCAGATTATTATCTGAATGGCAATGGATTGGGAGAAGGGGCAGTGCAACGAGACCTGGGTGTCCTTATGCACCAGTCGCTGAAGGTAAGCATGCAGGTGCAGCAGGCGGTTAAGAAGGCAAATGGTATGTTGGCCTTCGTAGCGAGGGGGTTTGAGTACAGGAACAAGGATGTCTTGCTGCAGTTGTACAGGGCCTTGGTGAGACCACATCTGGAGTATTGTGTGCAGTTTTGGTCACCTTATCGGAGGAAGGATGTTCTTGCCATGGAGAGAGTGCAGTGAAGATTCACCAGACTGATACCTGGGATGGCAGGAATGACGTATGAGGAGAGATTGGGACAATTGGGCTTGTACTCGCTGGAGTTTAGAAGAATGAGAGGGGATCTTATTGAAACTTATAAAATTTTGACAGGACTGGACAGACTAGATGCAGGAAGGATGTTCCCGATGGTCGGGGAGTCCAGAACCAGGGGTCACAGTCTAAGGATAAGGGGTAGGCCATTTAGGACAGAAATTAGGAGGAATTTCTTCACCCAGAGAGTGGTGAACCTGTGGAATTCTCTACCACAGAAGGCAGTAGAGGCCAATTCATTAAATATATTCAAGAAGGAGTTGGATATATTTCTTAAGGCTAAAGGGATCAAGGGGTATGGGGAAAAAAGCAGGGACAGGGTACTGAATTTGGATGATCAGCCATGATCGCATTGAATGGCAGAGCAGGCTCGAGGGGCTGAATGGCCGACTCCTGCTCCTATCTTCTATGTTACTATGCATTTTCCTCTCTTTAAAGGCTTCCAAGGCCAACATCACAACATAAATGTAAGGTTATACAATATTTAGCACAGTTTAATCTCCACAATATGACAGGACGCATTTCTGGTTGTTGAAAATTTTTTTCACCTATTTCAAATCAGACTGTAGTACATACAATTGAATAGAATATGCCACACTTAAGCAAGGACAACAACGTTTTGGGGCTTTTTTTCCTCATAAAAAGAATTCTGAACAAATGCCATGCTGCCCTAACATCCGCAATTTAGTTGCCAATTTTCCCCTTCGGCCAAGAATTATCCAAAAAGCAAGGGGAGGACGAGGAAGAAAAAAAAATAGTAAACAAGCAGGAAATATCTGGGTCTTTTGTTAGAACCTGCAAATGAAAACACAAAATTTTATTTGAAGCTGTAATCTGTACACAAGACATCCTAGAAGATGACACTTTTGTCAATTTTAAGATTCCAGTTATTTCAAAAATGATATACTAAAGCTGATTTAACAACTAAAAATATATATTTAAAGAATAAAAAGCAAAATGTATTAAATGACATCCAAATATTAAAATTTTAGGGTGCAATGCAAAATTGGCACCAATGCAAATTCTGCCATACCACTGTTAAACTTGCAATGTAATTCTGGAGTCAGGATCCAACAAGACTTGAATGAAAGGAGGTGCAGAAGGAAGTCTAATTCCACTTAAGTTTGACACGGCACAGAGTGTAAATCCTGTGCAGTCAAACTTAGTTTACAAAGTTCGATATTGGACACTTTTTAAATCCGAAAGTACAATTATACAGCTTTAGGTTTATAGAAATGTCTGTTCATTCTTCCCATAATTATTAAAAATGAACATCTTGCTGCTAATGGGAGTTTAGTCAGTATCTGGTAACTTGCTTTAAAACAACTGAGATGTATATATAATAGAGTGAATTACAAAAAAGTAGAATTGACAACATTCTTCGAGAGACACTTACATGGGACACTCCTGAAGGGTCAATCATGTACATCTGAGCTCCATCGTCCTCGTCATAAGACCCCATAATAAAGCTATAAAGAAACAACATTCTGGAATAAATTTGTCACTTAGATTTTCAACTTGAATAACTGCATCTAAAAATGCTATTAATATTATGCCAAATATTTATTATAGTTAAATATCTGTGACTTGCACATTTCCTCATTTATCAAACATCACACCACAGTTCACAGAATCACAGAAACCCCACAGTGCAGATAGAGGCCATTTCGGCCCATCGAGTCTGCACCGACACATATCCCACCCGATCCCCGTAACCCCTACACCAACACCAACACATATCCCACCCTATCCTCGTAACCCCACGTATTTAATCCCCCTAACACTAAGGGTCAATTTATCATAGCCAATCAACCTAACCCGCACATTTTTGGACTGTGGGAGGAAACCGGAGCACCCGGAGGAAACCCACGCAAACACGGGGAGAATGTGCAAACTCCACACAGACAGTCACCCGAGGTTGGATTCGAACCCGGGTCCCTGGCGCTGTGAGGCAACAGTGCTAACCACTATGCCACCATGCTGCTTCCATACAATCTTTTAACTGTTCATTCACATTCTTCCCCACCCCGCCAACACACACACCCCTAAATACGGCTGAGGTACCTTAGATCAACTGTATAAACATGTATAATACAAATCATACTTTTCAGATTATAAGGTAGTCATTTTACAACAAAATTACCTGCTTCCAAATGGCCTCACAGCACTATATAATGTGTATGCATGGACATACATTGCTACTCTGTCTGCCAGATGCTAAAAAAAGAGAAATTCTTAGTAAAGTTTAAACAAGTAAAATTATAAATAAACACATGTGATAACTTTGAAGTACATCAGCATTCTACATTAGCCCAAATAATGATCAATTTCAAATCATAACCTCTGCCCCCATTTTTTGGGATGGAAGCTGATGATTCTGCTACTCCCATTTACACCTCTTCTAGACCCATCTTGTGTTCCTTTACTTATCCCATTACCATCTCCGTTTGCCTCACACCAGCATTCCTTTTGTCTTTTAATCTCTCCTGCCTTCCACCCTATCACAGACCTTCCCTTTTGTTGTTACCTCCCCTCCCCCCTTTCCATGCCTCTGCACATGCTTGAAACCTGTTATATAGAGTCATAACAGCACAGAAGGAGGTCATTCAGCCCATCGAGTCCGTGCCAGGGAAGAGCAATCCAGTCAGTCCCATTCCCCCGCTCTATCCCCATAGCCCTGCAAGTTTATTTCCCTCAAGTGCCTATCCAGTCTCCCCTTGAAAACATTGAGTGTCTCCGCTTCCACCGGCAGCGAATTCCAGGTTATCACCACTCGCTGCGTAAAAAAGTTTTTCCTCACATTCCCCCCCCGTATCTCTTGCCCAAAACCTTAAATCTGTGTCCCCCTAGTCCTTGTACCATCAACTAGTGGGAACAGCCTTTCCCCGTCTAGCCTATCCAAACCTGTCAATCTTGTACACCTCTATCAAATCACCTCTCAACCTCCTTTGCTCTAATGAAAACAAATCAGCTTCTCCAACCTGTCCCTGTAGCCAAGATCTCCCATCCCCAGAACCATTCTGGTAAATCTCCTCTGCACCCTCTCAAGGGCCTTCACATCCTTCCTAAAGTGTGATGACCAGAACTGGACGCAATACTCCAGTTGTGGCCTAACCAGCGCTTTATATAGTTCAGCATAAATTCTCTACTTTTGTACTCAATACCTCTATTTACACTTGCTTAAAAACCTGTTCCATCTCCAACTTTTTTCAGTTCTGACGAAAGATCATCAACCTGAAACGTTAACTCTGTTTCTCTCTCCACAGAAGCTGCCTGACCTGCTGAGTATTTCCAGCATTTTCTGTTTTTATTTCAGATTTCCAGCATTCGCAGTATTTTGTTTTTATAACTAGTTTCTATGTACTATAAATTCTAGTAATGGATGGACCTCTGGAAATTATTTGCAAATTTTGGTGAATGTACAATGCAGATGTATTTCTTTTAGCTTTAAATTACAGGGACAAACTTCAGGCATACAAAACAGATGCAATTGGTGCTTCAGATTTTTAAATACAATCTTCATTCCAAAGCATCGGATTTCACTTTTTTTTCCCCCCCCATTTTCACAAACTATTGCTTGGGGGAAAAAAATCAGGCAACAAAAGATGTAAAACTTCCAACAGTGTCCAATCTGTTTATTTCACAGGTGAGAAAAAGATCATAATCCCTGTAAAGTTTTTTTTAAATAAAATGATATAAAAAAGGTACTCCTCATTCCTCAAGGAGATAATTATCTATTTTTATGTTAGTAGATTTTAAAATTGGAAAATGTAAGTAAAGACGATCACCTAATGGTGGTAGATGTCTGTTCAGTAAATAAACATGTGATGTCCATGTACCTGTATTGAAAGTGTATGCAAGGCATTAGGGCTAAAGATGTCAGCAATGTCTATTGGACAGCACTGACCTAGAATATAAATAGCAAGAGACTTTGTAGTACACTTAATGGATTGGGTTTGCTTTTGGATTGAACTTTATCGTTAAGGTAGGTGCAGAAAGGAACTAGACAAAAATGGCCAAGATGGAAGAAAAGTGAATTGGAATGTGTTAAGTACTCTGTAGTTAATGTAGATACTTGCTTGATTGTTGATGTATGCATTTAAGAGAAGCATTGCAATTCACTCTTCCTCAACAACTTTTAACTAGTGAGAAGCTAAGCCACAAAGACCAGAAAGGCTCCAGGTTCAATCCCCAGTTTGTGCTGAGTTTCCTGATCGGAGTGCAGTCTTTGTATATTGCAATTAGCCTCAGCTTTTCTGTAGTGGGCAAACTGGGAGAGGGGTGGGGAGAAAGAGAAAGAAGTGGGGTTATTAAAAAAAAATCAAGGTTCACTACTCCTCATTGCTATCCAGCAACCTCTGTTGGAAATGCATGTGTGTCGATGTATGGCAAGGACAGGATTGGGCTCTGCTACTCTGCCCTTGTGGGCAAATAGCCTGCTGACATCACCCAGGCTCATATTTGAAAAATGGGAATTTACGATGCATTTGTGGATAAAACATTGTTCTACGGTTAGTCACCGGATTAATTTTTAGATGTTATGTTGTGCAATTTACCCATTAAAAATTCAGAGCTGTCCTAAAATGACAGTGCTAAATAGACCTCATACCCTCAGTGGAATATCATATCCATAGTTGGATCTAAAGTTGGAAGCTTCTTCCCTTGCAATATCAGTAAGAGACCGTGCATCTGCCAGAAGACCCGCTACTGCCTGTCGGATGAAACAAAAGTTGCTTACTGTAATGTCAATTACAATATTAGAGCTATACTCAAATCAAAATATGATGCACTATTGCAGTAAGGCAGCATATTTTAACAACAATGTTCTATTCGATACTAATTCTTTACATACAATTCATTTTTGTACACTGGGCTCAGATATACTGATCTGCGACAACCCTCTTAAATAAAAGAATGTTTAAATTTCACCTCACAAACAAACATGAATTTTGGGAGGAAGAATGCTTATAAAATTATCTTACCATTCCTACATGACGATCGATGTTAAATATGCGTTTGTTGGAGCCCTGTTCATACAGTTTAGAAAGGATCAATTTCTCTACTCCAAACACTACTCCATCTTTACACCTTATCCCGATGGCTGTGCTGTGAAATTAAATCAAAAGAAAACACAATAATTACTGAATTGGATAAGAAAAAGGTTAACGTTTTGAGATCACAAACATTTGTATGTGCTTTTATTTTAAAGGGAGGGCTAAATTCTCAATTTAGCATTAACTTTGCTTTTGTACTTTTAAATACATGCAAGAGTTTTTAAGTGAAAATCCGGATTTTGGCAACGTTCACCAAATGGAATGAACATCTAACTAAATCGCAGTCTTGAATCATAAATTTAGTAATTAATTAGCCTCAGTACCCTGGATGGAGGGGGAGGAGGTGGGGGGGGGGGGGGGGGGGGGGGGGAGAGAGAGAAAGAGAGAGAGAACTCATCCAAGATTCATGCTCCTGATCAATATTCAGCAACATCTTCTGAAAGTAATTGAGTAGACACTGGACAATGTCAGTCAGGTTTGGTTATGATGCCCCCACAGTTGAACAACACATTGATCCTCGCATGCGAATAATGGCCACTTAGACAACTGATGCCTGTGGAACCGTACCCCAGATAAGAAGTCAACACTTAGAAATAAACATGAGACTAGCTAAACCTCACTAAAACTTCAGAAAATTTAAGTATTCCTCAAGAAAACACATTTCTGCAAGGATTACAGGTTCCTTACCTACTGTTCTCTACAGCTTTCATGGCATATTCAACCTGGAATACTCGTCCATCAGGAGAGAAGGTGGATGCTGACAAATCATACTGGAAATTAAAAACAAAACAAAAAATCTTACAGCCTTAAACAATATCAAAATTATAAATTATCTTCAAATATAAATCAACTGGCACCTCTTCAGTGCAACAAAATAATATGTTTACAGAGAATATACAGCACAGATAGACCATTCGGCCCAACTAGTCTGTCCTGGTGTTTACATTCCACAATCCTCCCATTCCATCGACCTCATCTCAGCAAAGATTTCTATTCCCTTTTCTCTCATGTACCCATCTGGTTTCCTTTTGAAAGCATCGAAGCTATTTGCCTCAACCACCTCCTGTGGTAACGAGTTCCATATTCTAACCACTCTGGGTAGACATTTCTCCTTATTTCCCTATTGGATTTATTAGTAACTAGCTTGTATTTATAGCCCCAAGTTTTGGATTCTCCCACAAGTGGAAACATTCCACATCTATCCTGTCCAACCCATTCATAATTTTAAAGACCTCTATCAGGTTACCTCTAACTCTTCTCTAAAAGGAAAAAGCCCCAACCTGTTCAATCTTTCCCGTTAACTAATCTCTCACTCCTGGTACCATCCTACTAAATCATTTTTGGACTTTGTCCAGTGCTTCTATGCCCTTTTTAAAGTATGAAGACCAGAACTGTGCACAGTACTCAAGTGTGGCTTAACCAGGGTCCTATACGAGTTTAACATAACGTCACTACTTTTGAATCAATACCGCTAGAAATAAATCCCAGTGCTTGGTTAGCATTTGTAACTGCTTTGCTGACCTGCGATGTTGCTCGAAATGATTTGTTCACCTGTATCCCTGGATCCCTTTGCTGTTCTACCCCAGTTACTTATTTTCTAACATGTAGGTGATGTTTCTGTTTTCCCTACCAAAGTGGATCACCTCACAGTTATCTATGTTAAAGTTCATTTTTAACTGCTCAGTCTAAGTTTTCTAATGTCTAATGGGAGGGTAAGCTGTGAGGAGGATGTCACGAAACTCCAGCACGATTTGGACAGGTTGGGTGATTGGGCAGAAACATGGCAAATGCACTATAATGTGGATAAATGTGAGGTTATCCACTTTGGTGGCAAAAACAGGAAGGCAGATTATTTGAATGGCAATAGATTGGGAGAAGGGGAAGTGCAAAGAGACCTGGGTGTTCTTGTACACCAGTCGCTGAAGGTAAGCATGCAGGTGCAGCAGGCGGTTAAGAAGGCAAATGGTATGTTGGCCTCCGTAGCAAGAGGGTTCGAGTACAGGAATAAGGATGTCTTGCTACAGTTGTACAGGGCCTTGGTGAGACCACACCTTGAGTATTGTGCGCAGTTTTGGTTGCCTTACCAGAGGAAGGACGTTCTTGCCATGGAAGGAGTGCAGCGAAGATTCACCAGGCTGATACCTGGGATGGCAGGAATGACGTACGAGGAGAGATTGTGTCGATTGGACTTATACTCGCTGGAGTTTAGAAGATTGAGAGGGGATCTCATCGAAACCTATAAAATTCTGTCAGGCCTGGACAGACTAGATGCAGGAAGGATGTTTCTGATGGCCGGGGAGTCCAGAACCAGGGGTCATAGTCTAAGGATAAGGGGTAAGCCATTTAGGACTGAAATGAGGAGGAATTTCTTCACCCAGAGAGTGGTGAACCTGTGGAATTCTATGCCACAGAGGTCGGTGGAGGCCAGTTCATTAAGTATATTCAAGAAAGAGTTGGATATATTTCTTAAGGCTAAAGGGATCAAGGGATATGGGGAGAAGGCAGGGACCGGGTACTGAATTTGGATGATCAGCCATGATCTCATTGAATGGCGGAGCAGGCTCGAAGGGCCTACTCCTGCTCCTATCTTCTATGTTTCTTCTTATAGTATACATTGTATTTACAGCACAGAAACAGGCCATTCAGCCCAACAGGTCCATGGCAGTGTTTATTCTCCACAAGAGCCTCCTCCCACCCTCCCTCATCTAACCTGATCAATATATCCTTCTACTTTGTGTTATTCTAGCTTCCCTTTAAATGCATCTACACTATTTGCCTCAACTACTCTTTGCGGTTGTAGCAAGTTCCAGTTCTAACCACTCTCTGGGTAACTTCCTTGCTTTTGTACTCTATTCATAAAGCCAAGGATCCCGTATGCCTTTTTAACAGCCTTCTCAACTTATACTGCCATCTTCAAAGACTTGTGTACGTACACCACCCCCCCCCCCCCTCAATGTCTCTGTTCACGCAGCACCTTTAAAATTGTACCAATTATTTTATGTTGCATTCTTCCTCAGTTTTATCTATACCCCCCAAAGTTTGGTGTCATCTGCAAATTTTGATATGGATTTACTTGTTCAAGTCCAAATCATTAATGTAAATTATGAACAACTGTGAATTGTTGTGATCCTTGTGGAACACCACTTTCTACTGTCCTCCAATCTGACTAACTACCCTTTACCCCTACCCTCTGCTTTCTATTTTTTAGCCAATTTACTACCCATTCAGTCTTGACTCCACATGCCCTAACCTTTGTCATGAGCCTACCATGTGGTACCTTATCGAAAGCCTTTTGAAAATCTAAGTATATGACATCTACTGCATCACCCATGTCTACTCTTTCTGTTCTGTTAGAATTCTTTTGAAGAGTTATCAGGTTAGTTAAACATGACTTAGCCTTTCAGAATCCAGGTTGCCGATTTTGATTATACTTTCTTTCTCTAGATGTTCTCTATTCTTTTACAGTATAGATTCCAGTATCTTTCCAACACTGGCATTAAGCTGATTGGTCTATTGCTCCCAGGTTTTGTTCCATCTCCCTTTTTGTATATAGGATCATCAGTTGTCCGCCAGTCCTCTGGCACTATTCTCTCTTCGATGCAACTTTTGTATATATAAACTAGTGCCTCTGCGATCTTCTCCCTAGTTTCCTTGAGTATCTGTGGGTGTATACCATCCGGACCTGGGGTTTTATCCTCTTAATTTTGCTAGTTTGTCAATTATTTTCTCCCTTTCTATTCCAACTGTATTAATATTCTTTTTTAGCTCATCCTCTAGTGAAGTGTCTATTTCATTATCTTCTTTAGTAAAAACTGAAGCAAAGTAGTTATTCAATACTTCTACCATTTCTCTGTCATTACCTGTTGAGTTTATCTTGCTCATTCTTTACTGGCCCTATCCCTACTTTAATTTTCCTTTTGTTATTTATGTGACGATAGAACATTTTATTATTTCTTTTTATATTCCTTGATAATTTGATTCTCTGCCTTCCTGATATATATTTTTTTAAACTTCTCTCCTAAGTTCTGCATATTCTATGTTGTCCTCCTCACCTTTAGTATCCAAGTATACTTCTTATATATCTTTTTCTTTGGATTCAATTTTCCCTTTACTTCTTTATTCATCCAGTGCCCCATAATTAGCTTGCTTCTTTTGCCTTTTAGTGGAATATATTTCACTTGAACTCTATTGATTACCCTTTTAAAGATTTCCCACTGTTTTTCTGTCTTTGTTTTTGATGATTTTCTCCTAGTTTACATTCTTTAGATCCACCCTCTTCCTCATAATTTGCACTTTTCCAATCTATTACCTTAGTCTTTATCCTACTTAAGTCACTCTCGATCCTAATCTTGAACCTTAATATGTTGTGATCACTACTATCAAGATGCTCTCCTACTCATACTTCTCTCTGTTCTGGTTCATTACCCATTACAAGATCTGGCAGTGGTTCTTTTCCTGTTGAATTTCTTACATATTTTGAGTAAGAAAGGAGTCCTATATACACTGTAAAAACTCAATTCCTTTTGTCCTTTCACTACTTCTTCCTGCCAGTTTATTTGGGGGCAGCTAAAATCTCCCATGATTATTATTCTATGTCTGCTATTCACCTCATATTTGCCTACATATTTCTTCCTCCAATTCCCTTCCACTATTTGGTGGTCCATAGTATACCCAGACTATGATGGATCCCTTATAGAATAGAATCATAGAATAGTTACAGCACAGAAGGCCGCCATTCGGCCCATCGAGCCCGTGCCGGCTCTCTGCAAGAGCACTTCAGCTAGTCCCACTCCCCCACACTTTCCCCCTAGCCCTGCAAATTTCTTTCCTTCAGATACTTATCCAACTCCCTTTTGAAAGCCGTGATTGAATCTGCCCCCATCACCCTTTCAGGCCAGATCTTAACCACTCGCTGCATAAAAAAGTTTTTTCTTGCGTCGCCTTTGGTTCTTTTGCCAATCACCTTAAATCTGTATCTTCTGGTTCTCGACCCTTCTGCCAATGGGAACAGTTTCTCTCTATCTACTCTGTCCAGACCCCTCATGATTTTGAATACCTCTATCAAATCTCCTCTCAATCTTCTCTGCTCTAAGGAGAAAACACCCAGTTTCTCCAGTCCCTCATCCCAGGAATCATTCTCGTAAATCTTTTCTGCACCCTCTCGAAGGCCTTCACATCCTTCCTGAAGTGTGGTGCCCAGAATTGGGCACAATACTCCAGTTGGGGCCGAACCAGTGTTTTATACAAAATCATCATAATTTCCACACTTTTGTACTCTATACCTCTATTTATGAAGTGGAGGATCCCGTAAGCCTTTTTAACTGCCTTCTCAATCTGCCCTGCCACCTTCAACGATTTGTGCACACATACCCCCAGGCCTCTCTGTTCGTGCACCCACTTCAGGATTGTACCATTTAGTTTATAGGTCCTCTCCTCATTCTTTCTACTAAAATTTATCACTTCACATTTTTCTGCATTAAATTTCACCTGCCACGTGGCCACCCATTTCACCACTTTCTATGTCTTCTTGAAGTCTATCACTCTCCTCCTCACTTTTCACTATACTTCCAAGTTTTGTGTCATCTGCAAATTTTGAAATTGTGCCCTGTACACCCACGTCCAAGTCATTAATATATATCAAGAAAAGCAGTGGTCCTAGAACCGACCCCTGGGGAACACTACTTTATACCTTCCTCCAGTCCAAAAAACAACCGTTCACCACTACTCTCTGTTTCCTATCACTTAGGTAATTCCGTATCCATGTTGCTACTGTCCCTTTGATTCCATGGGCTTCAACTTTGCAGGCAAGCCTATTATGTGGCACTTTGTCAAACACCTTTTGGAAATCCATGTACACTACATCGACTGCATTACCCTCATCAACCCTCTGTTACCTCAAAGAACTCAATCAAGATAGTTAAACACGATTTGCCTTTAACAAATCCGTGCTGGCTTTCCTTAATTAATCCACACTTGTCCAAGTGACTGTTAATTTTTTCCCTGAATATGGTTTCTAAAAGCTTCCCCACTACCAAGGTCAAACTGACTGGCCTGTAGTTGCTGGGTTTATCTTAACACCCTTTTTTGAACAATGGTGTAACATTTGCAATTCTCCAGTCCTCTGGCACCAGCCCCATATCTAAGAAGGATTGGAAGATTATGGCCAGTACCTCTGCGATTTCCTCCCTCAATTCCCTCAGCATCCTAGGATGCATCCCATCTGCTCCTGGTGATTTATCTACTCCAAGTACAGCCAGCCTTTCTAATACCTCCTCTATCAATTTTTATACCATCAAGTATCTCCGCTGCCTCCTCCTTTACTATGTCTATGACAGCATCTTCTTCCTTGGTGACAACAGATGCAAAGTACTCGTTTAGTACCTCAGCCATACCCTCTGCCACCATGCATAGGTCTCCTTTTTGGTCCCTAATCAGCCCCACCCCTCCTCTTTCTACCCTTTTACATGCCTATCGAAGACTTTTGGATTATCTATTATGTTGGCTGCCATTCTATTCTCATACCCTCTCTTTACCCCTCTTATTTTCTTTTTCACTTCTCCTCTGACCTTTCTATATATAGCCTGATTCTCAGATGTATTTACAACCTGACATCTGTCATAGGCACTCTTTATCTGCTTCATCATATTCTCTATCTCTTTCATCATCCAGGGAGCCTTGACTGTAGTTGCCCTGCCTTTCCCCCTAGTGAGAATGTACCTCAACTGTACTTGAACTATTTCCTCTTTAAAGGCAGCCCATTGTTCCATTACAGTTTTGCCTGCCAATCTTTGATTCCAGTTTACCCGGGCCAGATCCGTTCTCATCCCACTGAAATTGACAATCCACCAATCTAAGTATTTTTACTCTAGACTGCTCCCTATCCTTTCATAGAAAGTTACAGCACAGAAGGAGGCCATTTCGGCCCATCATGTCTGCGCCGGCCAACAAAGAGCTATCCAGCCTAATCCCACTCCCCAGCTCTTGGTCCGTAGCCCTGCAGGTTAGAGCATCCCAAGTGCACATCCAAGTACCCTTTAAATGTGGTGAGGGTTTCTGCCTCTACCACCCTTTCAGGCAGTGAGCTCCAGACCCCCGCAACCCTCTGGGTGAAGAAACCTCCCCTCAAATCTCCTCTAAACCTTCCACCAACTACTCCAAATCTGTGTCCCCTGGTTTTTGACCACTCTGCTAAGGGAAATAGGTCCTTTCTATCCACTTTATCTATGCCCCTCATAATTTTATACACCTCAATAAGGTCTCCCCTCAGCCTCCTCTGTTCCAAGGAAAACAGACCCAGCCTATCCAGTCTTTCTCCTCATAGCTAAGATTCTCTACTCCCGGCAACATCCTTGTAAATCTCCTCTGTACCCTCTCGAGTGCAATCACATCTTTCCTGTAATGTGGTGACCAGAACTGCACGCAGTACTCTAGCTGAGGCCTAACTAGTGTTTTATACAGTTGAAGCATAATCCCCCTGCTCTTGTATTCTATGTCACGGCTAATAAAGGCAGGCATTCCGTATGCCTTCTTAACCACCTTATCTACCTGGCCTGCTACCTTCAGGGATCTGTGGACATGCACTCCAAGGTCCCTTTGTTCCTCTACACTACTCAGTGTCCTACCATTTAATGTGTATTCCCTTTCCTGGTTAGCCCTCCCCAAATGCATTACCTCACACTTCTCCAGATTGAATTCCATTTGCCACTGTTCTGCCCACATGACCAATTTATTGATATCTTCCTGTAGTCTAGTTTCCTTCTTCAGTATCAACCACACAGCTGATTTTAGTATCATCTGCAAACTTCTTACTCATACCCCCTATATTCAAGTCTAGATCATTGATATATACCACATAAAGCAAGGGATCTAGTACTGAGCCCTGCGGAACCCCACTGGAAACAGTATTCCAGTCACAAAAACACCCATCAACCATTACTCTCTGCTTCCTGTCTCCGAGCCAGTTTTGAATCCAACTTGACACTTTGCCCTGGATCCCATTTGCTTTTAACTTCGTGACCAGTCTGCCATGTGGAACCTTATCAAAAGCCTTGCTAAAGTCTATATACACTACATCAAATGCACTACCCTCATCACCTCCTCAAAAGATTCAATCAAGTTTGTCACACACAACCTTCCCTTAACAAATCTGTGCTGACTATCCTTGATTAATCCGTGTCTTTCTAAATGAAGATTTATCCTGTCCTTCAGAATTCTTTCCAATAATTTTCCCACCGCCGAGGTTAGGCTGACAGGCCTGTAATTACTCGGTCTATCTTTTTTCTCCTTTTTAAACAAGGGTACCACATTAGCAGTCCTCCGCCATCACACCTGAAGCCAGAGAGAATTGGAAAATGATGGTCAGGACCTCTGCTATTTCCTCTTTTGCTTCGCTTAACAGCCTGGGATACATTTCATCCAGGCCTGGGGATTTATCCACTTTTAAAGCTGCTACTTAATACTTCCTCTCTCACTATGTTTATTTCATCTTTCACACTCCTCCCCCTGAAAGCAATGTCTGCTTCGCCCCTCTCCTTTGTGAAAACAGACACAAAGTATTCATTAAGAACCCTACCAACGTCTCCCGCCTCCACACACAGATTACCCTCATGATCTCGAATAGGCCCTACCCTTTCTTTAGTTATCCTCTTACTCTTAATATATTTGACATGAATCTTGTCATTCATATGGAAATTACTTATGAAGTAATACTGGGTGGCCTGCTGGTGGCGCTGTCCAGGGAGAGTATGGGCCCAGCTTGCTCAGGACATTCGTTAACAGGAACCAGTGAAGGACACAACTAGATCTCCATGTTGAAAAACAGATGATTAAAGCCTTGTTTAATACTCAGACCAAGTGCCTAGTAGTTTTCTTACATCAATATTTATAAAACATCTTTGGGTTTTCCTTGATTTTACTTGCCAAGAATTTTTCATGCTCTATCTTTACTTTCACAGAATCACAGAAACCCCACAGTGCAGATAGAGGCCATTTCGGCCCATCGAGCCTGCACCGACACATATCCCACCCAATCCCCGTAACCCCATGTATTTAATCCCCCTAACACGAAGGGTCAATTTAGTACACTTTCTGTACTCCTCTAAAGATTCTGGAGTATTTAGCCCTCGGTATCTGTCACACGTCTCCCTTTTTTTCTTTATCCTACCCTGTATGTCTCTAGGCTAAACCTTATGATACTATGATCACTGTTCCCTAAATGTTCACCTACTGACACTTGCTCCACTTGACCTACCTCATTCCCCAGAACCAGATCCAACAATGCCTCCTCCCTCGTCAGGCTAGAAACGTACTGATCATGAAATTTCTCCTGAACACCAGAAATTCTTCCCCTTCTCTGCCCTCAACACTACAGGTTGAACCCTGGTAATCCGGCACCAGACGGTCCGGCACCTAGTGGTCCGGCACGAATTGAAACCGGCGGTCTTTAGTTTGCGGAGCAGCCGCTTGGCAGCGCCACCGCCACCATTTCCCGCAATATAAACAAACATAATATTGTAATTTTAGGTGTTATTTACCTAACCTTCAGTGGTCCGGCACCGGCCTTGTCCCGAGGGTGCCGGATTACCGGGGTCCAACCTGTATTACGATCCCAGTCTATATTAGGATAGTTGAAGTCCCTCATTATTACTACTCTATAGTTCTTGAGCGTTCTTACCTTTTAACTCAAACCATATGGATTCTGTATCTATCTTACTATTAGTTACATCATTTTTTTCTACTGCTATTGTGTTATCTTTAACTAATACAGCACCCTCACCCCCCTCCTTCTTTTGTTTCCTAAATGTGTTATATCTTGAAATATTTAGTGGCCAATCCTGTTCTCAATGTAGCCATGTTTCAGTCATCACTACTATATCTTGATCCTCTCTGCAAATTATTGCCTCCATTAATCCATTTTATTTTGAATACTACATACAGTGCTGTAACAACAGTTTAAATTGTTTTTATTTATTATTACTCTATTTTTTGTAGTTATTTTACCTTTATGCTCTGATTTTATCCAATCTTTGGCCATTCATGTTATCCTTATTCCTTCCTTTAGTTTATCCTCTACTCTCTTTCCCAGATTCTTTTATAGTTAGGTTTCTGTAATTTCTAGCAGTTTCCCCCTCCCATACCATATTATTAGTTTATAGTCTTATTTACAAACCTAGTTATCCATTCCGCTAGGACCTTGGTCCCAGCCCAGCTCAGGTGCAGCCCGTCCCAATGGTACAGCTCCTTCCTGTCCCAGTACTGGCACCAGTGCCCCATGAAGTGGAACCCCTCCTTCCCACACCACTCCTTTAGCCACATGTTGAATTTCCTAATCAGTTTGTCCCCATGCCAATTTACACGTGGCTCGGGTAAACCCGTGACATCCTGCTTTTCATTTAAGCTCTCAACTCCTGATACTCCCCAACAGGACCCCTTCCTTAACCTTTCCTATGTCGTTGATTCCGACATGGAGCACAACATCTGGATCCCCACCTATCCAGATTCTTTTCCAGCCGTCTCGAGATGTCCTTTACGCTGGCACCAGGTAGGCAACACACCTTTTGTAACACTCTACCCTGACTGCAAAGAGTATCTACCCCCCCCCCCCCCCCAAATTATAGAATCCCCTGCAACTACAACCTTTCTACTCTGCACCTCCTGCCCTTGGACAGCCTCCTGCTCCATGGTGCCTTGGTCAGCATTCTGGCTGTCCTTCCCACAGTCTTTCTCCTTATCCTCAGTTATTGAGTACTTTGTACCCATTGGACAGGAGCAGAGTCTGCTGGACCTCCTTCACTACCTCT
The DNA here is from genome assembly GCF_052327205.1 of Somniosus microcephalus. Taxonomy (NCBI): domain Eukaryota; kingdom Metazoa; phylum Chordata; class Chondrichthyes; order Squaliformes; family Somniosidae; genus Somniosus; species Somniosus microcephalus. The sequence continues at coordinate 85,910,013 of NC_140998.1, read as the reverse complement.
CCTACGTTCCCCTTACCCAGCTGACTGACAGTCACACTCTTCCCCTTCCTGCAGCTGTGCTTTCCTGTGGTGTGACTGTACTCTGGCGTAAATTATCCAGTAATTCTTCCTCCTCCTTTATGTGTTGGAGTGCCTCTAGCTCAACAATTCTGAGCCGGAGTGGTGAAGCAGACATTTCTTGTAGATGTGGCAGTCTGGGACAATCTCATTGTCTACAAACTATAAATCCCAACACTGCCTGAACTGCCATACCATAATTAATTATTTGTTAGTTATCTGTAGAACTATTAATTAGGTGGATTTAGCTTGATGTTAAATAATAATTAATCGCAATAACTAATTAATTTATCAGTTATTAGCATCTTTAAATGCAGTTAGAATTTAGTCGCTTAGCTCGTTTTCCTTTGACTTAAAAAGCAGGACCTCAAAGGCAGTAATCTCCAGATTACTGCAGTGCCATGTGCTAGTGAGTACAGAAATAAGAAGATAGAGCAGATGAATTCGTTGCTGGAAAGATGGTGTAAGAGGGAGGGCTTTAGATTCCTGAGGATTTGGAACCGTTTCTGGGGGAGGTGGGACCTCTACAAGCCAGACGGGTTGCACCTCAATGGGAACGGGACCAATATCTTCGCAAGGGGTTTTGCTAGTGCTGTTGGGGAGGGTTTAAACTAGCTTGGCAGGGGGATGGGAACCTGAGGTTAGAATCAGAAGGGAGAAAAGCTAAGCTGGAAATAGAAGGGGTTCAAGTGAAGGGGTATTTAGGAAGGCAAAGAGAAAGGAGAAGGCAATAGTGCAGGGCAACAACAGGGGTAATGATAACCAGAATGTATCAGGAAGGGGCAGAGCATACAAGCATAAGAGTGCACCAGAAAATAAGAGTCAGAGTAAGGAAAAATGATAAGTTAAAATTAAAAGCTCTTTATCTGAATGCACACAGTATTCGGAACAAGATAGATGAGTTGATGGCACAAATAGAAATAAATGGGTATGATCTGATAGCCATTACAGAGACGTGGTTGCAAGGTGACCAAGGCTGGGAACTGAATATTCAGGGGTAGTTGACATTTCAGAAGGATAGATAGAAAGGAAAAGGAGGTGGGGTAGCTCTATTAATAAAGGATGAGATCACTGCAGTGGTGAGGAATGATATTGGCTCAGAAGCTCAAGGTGTAGAATCGATTTGGATGGAGATAAGAAATAGTAAGGGTAAGAAGTCACTGGTGGGCGTAGTATATAGGTCCCCTAACAGTAGCTATACTGTAGGACAGAGTATAAATCAAGAAAATAATGGGGGCTTGTAAGAAAGGTACTGCAATAATCATGGGCAATTTTAATCATCATCATAGATTGGACAAATCAAATTGGCATGGGTAGCCTTGAGGACGAGTTCATAGAGGGTATTTGGGATGGTTTCTTAGAGCAATACATTGAGTAGCCAACCAGGGAGCAGGCTATTTCAGATCTGGTAATGTGTAATGAGACAGGATTAATTAATGATCTCATAGTAAAGGATCCCCTACGAAAGAGTGATCATAGCATGGTAGAATTTCAAATTCAGTTTGAGGGTGAGAAACTTGGTCTGAAACTAGTGTCCTAAACTTAAATAAAGGTAATTACAAGGGTATGAGGACAGAGTTGGCTAAAGTGGACTGGGAAAGTAGATTAAAGGGTAAGATGGTAGATCAGCAGTGGCAGATATTTAAGGAGATATTTCATAAATCTCAGCAAAGGTATATTCCAGTGAGAAATAAAGGCTCTACGAAAAGGATGCACCATCCGTGGCCAATTAAGGAAGTTAAGGATGGTATCAAATTAAAAGAAAAGGCATACAATGTTGTGAAGATTAGTGGTAGGCCAGAGGATTGGGAAATTTTTAAAAAGCAGCAACGGATGACTAAAAAAAATTATAAAGAGGGAGAAACTAGAGTACGAGAGTAAACTAGCAAATAATACAAAAACAGTAAGAGCTTCTACAGGTATATAAAAAGGAAGAGAGTAGCTAAAGTAAACATTGGTGCCTTAGAGGATGAGACTGGGGAATTAATAATGGGAAAGAGAGAAATTGCAGAGACTCTAAACAATTATTTTGGATCGGTTTTCAGGGTAGAAGACACTAAAAACATCCCAATCATAATAGATAATCAAGGGGCTATAGGGAGGGAGGAACTTAAAACAATCTGTATCACTAGAGAAAAAGTACTTGGCAAACTAATGGGGCTAAAAGCTGACAAGTCCCCTGGACCTGATGGCCTGCATCCTAGGATCTTAAAAGAGGTGGCTGCAGATAGTGGATGCCTTGGTTGTAATCTGCCAAAATTCCCTGGATTCTGGAGAGGTCCCAGCGGATTGTAAAACCACAAATGTAACACCACTATTCAAGAAAGGAGGGAGACAAAGCAGGAAACTATAGGCCAGTTAGCCTAACATCTGTCATTGGGAAAATGCTGGAATCCATTATTAAGGAGGTAATAGCAGGACATTTAGAAAATCATAAGACAATCAAGCAGAGTCAACATGGTTTTATGAAAGGGAAATCGTGTTTGACAAATTTGCTAGAGTTCTTTGAGGATGTAACAAACAGGGTGGATAAAGGGGAACCAGTAGATGTAGTGTATTTGGATTACCAGAAGGCATTTGATAAGGTGCCACATAAAAGGTTACGGTACAAGATAAGAGCGCACAGGGTTGGGGGTAATATATTGGCATGGATAGGGGATTGGCTAACTAACAGAAAACAGAGTCGGGATAAATGGATCATTTTCCGGTTGGCAATCAGTAACTAGTGGGGTGCCACAGGGATCAGTGCTGGGGCCTCAACTATTTAGAATCTATAGTAATGACTTGGATGAAGGGACCGAGTGCTCTGTAGCCAAATTTGCTGATGATACAAAGATAGGTGGGTTAGCAAGTTGTGAGGAGTACACAAAGAGTCTGCAAAGGGATATAGATATGTTCAGTGAGTGGGCAAAAATTTGGCAGATGGGAGTATAATGTGGGAAAATGTGAGATTATCCACTTTGGAAGAATGAAAAAGCAAATTATTTAAATAGAGTGAGACTACAAAATGCTGTGGTACAAAGGGATCTGGGGGTCCTAGTACATGAATCACAAAAAGTTAGCATGCAGGTACAGCAAGTAATTAGGAAGGCTAATGGAATGTTGGCCTTTATTGCAGGGGGTATGGAGTATAAAAGTAGGGAAGTTTTGATGAAACTTTACAGGGCGCTGCTGAGACCGCACCTGGAGTACTACGTACAGTTTTGGTCTCCATATTTAAAGGAAGGATATACTTGCATTGGAGGCAGTGCAGAGAAGGTTCACTGGGCTGATTCCTGGGATGAAGGGGTTGACGTATGACGAAAGGTTGAGCAGGTTGGGCCAATACACATTGGAGTTAAGAAGAATGAGAGGTGATCTTATTGAAACATATAAGATTCTGAGGGGGATTGACAGGGTGGATGCTGAGAGGATGTTTCCCCTAGTGGGGGTATCTAGAACTAGGGGGCATAGTTTCAGAAGGAGTCGCCCATTTAAGACGGAGATGAGGAGGAATTTCTTCTTTGAGGGTTGTGAATCTTTGGAATTCTCTACCCCAGAGAGCTGTGGAGGCGGCGTCATTGAATGTATTCAAGGCGGAGATTAACAGACATTTGACCTACAAGGGAGTCAAGGGGTATGGGGAGAGAGCGGGAAAGTGGTGTCGAGGCCAAGATTAGATCAGCCATGATCTTATTGAATGGTGGGGCAGGCTCGAGGGGCCGATTGGCCTACTCCTGTTTCTTATGTTCTTACACTTACTTGCACTAATATTAAATCCTTGCTAATTAAGCTTAACACTAACCAATAAAGATACTAAATGCACAAAGGAATATCTAGATCATTACCTATATACTTAATTTTCCTCAGGTTCCGCCACTCTGCTGTGTATTGATTATGCTGTCACGTTTTCTATTTCCTATGGTGTGATTATTTATTTATTTATTGTTGCCGCCCTTTGGTTTAAATTACTTAGCATCTCCTTCCCCCTCTGCACCAAATTCCTGTTGCCATTCCGTTTAGCAAGCCACTCCTTTTATCAGATTCCCACAGCTCTGCACATTTCTCAGATATCTCTCCAATATATACTTTTTTTTAAGAAACACACTAGTTAGTCAATACCCAGCCATAACAATTAACACCTAATCACGTACCCACTTACAGCTGATTGACCGTTTACTTTAAAACTGCAAGTCAGCAGAAGTTAAGTTTTCAAGCAAGAAAATTGTTAAATTTCAGTCTGATGATAACACTATCTGTACTACTTACCAGTGAATCCCCACTCTCGCCAAACAGAATAGGGAGAATTTGATACTAGCCAAGGAGATCAAAATACTACACGAAATGCACAATATACCACAAATTGCCAGCAATTCTACAAATAATCTCTGCATCTCTGAGCTAGGGGCCTGGAAAGAGAAAATAGCTAGGGTCCCAGCAAATGTTTACGATACAGTTGGGTTGTCCCAAGTTTTTTTAATCTGTGTGGGTCACACAGGTACAGCCTCCATGTTCCCAATAATTTGTATATCTCAAGCTGTTGATACTAACAATCATGATCTTCGGTTTTAGAATTTATCCACCAGTGAGGCAACAGGATTAATTACAGCCCTTTGCAAATCTCCACGCTTCTAAATTCAAACGTGAAAAAAACAGCTACTGTAGTAAGAAGGACCACAGTTGGGAGTACTGTGTATAATTCTGGTCACCATATTATAAAAAGGATAGAGAAGCACTGGGGAGGGTGCAAAAAATGATTTACAAGGATGATACCAGAAATGCGAGGTTATACCCATCATGAAAGATGAACAGACTGGGTCTCTTTTCTCTTGAAAACATCTCAAAACGTAGGAAAACGTCCCAAGACACTTCACAGGAGGGGTGACCTAATATAAGATAGTCACCAAGAAATCCAAAAGGGAATTCAGAAGAAACATCTTTACCCAGAGTGGTGAGAATGTGGAACTCACTACCACAGGGAGTGGTTGAAACAAATAGTATAGATGCATTTAAGAGGAGGCTAGACAAGCATATGAGGGAGAAGGGAATGGAGGGTTCTGTGACTAGACTAGTAATCCAGAGGCCTGGATTCATGATCTGGAGACACGAGTTCAAATCACAACATGACAGCTGTGGAATCTAAATTCAGTTAATTAAATAAATCTGGAATTTTAAAAAAACGCTAGTGTCAGTAATGGTGACCATGAAACTACCAGATTTTTGTAAAAATCCATCTGGTTCACTAATGTCCTTTAGGGAAGGAAATCTGCCACCCTTACTTAGTCTGGCCGAAATGCGACTCCAGACCCACAGCAATGTGGTTGACTCTTAACTGCCCTCTGAGGAAAGCCACTCAGTTGTACCAAGGCGCTACAAGTATAACAGCACTGTGCGAGTAGCTTTAACACACGGACTGCAGCGGTTCAAGGCGGCAGCTCACCACCACCCTTGAGGGCAATTAGAGATGGGCAATAAATGCTGACCGTGCCAGCAACGCCTACATCCCGTGAACAAATATGTAAAAAAGAGGGTTATGCTGATAGAGTTAGATGAGGAAAGACAGGAGGCTAGAGTGGAGCATAAACGCTGGCATGGACTGGATGGCCTGTTTCTGTGCCGTATATCCTATGTAAGGAGTTGCCTGGACTTGGGGGCCTCATGAAGCCCATGGACAAAGTATGGACACTCCTGTTATACAGGAATATTCAAAACTGTGCACATGTGGATGTTAGGTGAGGACAGGTGCAGATTTTTCTGTAATGAACCCCCCACTCCCTCCCTCCCCTCCAAAAATATCTAACCTTTAATTAATGCTTCCCCAGCACGGTTGAACTTGTGGGACAAACGTACCTGCCTTTCCACACACAAAGCACTAACATGCCATACTGGAGCGGCAAACTACTACAAAAAAGTTCTATACCAAGTACAGTTCTTTTTTTTAAATCAAGGATCCTTACCGGGCATGGTTCCATGGACGCCAATCACCCAACAACTACGCACATGCAGTAGTTACAAGATGCAATCAGTAGGAAGAACTCTGACCAATCCCCCCTGAACAACCACCTGCATTTATATAGCGCCTTTAACATAGTAAAACATCCCAAGGCGCTTCACAGGAGCATCAACAAAATTTGACCGAACCATAGAAGGAGATTAGGGCAGGTGTTTCGGTAAGTTTTTGGGAGCCTCTAAAAGGAGGAGAGGCGCGTCGAGGTTATGGGAGGGAATTCCAGAGCTTTGGGGCTACCCAGCCGAGGGCACGGTCACCAATTGTGGAGCGATTAAAAATCGGGGGTGCACAAGAGACCAGAATTGGAGGAGTGCAGATATCTCGGGGGGTTGTGGGGCTGGAGGAGATTACAGAGATAGGGAGGGGCGAGGCCACGGAGGGATTTGAAAACAAGGATGAGAATTTTAAAATCGCGGTGTTGCCAGACCTAGACAGAGGTACTGCGACGGGGTACTGTAACTGACTCCAGCCCGAGATCAGCTAACTCAGCACAGATCATGGATGGAGCCTGGAGCCTTCCCAGTATGCAACACTTGGCTATTCATTGGATAAACTCTCAGACATCAGTGGAGCTCAGTAAAGCTATCACTTCCAGATGTAATGATTTTCACACTATACGCAATGCTAGTATTCAGAACCAATTGTGTAGAACTGGCCTGCAAAGCACATTAAGGTTGCAATATTTCTGCATTACTCGTCTCTGCCCATTGGGAGAAAGCTGCCCAGCAACGTTTTTTTTAAATGTTAATGTGAACATGGGTGGGATCATTAAACCCACAGGTGGACATAAGAGATTCCACGACACTATTCAAAAGAGATAGGGTGTTCATCCAGTGTCTTGGGCAACACTGATCCCTCAATCAACAACACAAACAGGCTATCTAGTATTTTATGCTTATTGCTATTTGTCAGACTTTGCTGTATGCAAATTGGCTGACATGTTTCCTACATTACAACAATGACTGCACTTCACAGAATCACAGAAACCCCACAGTGCAGATAGAGGCCATTTCGGCCCATCGAGCCTGCACCGACACATATCCCACCCGATCCCCGTAACCCCTACACCAACACATATCCCACCCTATCCCCGTAACCCCACGTATTTAATCCCCCTAACACTAAGGGTCAATTTATCATAGTCAATCAACCTAACCCGCACATCTTTAGACTGTGGGAGGAAACCGGAGCACCCGGAGGAAACCCACGCAAACACGGGGAGAATGTGCAAACTCCACACAGACAGTCACCCACCCGAGGCCAGATTCGAACCCGGGTCCCTGGCGCTGTGAGGCAACAGTGCTAACCACTATGCCACCGTGCTGCAAAAAGAACTTAATTGGCTGTGAAGTATTTTGGGATGTGAAAGATGCTACATAAATGTTTTTTTTCTTCCTTCTCTGGCATGTTCAATATTAAAATATGAGACCTCAAGCTAACTTATCGTGCTGTTCCCGACTGCAAAATAAAATGTTAAAACCCTATGAAAACAGATCTAGTCACCTGCTTATATAATGGGACATTTCTATTATTTCCAAGTTTCACCAAAAGCATAATCTTATATTGAAACTTGGATATCTGTCCCACGCTATCACACAATGTACAAAATTAAAATATCACCCAACGATTATGTCTAGTCGACACAGGACCTTAATTCCTTATGTTTTGAAACTTAGGTGCCAGCCATGGCTCTGTCACTTCTGAGTCAGAAGGTCATGGGTTCAAATCCCAAACCAAATATTTGAGCATATAATCTGGGCTGACATTTCAGTGCAGTACTGATGGAGCTCATTCCAGACCGAACGATAAAACAAACAACTCTCACTCCGCTTCTTCCTTTTCCACCGGCCGGGCCACTCCACCAATTACACGCTTTCTGATAGGTGCAGCTGGAGCATGGCTCCTGTCCAATCAGGAGTGTCTATTTCAGCGCAACACTGCACTTCAGTGCTGCACTGTCAGAGGTGCCTTCTTTTGGACAAGACGTCAAACCGAGGCCCCATCTGTCCCCCTCAGGTGGGCGTAAAAGATCTCATGGCACTATTCAAAGTGGAGCAGTGGAGTTCTAGGCTTTTTATAATAGAATTATAAAGCAGAGCTGGAGTCATGAATTCAATACAGAATAAAAAATCCAAACATGTGTAGTCTTTAAACTAATGGATTAAAATCACGCTACCATTTCATCCCCAACATGATTTTGTTTCTCTTTTGTTGGTTTCTATTGGATGATGGCCAAGATTCAACACAGGACATCAATGGAACAATCCATTAAGAGTAGGGAAGAAAAAAAACTGGCGGGATATAAACTCTGGAACCCCCCCTATTTATATATTTATTACTTCAAAATACTAATCAGTAAGATCTGTATTTTAAAAAACTAATCAAAACTAAAAATTGAATCAATTCACGTGGAATTTACTAAAAATCGTCATCGAGAGTCCGTCCACATTTCGAACTGAAAACGCGTGTTAATTTTAAGACCAGGTTGTCTCCCGCAATACTCAGCAGACGTTTTCAACCTGAAATGCACATCTGACGAGCAGGAAGCTTTACTCCGCCGTGTTCCAGATTCAAGGATGAATTGCGATCCGACGGCCGTCAACGACTCCCTCCCCCCACGCCGTTACTTTCGCTTTTAACTGCGAAGCTCCCGGTGACTCAGCAGCTTCACCGGTAGAGACGCGACGGGAGTGTCCGGGCCCGCGGTGAAGTTGCTCAGAGACCCTCCGAGCTGCCAGTTGGCCAGCCGCTGCCTGCAACGCTGCTTCAAGTTTTGCCCTGCAGACCCGGCCGAGCAGAGAGTGGCTCCCCGCGGCCTAGCGCCCTGTACCCAGGCCCGGGGCAGAGCGAAGCAACCCCACCCGACTGAAAACCCCCGATACTTTCCCAGCCCATCGCTCGGCCACATCAACAACAAGCCCGCCATCTTGGAGTACTCACCCCGGTACCGATGGAGCTCATTCCGGACCAAAGGAAGTCACGAACTACTCTCACTCCACTTAGGGTACCCTTTCCACCGGCCCGGCCACTCCACCAATAACACGCTTTCTGATTGGACAGGAGCCGTGCTCCAGCCGCACCTATCAGGAGTGTCTTTCACCGCGCTCGAGCCGTGCGCGCGCACGCGCGCTCCCCAGGGTCTGGGCGGGGCCGCGCGCCACGGGATCAAAGAATGTTACAGCCCGAAGGAGGCAATTCAGCCCATCGTGCTCTTTGGTGGAGCTATCCAACTAATCCCACTGCCTCTGCTCTTTCCCCACAGCCCTGCAATTTTTTTCCTTTAAGTATTTATCCAATTCTCTTTCTAATGTAACTATTCAATCTGCTTCCACCACCCTTTCACGCAGTGCATTCCAGATTGCAACAACTCGCTTTGTAAAAAAAGTTTCCTCATGTCGCATCTGGTTTCTTTTGCCTGCGTCATGTATCAAACAATGTAATGTTCTAGTAATTAAATGATTTATGCACAGCTTTCCGTTTGTAAAAATATTTTTTAAATTGTATTTTATTTATATAGATATATTTTCAATTTATTGCCATGACAGACTTTTATACCTATTTATTTCTAGAAAAGGAAACTACGAGCATTTTTATTAATAAAACTGACCATAGCTGATTCACATGACAGTGTTCATATTACAGGAATCTCTTTTTTATCCGGCACCGATTTGACCGGCGTAGTGCCGGTTGATCAAAAAGTCCGGATTACAGAGAGGTATACTTACCAAGGTACGAGAGCCCCGTACACGGTCACAGGTGCAGGAGCTCCGGTTACACGGCACTTGTGCAGGAATCCCGGTTACATGGCCACAGATCCAGGAGTCCCTGTTGCATGGCCACAGGTGCAGGAACCCTGGTTACACGGCCACAGATCCAGGAACCCCTGTTACACGGCCACTAATATATAGTAAAACTTACCTGAACCTACTCCTGAATTTTGCCGGTTAAGAGAGATTTCTGGATTGGGGTGCCGGTTAAAGGAGAGTTTCCTGTAGTTGGAAGATGGAAGCCGGTAAACTGTGGTCTTTTCAGAGTGATTATAGTGAGGCAATGACCCAAGACCCCGAGCATCACAATCCAGGCAAAGGGGCACCGCCACAGGTTAGTAGATGCCTCATTCAGGGCGAAATGGGGATAGTCACAGAGACATATCCTCTCCAGGAAAAAAAAACACCTACATCCACCTCTGTAACATCACTGGTCTCCGTCCTGCCTTGGCCCATCTGCTGCTGAAACCCTCATCCATGTCTGTCACCTCCAAACTTACTATTCCAATGCTCTCCTGGCCATCCATCCTCTACCCTTGTAAACTTGAATTGCATTACTGTATTAATATTAAAGTAGATAGTAATGTTACTTTGGATAGATTAGGAAAGCTCAAAATTGATACACCACCAGGTCCCGATAATAGCCATTCAAAAGTGAATTAAAAAATGGGACACTAATACAAAAGCAAAATACTGCGGCTGCTGGAAATCTGAAATAAAAACAGAAAATGCTGGAAATACTCAGCAGGTCAGGTAGCACCTGTAGAGAGAGAAACAGAGTTACCATTTCAGGTCGATGACCTTTCATCAGAACTGGAAAAAGTTGGAGATGTAACAGGTTTTTAAGCAAGTGTAGGGGCAGGGAGAGGGGGAAGGGGAGGAAAGAATTAAAGTGACAGGCAACCGGAAGCTTGGGGTCACCCTTATGGATGCCTGCACTTTTACCTCCTCCCTTCCCACTGTCCAGGGCCCTAAACACTCCTTCCAGGTGAAACAGTGATTTACTTGTACTTCTTGCAATTTAGTATGCTGTATTCGCTACTCACGATGTGGCCTCCTCTACTTTGGGGAGACCAAACGCAGATTGGGTGACCGCTTTGCGGAACACCTCTGTTCAGTCCGTAAGGGTGACCCCGAGCTTCCGGTCGCCTGTTACTTTAATTCTTCACTCCACTCCCACTCTGACCTCTCCGTCCTCAGCCTCTTACACTGTTCCAATGATACTCAACATAAGCTCGCGGAACAGCACCTCATCTTTTGATTAGGCACTTTACAGCCTTCTGAACTCAACATCGAGTTCAACAATTTCAGACCATAACCTCTGCCCGCATCATTTATTTTTTCTCTCTCTCACATGGCAGCTGTCGATCATTCTGCCATTTACACTTCATATAGAGTCATCTTTTGTTTTTTAACTTGTCCCATTACCATCTCCTTTTGCCTTGCACCATCATCCCTTTTGTCTCTTAATCTCTCCTACCTTCCATCCTATCACAGACCTTCCCTTTTGTTCTTTCCTCCCCTCCCCCCTCTCCTTGCCCCTACACTTGCTTAAAAACCTGTTCCATCTCCGACTCTTTCCAGTTCCGACGAAGGGTCATCGACCTGAAATGTTAACTCTGTTTCTCTCTCTACAGATGCTGCCTGACCTGCTGAGTATTTCCAGCATTTTCTGTTTTTATTAAAGAAATTGGACAGGTGGTCTGTGAGCCCCTTGCCCCTTTCCTGTATCTTTGGTAATTCAATAGAGTCAGGGATAGACTAGAAGCTAATCCAGAACTAGAGGCCATAAATATAAGATAGTCACTAATAAATCCAATAGGGAATTCAGGGGAAACTTCTTTACCCAGAGAGTGATGAGAATGTGAAACTCACTACCACAAGGAATAGTTGAGGCGACTAGCATAGATGCATTTCAGAGGAAGCTAGATAAGAACATGAGGGAGAAAGGAATACTGTAGAAGGATATACTTATAGGGCAAGATGTCGTGGGTTGGAAGGATGCTCAGGTGGAGCACTAATACCGGCTTGGACCAGTTGGGCCGAATGGCCTGTTTTTGTGCTGTAGGCTCTATGTAACTCTATGTAAAACACATTTATTTATATTTAAAACAGCAAGTGGTTCAACCTTCCAATGGTAGTGCACCTGTGGGTGGCATTGTGAGGCTAACGTTAAGTGATAACATTACTGAGGATGTTGCCTGGGCTTGGGAATTTTGGCTATGAGGAAAGATTGGATAGGCTGTGGTTGTTTACTTTGGAACAGAGAAGGCTGAGGGGGGGACCTAATTGAGGTGTATAAAGTTATGAGGGGCTTGGATAGAGTGGATAGGAAGGACCTATTTCCCTTAGCAGAAGGGTCAATAACCAGGGGGCATAGATATAAAGTAATTGGTTGGAGGTTTAGCGGGGATTTGAGGAGAATTTTTTTCACCCAGTGGGTGGTGGGGCTCTGTAACTCACTGCCTGAAAGGGTGGTAGAGGCAAAGTCCCTCCTGACATTTAAAAAGTACTTGGATAAGTACTTGAAGTGCCATAACCTACAAGGCTACGGACCAAGTGCTGGAAAGTGGGATTAGGATGGATAGCTCTTTGTCGGCTGGCAGGGACAAGATGGGCTGAATGGCCTCCTTCTGCGCTGTAAATTTCTATGATACTATGAGACCGAGAGGAGCGCACCTGGAGGGAGCACAGCGAGAGCAGAGCAGTTAAAAGGAGCATTCCTGAGCAGTAGGAGCCTGAGACCGAGAGGAGAGCACTTGGAGGGAGCACAGCGAGAGCAGAGCAGTTAAAAGGAGCATTCCTGAGCAGTAGGAGCTTGAGACCGGAAGGAGCGGACCTGGAGGGAGTACAGCCAGAGCGGAGCAGTTAAAAGGAGCGACAGCAACTCAACAGATGCAGTTTTTGAAAAAGTGACATCAGAGTAAAAAAATGACATCGGCACAAGGGAAGGAGCTGATTGGTGAGTAGCTGGTGAGTGTGTTTTTTTTAAGTTTATAAGTTTATTTCTGCTAAGTTAGTTAATAGTCTATTAAATAGAAGGAAAGAGCTGATTGGTGAGTAGCTGGGGAGTGTTTTTTGTTAAATTTTAAGTATATTTTTGCTGGGTTAGTTCTTAGTCTATTAAATAGAGGCTTGGCAGGACAGCTCAGTCCCATGGTGTGCACATCCTGTGCCATGTGGGAAGTCCTGGACGCTTCACGTAGCTTGGACGACCACATGTACGGGAAGTGTCGCCAGCTACAGCAACTCGAGCTCCGGGTTTCGGAGCTTGAGCGGCGGCTGTAGTCACTGCGGTGCATCCACGAGGCTGAGAGTTATGTGGATAGCATGTTTCTAGAGGTGATCACCCTGCAGCTTAAGAGTATGCAGGCAGAGAGGGAATGGGTGACCACCAGACAGAAGAGGATGACCAGGCAGGTAGTGAAGGAGTCCCCGGAGTGCATCGCGCTCTCCAACCATGTATTCTGTTCTGAGTACTGGTGACAACGATGGTTCCTCTAGGGAGTGCAGCCAGAGTCAAGTCCATGGCACCACGAGTGGCTCAGCTGCACAGGGGGGAGGAAAAAGAGTGGAAGAGCAATAGTGGTAAGGGATTCGATAGTTAGGGGAGCAGACAGGCGTTTCTGCGGCTGTAGACGTGACTCCAGGATGGAATGTTGCCTCCCTGGTGCCAGGGTCAAGGATGTCACTGAGCGGCTGCAGGGCAGTCTGAGGGGGGAGGGTGAACAGCCAGAGGTCATTGTCCATATCGATACCAACGACATAGGCAGAAAGAGGGATGAGATCCTGCAGGCAGAGTTTAAGGAGCTAGGAGAGAGATTAAAAAACAGGACCTCAAAGGTAGTAATCTCTGGATTACTCCCGGTGCCACGTGCTAGTGAGTACAAGAATAGGAGGATAGAACAGATGAATGCGTGGCTGGAGAGATGGTGCAGGAGGGAGGGCTTTAGATTCCTGAGGCATTAGGATCATTTCTGGGGAAGGTGGGACCTGTACAAGCTGCATGGGTTACACCTCAACAGAGCCAGGACCAATATTCTTGCGGGGAGCTTTGTTAGTGCTGTTGGGGAGGGTTTAAACTAACTTGGCAGGGGGGTGGGCACCAGCATATAGGAGTAGAAAAGAGGAATAGGTGCATAAAAGAGTGAGTGTGTTGGATAGTACTAGAGAAGATCGTACTAGAGGCAGTAGTAGTACCATATTAGATAGGAGCAGACTAAGAAAGACTATGAAAAATTCAAAAATGGGTTTAGAATGCATGTACATAAACGCACAAAGCGTGGTGAATAAGGTTGGTGAGCTATGTTGTGTATGTACCTTTAAGAGAAGAACTGATTCTATACTGCAGTACCAGCAGTGACCACCCCTGTATATAAAGCCATAGCAGGCTTCTGTATTTCAGTCTTAAGTTCCCCTCTGTTCAGTAAATACCTGTTATTATTGTTCTCCTGCAGTCCGTGTATTATTTATACTCGGACACTACATTGGCGACGAGCAGGTTCGAACTCACCTGCAGTAGTGCATCACCTCACGGGGATCTTTCCCTGAGAAGAAGCTTTTGGAGGTCGAAGTCAGAACAACAGGCGATGACCGCGGGCAACCGCCCAAGGATCCATCGGAGTTCGGAGAGTTGCAGGAGAGGCTGTGGAGAGCTGGGCTTGGCTCCCCAGTCAAGGTGTTCCAGCAAATCGTGCTGGTAGCAGGTAGTGCGCCGACCCTTCTGGACTGCGGCGGGCTCGAGCTCGATCGAGCGGCTCTGCAAAGGGGCCGTGCAGCGTCGTCGGGAGGAAAAGAGAGAGAGAGAGGGTGGAGTGCACAGGGCGCGGTCGGTGCTCAAGAACCGGGCAGCGTAGCGAAAATAAAACAAGGGGAAGGAAAAGTGAGACGCGCCGAAGCCGCGGGTCGCTGCCATTACCCTGCAGAACGCTAGGAGCAGCGTGGCAGCAAGGGGAAGAAGGAAAAGCGCGGGAGGCGCCATTTTATTCCATTGGGGAAGAAGGAAAAGCGCGGGAGGCGCCATTTTAATCCATTGGTGAAGAAGAAAAAGCGCAGGAGGCGCCATTTAAAATCACCCAAGATGCCGAAAAGTGGCAGTATCACTGCTTTCGACAACGAGGTAGAAGACTGGACCACGTATGTGGAAAGAATTGAAGTGTACTGCAAGGCAAATGAGGTGGCCGATGGAAAGAAGGCGTTGGTATTATTAAATTTGATGGGCGCGAGAACGTACGGCCTATTGCAAAATTTAATTACCCCAGCTAAACCAATGGAGAAAAGTTTTGAGGAGATTGTTAATATCTTACAGGAACACCTAAACCCTACACCGCTGCTGATAGCAGAAAGATTCAAGTTCCATAAAAGAAACCAGCACAAAGATGAGAGCAATGCTGACTATCTTACAGAACTATGCAAGTTATCGAAGCACTGCCAGTTCGGAGCAGGACTGGCAGACACCTTACGGGATAAGTTTGTCTGCGGGCTCCAGAGTGAAGGAACCCAGAAACGAGTACTTTCGGAAAAGGACCTGACGCTAGAACAGGCTTTCAGCATGGCAGTATCCTACGAAGCAGCAGCATGGGGAGCTGCGGAAATACAACAGAAACCCCAGGAATACAGCGCTAACGAAATGGCGTATGGAGCAGAAAAGTGCTATCGCTGCGGCAGAACAACCCATGATCAGAAGGACTGCTGGTTTAAGGACAAAGTATGCAGGCAATGTGGGAAAATTGGACACATAGCAAGAGTCTGCAGGTCGGGAAAGAAAACCAACACTACAAGAACTACTAAAGAAAAGTACAAGAAAGTAAAGAAATTGACAGACAGTAGTTCGGAAGATCAGGAGAGTGATAAGGACTCCGGGAGCAAGAGACTAAGCTGTCTAAAGTTACACAACGTGATCGCAAAGGAGGATCACCGAACCATTTGGGTCACCCTCATGATAGCAGGGTCCCCAGTAAAGATGGAATTGGACACAGGATCAGCCCTAACTGTCATGAATCGACGAGACTATGAGCGGCTATTCTCACACATACCCTTGAAGGACACGTCCATTGTATTGAAGACATACACGGGGCAAAAAGTCTACCCCAGAGTAAAAATAAGGGCGCCAGTTGAATACAACGGCAAGGAAACACAGAAACTGTATCTATATATACTACCAGATGGAGGACCGCCATTATTGGGACGTGAATGGATCCGAAAAATACAATTGGATTGACATTCCATTCAGGCGCTAACTGTGACTGATAAAAAGGATGATGATGTCACACCTGGACGACTGTCAAAGATTCTAACTGACATGAAAGAGGTGTTCCAACAAGGACTTGGGACTCTAAAAGGAGTAACGGCAACGATAAAAATCGAAGATAACGCAAACCCAAAATTTTTTAAGGCCAGACCGGTACCTTACGTGATCCATCCAGCCGTTGAAGCAGAGCTGGAGAGTCTGGAGCATTTGGGTGTGCTGTCCAAGGTGGACTGGAGCGAGTGGGCCACACCCATCATTCCTGTAATGAAGAAATCATTAAGCAGCATGCCTGGGGAACCGAAGAAGGTTCGCATCTGTGGGGACTTCAAGGTAACTGTGAACCCAGTCCTGCACACAGTACAATATCCACTTCCATGGATAGAAGATATTTTCGTCTCACTATCTGGAGTGAAACGCTTTACAAAGATTGATCTGGCCCAAGCGTATCTACAAATGGAGGTGGAAGAAGCATCTAGGAAATACCTCACTATAAACACTCACAAAGGCCTTTACCAGTACAATCGACTGGTATTCGGGGTAGCATCAGCCCCGGCTATTTGGCAGAGGGCGATGGAACAAATCCTGCAAGGGATCCCGGGGACCCAGTGTTATTTGGACGACATCCTGGTTACGGGCGAAAATGACAGTGAACACCTTGCCAACCTGGAGCAGGTGCTCACGAGATTACAGGAATATGGGCTACGAGCCAACCGCCCCAAATGCGAGTTCTTCAGGAGATAAATCTTGTATTGTGGCCACATGATTGATGAGGAAGGGTTGCATAAGTTGCCGGACAAGATTGAGGCTGTAGTCAAGGCTCCAGCACTGGAAAATGTGTCGCAACTGAGGTCGTTCCTCGGGTTGGTGAACTACTACCATAAGTTCTTGCTGAATTTATCTACAATTCTGCACCCACTGAATGCCCTACTGCAAACTGGAGTAACATGGAAATGGAGTGATGAGTGTAAGCGTGCCTTTCAGAAATGTAAATGCCTAATCACTTCAAAAGAAGTATTGGCCCACAACAATCCAACACTACCGATTCGGTTAGCATGTGATGCGTCTCCCTATGGCATCGGAACGGTGCTGTCACACAAATTCCTTGATGGTTCAGAGAGGCCAATAGCCTTTGCGTCGCGCTCGTTAACCTCAGCCGAGCGTAACTACGCCCAGATTGACAGGGAGGCCCTCAGCCTGGTGTGGGGGGTGAAGAAGTTCAATCACTATCTGCACGGGCAGAAATTCACCCTACTGACTGATCATCAGCCCCTGGTCTCCATTTTTAACCCAAAGAAGGGCGTTCCAGTGATGACGGCGCAACGGCTGCAAAGGTGGTCACTTTTTCTAGGGGCACATCAGTACGACATAGAGTACAAGGGTACGAAACAGCATGGAAACGCTGATGGGCTGTTGCGCCTACCGTTGCCTACGGTAGAGGAAGCACCTGCAGTGGACCCTGTTGAGATATTCCATGCGACCATAGTCGAATGTCTACCTGGTACAGACTCAAGTATAGAGAAGGAAACCCGAAATGACCCGACACTCTCTCGGGTCTATGATTTGACGGTGAAGGGATGGCCAGCACATGGCGACTCACTGTTGCCAGCATTCTCGCCAAGGAGAGAACAGCTGTCAGTGTGCCGGGGGACCTTGATGTGTGGATCCCGAGTGGTAATTCCACCCAAGTTGAGAGATAGAGTGCTCAATGAGCTTCATGAGGGTCACCTGGGAGGGGTAAAAATGAAGAGCCTAGCCAGGGCGTTTGTGTGGTGGCCAGGAATCGATCAAGAAATCGAGGATATGACCAAGAGATGCACAGGATGCCAGAAGGTCCAAAACGCTCCACCACAGGCCCCGCTACATCCATGGGAGTGGCCCTCATCTCCATGGCAACGGGTACACATTGATTTTGCTGGTCCATTTATGGACTCAATGTTCCTAATCGCTGTGGACGCCCATTCGAAATGGCCAGAGGTCATCAAAATGTCCTCCACCACCAGGGAGAAAACTATTGCAGTCCTACGGACCATCTTCGCCAGGAATGGCTTGCCAGAACAGATTTGCTCCAACAATGGGCCACAGTTTGTGTCCGAGGATTTCCGGAGGTTTCTGAGGAATAATGGGGTGAAACATTACACATCTGCCCCATATCATCCAGCCACAAATGGATTGGCTGAGAGGTTTGTTCAGACCTTTAAAAAGGCCATAAAGGCAATGTATAATGACGACATACCACTACAACACAAGATGGATAATTTCTTGTTTGCTTACCGGAATGCGACACATGCAGTCACCAACCAAGCTCCAGCCGTAATGTTCTTCAACCGAAGGCTAAGATGTCGCCTGGATTTGCTCAAACCAAACATAAGACGAGATGTTGAGGATAAGCAATTCCAGCATATAAATGAGAAGCCAACCAGGAGCTTCAAGAAAAGGCAACCAGTCTTGGCCCGCGACTACCGAACAGAAAAATGGCAGCCAGGAACGATATGCACACAGCAGGGACCACTAATGTACACAGTGGACGTTGGAGAGAGCATCGTGAGACGCCATGCTGACCAGATTCTAGAGTCACAGGAACAAGTCAAACCCATACCACGAGCATGTGCACCTGGTGATGAACCCGAAGTACAGATTGTGTCTACCTCAGAAGCAGTGGTATTGGAAGCTGACGAACCAACCAATGACAATGAGCCAGAATCAACTCCGCCGCAAGAATAGGATACTCAAGAAAGGCGCTATCCAGTCAGGATCAGGAAGCCTCCTCAAAGACTGAACTTATAAATGATTATTTCAGTTGATGTATATAGTACAGAGAAAATTGTAATTGTAATTCGTTATTATTTAGTTGTTAAATGAATGTTATGTACTGTTTATCTAAAAGGGGAGGAATTGTTGTGTATGTACCTTTAAGAGAAGAACTGATTCTATACTGCAGTACCGGCAGTGACCACCCCTGTATATAAAGCTATAGCAGGCTTCTGTATTTTAGTCTTAAGTTCCCCTCTGTTCAGTACCTTATTCACAGCATTGCTGGCTGTGCAGCAGCAAGCAGAATGAGAAGGAGCAGCCAGACTAGGAAAGTGGACTAAAGTGGTGGTCCCCTGACCAGGAAGAGGAGGAGAACGCTGGACCACCACCACCACCACCAACTCCACCATCATCATAACATCAACTGAGGTGCCTGGAGCGAGAGAGGACAGAGGAGGAGAAGGAGAAAGGAGGCCAGCAACAACATCAACCAGGGGAGAGGCCTTTCCCATTACTGCCTCCCCAAATTGGCCTCCATTCCAGGAGAGAGGGGAGAGAAACAACCAACAACCACCAACTGTTTGGAAGGAGGGAAGAACAACATCATCTTTCAGGTGGGTGTTATTTGGTGCACTCTCCCAAAGACTTTGTATTTTAGGTGGGGGGAGAAAAGAAGAAAAAAGGGCCGGATCATCAAGGGGTGTGTGTGTGTGTGGCTCTTGTAAAACACTAGGCCACACACACCACTAATTAAGCACCCCTTCCTATTGCCTGACCTGGGATAGCTGGAGCTGCCTAGGTGAACAGCCCAATTGTACATCGTTAAGACCTGGTGTGGGACTGAGCCTGGGGCATCTCCAGCTTTCCCAGGTGAAGACATCTTCTCCCCCTGCTAGAAGACCACCTTCAAAGACTTTAATTTTTCATCGGAGAGTGCACCCCTGCCGACACCCACCCACCCACCATCCTGAGTGGCGACCCTGCCTTTGCGGCCTCCCTCCTTCCCACCAACCCCTCTTTGTCTTTCTCTGCCTCTCTCTCTGAGGCACCGCATTTCATCTTTATTTATTAATTGCCTATTGAGCAGAGGGGAGAAGGCCCCTCCCCCAATTTCAATCAATAAGGGGGAGAGGTGTGTCTTCAATTTAAACAGCTCCCTCTGCTCAGTTGAGGACCAAAAAATACCTGAGGCCACAATTAACACCTTCAGGCCTGTGACTTGGGGTGAGTGTAGCCCTTTTTAGAAAACACCCCAGAATGGCGACTGCATCTTTGGCGGGGCCAGCCAGGACTTATGCGGGAGTGGCAGCCACAGCCACAGCTGCTCCCGCTGCTTCTGCTGCCCCGTCACCTTTCAGATTGATAACAAAAAAGCTTGGGGCGAAGAGCTACACTCACCCCACTATGACCATTGAGGCCTGCGTTAAAGCCATGGCTGGGGTTGTCGGCCCCTCAGCCATCGTCGCGGCCTCAAAAATGTATGGGAAGGCTGTGTTCTTCCTGGGGTCGGAGCGGGCGGTGTCCCTGGCCGACGCCAAGGGGCTCACCGTGGGCGGGACCTTCCTGCCGGTGGATCCTCTCGAGGCCACCGCGCAGAGAATTGTCATCTCTAACGTCCCGCCCTATGTTCCTGGTGAGCTCCTCCTCCCACATTTGCGCCAACTTGGGGAGGTGAGGTCGGGGATTACGCCCATCCTGCTCGGCTTCCGGGAGGCCAGCCTTCGCCACGTCTTCTCCTTCCGGCGCCAGCTGTTTATCCAGCTGGCGCGGGAGGAGGACACCGACGGGGCGTTCGTCGTCCTCCATGAGGGGACCGCCTATCGCGTCTTTTGGACGTTGGACGGTGTGCGGTGCCACGCCTGCAAGGAGGTGGGACACATCAGGAAAAACTGCCCCGCCTCCAAGGCCGCTGGATCGTCTAGTGCGGCCGAGCCTGGCGCCGCCGCCGCTCCTCCCCCCGGATCTGCCCGTGCGTCGGGAACATCTGATGCGCAGTTGATGTCGGGGGCTGATGCCACCAAGGCCTCCGGCGGGGGGCGAGGGAGCGCGTCCGGTTGGAAAAAAGGCGCGGAAAAAATCAAAACACCTTCGGGCGGGTCCCCCCATGGAGGACCAGCCCTTGCCCCTTAAGCCCCTTACACCCGCACTCCTCGCGGAGTTAATCGGGGCAGACGTGAGTGGGAGGGGCCTCGTGCCCGAGCCTGTGGCCGCAACCGCCGTAGCGGAAACGGCAATACCTGCGGCCGGGCTCGGGCCCGAGGAACCCGACAAACCTGCTCCGCCGGAGGGAGCTGAGGAGGAGGCCTCTGCAGACATGGAGGTCTCCCTCGCTCCCTCCGTGCTAAAAAGAAGGCACGACCCCCTGGAAGAGGAGGAGGACCGGGAGGAGGAAGGTCCCTCCGAGCAGGGGGAGTCGTCGCCCGCCGCGGGTACTGCGCCCCCCCCCCCGCTGTCTTCACCACCGGCGATTGGCGGGGGTCGCCTGTCCCTCGGGAGGCTGAGGCAGATGTGTCCGTCCGGCGCGTGCCTCCCGGGGATGGGGACGAGACCCTGCCCGTGGGGGGGGTCGCGGAACAACCCGCTGCAGAAATTGACATTTTATCAGTGTCGTTACCCCTCGCCGGGTCGGGCGGCCTGGGGTCTGGGTCGGGCGAGCTCGAGGAAAATTAGCTTGCCCAATGCGACCCGGACATCTCCCAGAGGCTGCTCGGCCTGGTAGAGGTTTTAATTCAGAACACCCCATCCGCTGGGTCGGAGGTTGGTGGCGGGGAGGAGGATGGCCCCCTGGCTGCGTCTCTGGTGCCGGACGTACTGGAGGAGCTGGGAATTGTTCTCTCCCCGGTTTCTCCAGTCGTTCCGGCGTCTGGGGCGGAGGGGGGCTCTGAACCGCCGCCGTCTTCTGTCCCAGGACCCCTAGGGGAGCCCAGGGAGGAATCCTCTGCCGCTGATCCTGGGGGTGGGATCCGGGCGGAGGCGGGGCTGGCTGGTGCGGCCGAGCCGTTCGCTGCGCACTGCGTGGCAGACGGGTCGGCCGCTGGTGACGACCCCCTGGAGGAGGATGGGGACTCGGTGATGGGCACGGAGGACGATTCGGACTCCAGCGCCGACGAGGCGATGGATGACCTCGTGCCCCTTGCCGAGTCTCCCCTCACTCCCGTAAGAGAACTCCGGGATTTTATGGCCACGTGCCTGGGTCGGCGCAATAAGGTCCGGCTGGCCCTCGACAGGTGGTCGGAGCTGGCGCTGCTCATCGTGTCCGTCCACGCCGCTGTTAAGATCATGGGCGCGGACGAGGGCGTGAACCCGCTCGAGCTGCGTCGGCTCAGAACGTTCCTCACTGGGCTGCTGAGGAGGTGGCGGCTGATCAGCAGCTGCGCTTCCTCCCCCCATTAGGTGTAGGTAGAGGTTGCACTATGCTTCTGACATGAAGATAACCATAGCCAGCCTCAACATCGACGGCAGCAGGGAGGCGCGCCGCAGATTCAATAACTTCTCAGTCCTTCGGGACGGGAAGTATGCGGTGTGCTTCCTGCAAGAAACCCACACCGTTCCGGGAGACGAAGCCACGTGGCTCCTGGAGTGGCAAGGAGGGGTCAGCATGAGCCACCTCTCCAACAATTCCAGCGGGGTGGCTATCTTGCTGGCCCCGCATTTTCAGCTGGAGATCTTGGGGGTCAAGGAGCACGTGCCGGGCCGCTTGCTCCAGGTCACTGTTCGCCTGGGGGGCGTGCCGCTCCATCTAGTGAACGTGTACGCCCCTCAGACCGGTGCGCAGCAAGTGCGCTTCTTCGAAGAAGTGTCCGCTCTTTTGGGCTCCGTCGACGTGGGCGAGTGCGTCATCCTCGGGGGGGATTTTAACAGCACCCTCGAGGCGAGGGACCGTTCGGGTCCCCCGCGAAGCCCGGCGGCGATGGAGAAGTTGAGGGACCTGGTTGGGTCCTTCGACTTGGTGGACGTCTGGCGAAATCTCCACCCCAACTCCAGCGCCTTCACTAGCGTGAGGTCTGGGGGAGGAAGGTCCAGAATCGACCGCCTCTACATTTCCCGGGCGTACGTTGTGGTAAACCACTGTTATAGTTATCACTGTATATTGTTCTCACTGTTCTCACTGTCACATCACTACACGAGGTCGCCTCTTGTCGCACTGTTATACCTGGGCTGACCACCTCCGACTCCGCCCATTACCTGCCCAGGTATAAAGGTAGCTGACTGGCTAGTATTCCTCCCTGTTGGATCGGATCACCCACGAGGGTGGGCTCTGTTATTTAGCCAATAAAAACCTTCAGTTACGTTCTTAACTCGTCGCCTTTTATTGGACTAATTGATAGGCATATCAATTTTATTGACTAAATTTTAAAGATGTCTGATAATGAACAGCAACAGCAAGGAGCTCACCCAGCAGCACAGCAACAGCAGCCTCCAGACAACGGGCCACACCAGCCGGCTTGGCTGCAAGCCTTGAAACCACCATACCTGGATCTAAACCCACAGGCACCAAACTCAGCCAACGACTTCAAACACTGGCTGGACTGCTTCGAATCGTACCTGGAGGAAGCCGTCGTCCCTCAGAGATCCAAACTAAGAGTCCTGAAAGCCCAAGCGAGCCCGAGAGTATATACACTCATCCAGGACATGACTACGTACGACGACGCCATCAACCTACTGAAACAGCAGTACCGGAGCCCGGTAAACTACATGTACACTAGGCATCTCTTAAGATCTCGCCAGCAACAGCCAGGAGAATCGATAGCTGAATTTTCACGAGCGCTGAGACAACTCGGCAGGAACTGTGACTTTAAAGCGGTGACGGCTACTGCGAACATGGAAGACAATGTCCGCGACGCCTTGGTGAGAGGCCTACGTTCCGACTACACACGGCAAAGACTGCTTGAAGCTAAGGACATAGACCTGGACAAGGCCGAAGCCCTCGCCCTCACCCTAGAGGCCACCCAGCAAGACCAGGAAGCGTTTGCCAGGTACTATTCGCGACCCTGGGACTCGGGCCCGACCCCCACCCCACCACCCTTCACAGCGCTGCCCCCGGGACCTACCTCAGCGTCTGCATCACGGATCCGACCGGGCCCGCTAGCCCCGGTACCGGCCCCGACATCAGGCAACCCCGATCGGGCCGCTGGCTGCTTCTTTTGCGGCCAGGAGAAGCATCCGAGGTCGCGCTGCCCAGCCAAAAACTCGACCTGCAAAACCTGCCTCAAGAAAGGCCACTTCTCCAAGGCCTGCAGAAGCAAATCCTCAGAAGCCAGCAGTGCCTCATGCGAACCCTGGGGGCGGCCATCTTTGTGCGGGGCAGCCGAAGCCTGCAGAGCCTCATGGGAAAACCAGGGGCGGCCATCTTTGTGCGGGGCAGCCGAAGCCTGCAGAGCCTCATGGGAAAACCAGGGGCGGCCATCTTTGTGCGGGGCAGCCGAAGCCTGCAGAGCCTCATGGGAACAGCAGGGGCGGCCATCTTTGTGCGGGGCAAACGATTTAAACAGAGCCTCATGTGAACTACGGGGGCCGCCATCTTCGCCGCCATCTTGTCATGACAACGACGCGCTCATCTACACCCTAGCTTCCGTGACCCTGGATCAAGCCCGCCCGCACCACCTGGCCAGCTCAATGATGGACATCAAAGTCAACGGCCACGCCACGACCTGCCTGTTCGACAGCGGAAGCACGGAGAGCTTCATCCACCCAGACACGGTGAGCCACTACTCCCTCCCCGTCCTGCCAACGCGCAGCCGCATCTCGATGGCATCGAGGTCGCACGCCACAGACATCAGCGGCTACTGTGTCGTGACATTGTCGGTTAAAGGGACAGAGTATAAAAATTTTAAACTCCTCGTACTCCCCCAGCTGTGCGCTGCCGTCATACTAGGGCTGGACTTCCAATCCCACCTCCAAAGTGTAACCCTAGCATACGGTGGACCCCTCCCCCCACTCACAGTCGACAACCAGCGAAAGTTAAACCGCCCACCGCGTAACACCTGCAGCCTATCCACCCTCAAGGTACCGCCACCTTCCCTGTTCGCTAACCTCACCCCCGACTGCAAACCTGTCGCTACTAAGAGCAGGCGGTACAGCACTGGGGACAGAGCCTTCATTAGCTCTGAGGTGCAGCGACTCCTGAAAGAGGGCATTATTGAGGGGAGCAGCAGCCCCTGGCGTGCCCAGGTGGTGGTAGTCAAGACCGGCGACAAAAATCGCCTGGTTATCGACTACAGCCAGACCATAAACAGATACACCCAGCTGGACGCATACCCCCTCCCCCGCATATCGGACATGGTCAATGAGATTGCACAATACCGCGTATTCTCGACCATCGACCTCAAGTCGGCCTACCACCAACTCCCCATCAGCCCGGAGGACAGCCAGTACACCGCCTTCGAGGCGAATGGCCGCCTCTACCAATTCCTTAGGGTCCCCTTTGGTGTCACCAACGGGGTCTCGGTTTTCCAACGGGAGATGGACCGGATGGTTGACCAGAACGGACTACAGGCCACTTTCCCCTATCTCGATAACGTCACCATCTGCGGCCGCAACCGGCAGGACCATGACGTGAATCTGGAGAAATTCCTCCGTACGGCCCAACGGCTGAACCTCACCTACAATAAGGAGAAATGCGTGTTTAACACAGCGCGCCTTGCCATCCTTGGCTGTGTAGTAGAGAACGGAGTCATCGGCCCCGACCCCGAAAGAATGCGCCCCCTCATGGAGCTACCCCTCCCCCACTGTCCAAAAGCACTTAGGAGAACCCTGGGGCTTTTCGCCTACTATGCCCAATGGGTACCCAATTATGCGGACAAAGCCAGACCCCTCCTGAAAACCACATCCTTCCCCCTCACGGAAGAGGCGTGCGCGGCCTTCTCCCTCATTAAGGGAGACATAGCCAAGGCCACAATGCACGCAGTGGATGAGTCAATCCCCTTCCAAGTGGAGAGCGATGCATCCGACTTCGCCCTAGCCGCTACCCTTAACCAGGAGGGTAGGCCGGTAGCCTTCTTCTCAAGGACCCTACAGGGCCCCGAGACCCGACACTCGGCGGTCGAGAAGGAAGCCCAGGCAATTGTGGAGGCAGTACGGCGCTGGAGGCACTACTTGGCAGGCAAACGATTTACCCTCCTCACCGACCAACGCTCGGTTGCCTTCATGTTTAATAACAAGCTGAGGGGCAAGATCAAGAACGACAAAATCTTGAGGTGGAGAATCGAGCTTTCCACCTATGATTATGAGATCTTGTACCGGCCCGGTAAACTGAACGACCCCCCTGATGCTCTTTCACGCATTACATGCGCCAGCGCGCAAAGTGATAGACTTCAGACCCTCCACAATGACCTCTGCCACCCCGGAGTCACCAGACTCTACCATTTCATTAAGGCCCGCAACCTGCCATACTCCATCGAGGAGGTCAGGACCATGACCAGGAACTGCCAGATCTGTGCTGAGTGCAAACCGCACTTCTATAAGCCGGACAGAGCAAGCCTGATCAAGGCCACCCGCCCCTTCGAGCGTCTGAGCATCGACTTCAAGGGGCCCCTACCGTCATCCGACCGTAATGTGTACTTCCTCAACATCGTTGATGAGTACTCCCGTTTCCCCTTTGCCTTCCCCTGCCCAGACATGACCAGTAACACGGTCATTAAATGCCTGAACAAACTCTTCGCCTTGTTCGGGTTCCCGAACTATATACATAGTGACCGGGGCGCCTCCTTCATGAGCGAGGAACTCCGTCAGTTCCTATTGGAGAGGGGTATTGCAGCAAGCAGGACCACCAGCTACAACCCCCGAGGGAACGGCCAGGTGGAAAGAGAGAACGCGACGGTATGGAAGGCCACCCTCTTAGCCTTAAAGTCTAAGGGCCTCCCAACCTCCCGCTGGCAAGAGGTCCTCCCGATTGCGCTGCACTCCATCCGGTCACTACTTTGCACTGCCATTAACACCACCCCCCATGCTCGAATGTTTGTCTTCCCCAGGAAGTCGACTACGGGAACCACCCTACCAACCTGGCTGACCTCTCCGGGACCCGTCTTGCTGCGAAAGCACGTGAGGGCCCATAAAACGGACCCCCTGGTCGAGAAGGTGAACCTCCTGCACGCCAACCCCCAGTACGCCTATGTGGCTTACCCAGACGGACGGGAGGACACTGTCTCCTTACGAGACCTCGCACCCTCACCCCCCCCTCCCAACCCCCCGAGTCCAGCCGAGGTAGACGGCATGCCGGAACCCCACGAGCCTTTGCCGACTACGCAGACACCAGCTTTAACACCGGATAATGTAACACCGCCGCTGCGACGATCGGAGAGGCTAACGAAGCCTCCGGACAGACTGACATACCAGAGCTGGTAATACACTTCACCCCGCCGGACTCTAATCTAAACAAGGGGTGAATGTGGTAAACCACTGTTATAGTTATCACTGTATATTGTTCTCACTGTTCTCACTGTCACATCACTACACGAGGTCGCCTCTTGTCGCACTGTTATACCTGGGCTGACCACCTCCGACTCCGCCCATTACCTGCCCAGGTATAAAGGTAGCTGACTGGCTAGTATTCCTCCCTGTTGGATCGGATCACCCACGAGGGTGGGCTCTGTTATTTAGCCAATAAAAACCTTCAGTTACGTTCTTAACTCATCGCCTTTTATTGGACTAATTGATAGGCATATCATACGTCTCTTGCGTTCCGGCGGCTTCCATGCGGCCAGTGCCGTGCACAGACCACCACCTGGTGTGGGCGGAGCTCGCTCCACTACGCGCGCGGGGGGGGGGTCCGCGTACTGGCATTTTAAAAACCTGCTGCTGGAGGATGCGCGGTTCCGGGATTCGTTTCATCCGTTCTGGGCCGACTGGAGAACGAAGCGGGGGGGCTTCCCCTCCTCGAGGCTATGGTGGGACGTGGACAAGGCTCACATCCGTCTCTTCTGTCAGGAGTACGCGAAGGGGTCGACCAAGAGGCGGGAGGCCCGGGTCGGGCGGTTGGAGAAGGAGGTGCTCGACCTGGAGTCCCGTCTCGGTCAGGTCGTCGAGGACCCGGCCCTGCGGAAGGTGTACGAAGAGAAGAAGGGTGCGCTGAAGGACCTGCAGCTCATCGGGTCCCGAGGCGCGTACGTGAGGTTGCGGATCCAGCTCCTGCGGGACCTGGACCACGGCTCCCCCTTCTTCTACTCGCTGGACAAAAGACGGGGGGTCTGTAAGCAGCTCTTGGGGCTGCTGGCCGATGACGGATCTCTGGTCTCGGATCCGGAGGGAATCAACGCGGAGACCCGCGCCTACTACGAGGCTCTGTTCTCTCTGGATCCGTCCAGCGAGGATGCGCGCAGAGTTTTGTGGGAGGACCTGCCGAAGGTCAGCCCGGAGGGCGCCGAAAAATTGGACGCTCCGCTAAGCCTGGCGGAGCTGACCGGCGCCCTCCGCCAGCTCTCTAGGGGAATGTCCCCGGGGCTGGACGGGCTGACCGTGGAGTTCCACAGGGCATTCTGGGACGTCTTGGGGGGCGACTACGCACGGGTCCTGGGGGAAAGTTTGGCGACCGGGGAGATGCCCCTCTCTTGGTGCAGGGCAGTCATTGTCCTGCTGCCTAAGAAGGGCGATCTCCGCCTCCTTAAGAACTGGCGCCCGGTCTCCCTCCTCAGCACGGACTATAAAATCTTTGCCAGGGCCATGTCTGCTCGCCTTGGCACCGTGCTGGCCCACATGATCCACCCCGACCAGTCCTACATGGTCCCGGGCCGGACCATCCACGATAACATCCATCTGGTCCGGGACCTGGTCCACCACTCCCAGAGGGCTGGTCTGTCGGTCGCCTTCCTTTCCCTGGATCAGGAGAAGGCGTTCGACAGGGTGGATCACGAGTATCTCTTCGGGACTCTGCGCGCATTCGGGTTCGGGACGCATTTCGTCGCCCGGATCCGACTTCTGTACGCCGCCGCGGAGTGTCTGATTAAAGTTAACGGGTCCTTGACGGCGCCCCTTCGCTTCGGGAGGGGGGTGCGTCAGGGATGCCCCATGTCCGGTCAGTTATACGCCGTTTGCGTGGAGCCATTCCTGCGCCTCTTGCGGAAGAGGTTGACGGGACTGGCGCTGCAAGGGCCGGGCGTGGAGGTGGTCCTCTCGGCTTGCGCCGATGACGTGCTCCTCACGGTCACGGATCCCGCTGACTTGCGGAGGATGCGGGAATGCCAGCAGATTTACTCGGACGCATCCTCCGCCAAGATCAACTGGGAGAAATGTTCCGGACTCCTGGTGGGTCAGTGGCGGGTGGACTCCCTGCCGGAGGAGTTCAGGCTTTTCGCCTGGAGCACCATGCACTTCCTCTATTTGGGAGTCTACCTTAGCCCTGCCGAGGACGCCTGGCCGGCGAACTGGCAAGAGCTGGAGGCCAAAGTCACCGCTCTCCTAGGACGCTGGACAGGACTGCTCCGAGTGTTGTCCTACAGGGGTCGAGCGCTGGTCATAAACCAGCTGGTGGCCGCCATGTTGTGGTACCGGTTGGTCACTTTGATCCCTCCCCCTGCGTTTGTCGCCAAGATGCAGAAGGAGCTCATCGACTTCCTCTGGGACAAAAGGAAGCACTGGGTCTCTGCCGCGGTTCTGTGTCTCCCGCTTAGGGAGGGCGGTCAGGCGCTGGTGTGCCTTCGCACCCAGGCTGCGACTTTCCGTCTTCAGACGCTGCAGAGATACCTGTACGTCGAGAATCCTCCGAGATGGTGTGCGCTGGCGACGTTTTTCTTCCGCCAGCTGCACGGCCTCAATTACGACACGCAGCTCCTGTTTGCGAAAGTGGGCGGCAGGCGTGCCGGCCTGCGGGAGCTGCCTGTCTTCTACCAGGAACTACTATGGGTTTGGAACTACGTCACTTCCAGGCGGAGCTCTCCCCCGTCAGGAGCGGCGGCTCTCCTTCGGGAGCCGCTGCTCAGGAATCCGCACCTCCACGAATGCGGGTTCGGGCGGCTGGCGGAGGGCAGGGCTGTGCCTGGCAAGGTGACCAGAGTCGGGGACCTGCTCGATGGCGGAGGAGCGGGCTGGATGGCGCCGGAAGAGCTGGCGCGGCGCCTGTCCTGGGCCAACGTCCGGCTCGCGGTCGAAGCCATCGAATCGGTGAAAGTGGCACTGGGCCCCGACTCCACTAGGTGTATCGAGGCGGCTCAAGCACGTGGGGCGATCCCGTCCGAGCTTACCCCCGTTCGGACGGAATTCCTCATCGGCGCCCGGCCCCGAAACTCCCCTCGGGAACCGGCGCCTTACAACTTGAGCCGTCTCGAGGAAATACCCTCCGTGCCTTTTCATTCCGCGCGGAGGGGTTTCCTGTACGGGCTGCTCCTGCACACTCTCCACTTTGCCATCTTCGTCTACCGTCCGGACACGCCTTGGCGTGGCGTCTTGCCGACTGGCGGTGGCGGAGGTCCCCAATGGAGGGCTCTCTACGCGGGAGTCCTCCCTTGTTCCATCGGGGACTTGGCCTGGAGGGTGTTGCACGGAGCGGTCCGTGCAATAAGGTTTTAAGTAGGTTCACGGACTCCCAGGCCGTTTATATGGAGTGTGAGGTTGCAGCCCCTCTTTCACTACTTGAAGGGGCTGCTCCTCGATTTTTGATTGCACTTCAGTCGCACGCTCTTGATATACGGTCACCCGGTGCGGAGGGGAGCGGACAGGTTGGAGGACCTCCTTGTGGGCCTGCTCCTGGGCCTGGCTAAAAGAGCCATCAATTGGTCCAGGCAGCGGGCGGTCGAGGGGGTCGTCCAGCCGGATTGCCTGCCTCTCTTCCGCGGCCATGTTCGCGCCCGGGTGGCCCTGGAGTTGGAGCACGTGGTGTCCATCGGCGCGCTTGAGTATTTCCGCGACCGGTGGGCACCGCGGGGACTGGAGTGCATTATCAACCCGGAAAACCAAATTTTAATTTGATTTGTTAAGTTTTAGTTGAACTTTTGTTTATTTACAGTCCAATTGTTTTTTTTTTGGGTCCAAACAAAAAGAGTACCCTCTGTTCAGTAAATACCTGTTACTATTGTTCTCCTGCAGTCCGTGTATTATTTATACTCGGACACTACAAGCTACAAGCACAATTAGCTGTGTGGCAATATGATGTTGTGGCAATAACGGAAACGTGGCTTAAAAATGGTAAGGACTGGGCACTTGATATTCAAGGGTACAAGGTGTTCAGAAAAGATAGGGAAGGAAAAAAGGGAGGTGGGGTGGCAATGCTGAATAAGGAAGACATTGTAGTTTTGGAAAGGGAGGATGTTCTTGAGGGGACAAGGACAGATTCCATTTGGTTAGAGTTGAGGAGCAAAAAGGGTATGATCACTCTATTGGGGGTATTCTATAGGCCTCCAAATAGTGAGACAGAGGTAGAGGAGCAAATTGGCAGGGAAATCACAGAGATATGCAAAAGCTATAGAGTGGTGATATTGGGGGACCTTAATTACCCAAATATCGATTGGGATAATGCTAGGTTAAAGGGAAAGGAGGGGGGGGAAATTCTGAAATGTGTTCAGGAGAATTTCCTTGACTGATATATTCTTGGCCCAACTAGGAAGGAGGCATTGCTGGATCTGGTTCTGGGGAATGAGCTGGGCCAGGTCGACCAAGTGTCTGTGGGAGAACACTTGGATACGAGTGATCATCGTTTCATAAGATTTAGATTAGCAATGCAGAGGAGCAAGGAACAATCTAGAGTGGAACTTCTAAACTGGAATAGGGCTAACTTCAATGGGATACAAAAGGATCTAGCCAGGGTAAAATGGAACCAAAGACTGACAGGAAAAACTGTAACGGAACAATGGGTGATCTTTAAGGAGGAGATGTTCCAAGTACAGACTAGGCACATTGCAACAAGAGGGAAGGGTAAGGGAACCAAAGCAAGGGCTTCTTGGATGACGAGGGAGATAGAGAAGATGATGAAGCAAAAGAGGGTTTATGAGGCATGTCAGATGAATTCTTCAAGGGAGAACCAGGCCAAATACAATAAGTTTAGAGAGGATGTGAAGATGAAAATAAGATTGGCAAAGAGAGAATATGAGAGTAGAATGGCGGTTAACATAAAAGGGAACCCAAAAATCTTCTACTGGCATGTAAACAGTAAGCGGGTAGTAAGAGGCGGGGTGGGGCCTATTAGAGACAAAGAAGGTGATATATGCTTAGAGGCGCAGGGCAAGGCTACAAAAATCAATGAGTACTTTGTATCAGTGTTTACTAAGGAGGTGGACGCTGACAAAATATCGGTAGAAGTGGAAAAGGTAGAATGCAGTTGTACAGGGCCTTGGCTCGACCACACCTGGAGTATTGTGTGCAGTTTTGGTCGCCTTATCTGAGGAAGGATGTTCTTGCCATGGAGGGAGTTCAGCGAAGATTCACCAGGCTGATACCTGGGATGGCAGGAATGACGTATGAGGAGAAATTGGGTCGATTGGGCTTATACTCGCTGGAGTTTAGAAGAATGAGAGGGGATCTCATTGAAACGTATAAAATACTAACAGGACTAGATAGACTGGATGCAGGAAGGATGTTCCCGATGGCCGGGGAGTCCAGAACCAGGGGTCACAGTCTAAGGATAAGGGGTAAGCAATTTAGGACTGAGATGAGGAGGAATTTCTTCACCCAGAGAGTGGTGAACCTGTGGAATTCTTTACCACAGAAGGCAGTTGAGGCCAATTCATTAAATATATTCAAGAAGGAGTTAGATATATTTCTTAAGGCTAAAGGGATCAAGGGATATGGAGAGAAGGCAGGGACAGGGTGATATACCTATCAATTCATCCAATGAAAAGCGACGAGTTAAGATAGTAACTATAGGTTTTTATTGGCTAAATAACAGAGCCCACCCTCGTGGGTGATCGGGTCCAACAAGGAGGAATACCAGCCAGTCGACCACCTTTATACCTGGGCAAGCAGGCGGAGCCATGGGCGGAGTCAGCTGTGGTCAGCCCAGGTATAACAGCGTGACAAGAGGTGACCTTGTGTAGTGATACAACAGTGTAAACAGTGATAACCATAGTGTAACGATATAAACAGTGATAACCATAGTGTAACGATAGTGAACGATAAAAGTGGTTTACCACACAGGGTACTGAATTTGGATGATCAGCCATGATCGCATTGAATGGCGGAGCAGGCTCGAGGGGCCGAATGGCCTACTCCTGCTCCTATCTTCTATGTTTCTATGTTTCTATGTAAGCACTGGAAGGGGTGAAAATTGATAGACAGGATGTACAAGAAAGGCTGGGTATGCTTAGAGTGGATAAGTCGTCCGGTCCAGATGGCTTGCATCCCAGGTTGCTAAGGGAATTGGGGGAGGAGATAGCGGAAAGGCTTGCCATAATTTTCCAATCTTCCCTAGATGCGGGGGAGGTGCCTGAGGATTGGAAAGTGGCAAATGTGACACCATTGTTCAAGAAAGGATGTAAGGACAATCCTAGTAACTACAGGCTGGTCAGTTTAACATCAGTGGTGGGTAAAGTTTTAGAAACAATCATCAAGGAAAAAATTAACAGGCATTTGGAGAGGTTTAAGCTAATTAAGGAGAGCCAACTTGGGTTTGTAAAAGGAAGATCGTGTTTGACTAATCTAATTTAATTTTTTGCTGAAGTAACAGGATCGATGAAGGGAATGCAATGGATGTTGTCTACATGGATTTTCGGAAGGCGTTTGACAAAGTACCACATAGAAGGCTGGTTAACAAAATTGAGGCTCATGGAATAGGTGGGTCAGTGGCAGCTTGGATAAATAATTGGCTTAAGGACAGAAAACAGCGAGTTGTGGTAAATGGCTGTTTTTCAGACTGGACGATGGTAGACAGTGGTGTTCCCCAAGGATCAGTGCTGGGGCCACTGCTTTTTTTGATATATATAAATGACCTGGATATTGGAATACAGAGTAGAATTTCTAAATTTGCCAGTGACACCAAACTTGGGGGTGTGGCAAACAGTGAGGATGATACCAATCGACTGCAACACGACATAGAAAGGCTAGCAGAATGGGTAGACAAGTGGCAGATGGAATTTAATACAGAGAAGTGTGAGGTGATGCATTTTGGCAGAAGGAACAGGGAGAGGCAATATACACTTAATGGCACAGTTTTAAAGAGTGTGCAGGGACAGAGGGACCTGGGAGTTAATGTGCATAGGTCCCTGAAGGTGGCAGGACATATTGAGAAAGTGGTTAACAAAGCATATGCGATCTTGGGCTTCATAAACAGAGGTACAGGAAACTCTTTGGTATCCGGCACCGACGAGACCGGCGTGTTGCCAGTTGATCAAAAATTCCGGATGACAGAGAGGGTTATCTACCGAGGCTATTTTTAACAAACAAAAATTAAAAAATCAAGAAATGTGCAGTATACAGTAATTGGGTACTCACCTACAGAATGTTGTGTTAAATGGATGGTGGAAGATGCTTGATTAAGTACAGTACTGCCAGTTGAGGGTACTCCATAACTCTTTAATTACTTAATAGTAAAACAAAACTTATAAATGACTGTACAGTACAGTATAAAGTACAGTACTGTGGTTGACTGTACACTTATTCCAAGTCAGCTGGTTCATCAGGAATATCCATGCCAGCTGGGTCATCAGGATCATGCACTTCAACAGATTCTTCAGGCACTTCCACTGCTTCAACTCTTTTGGAAGCTTTCCTAAACATGTCCCGGATGTCTGCTTGCTTAGTGGACTTTTGCCTTTTTTGTAGAAATGTGGAATGCAGAATATGGAGGTGCATAACTTCTTGGGCAGAGTAGCAAGGATGCCTTTCAGCAAATTTGAGGAATAAAGCAAATCCTTCTGCAGCTTTAGCCCAAGAAATCTTCTTCTCTTCAGAAATCTCATCCTCTTCACTTTCCATCTCACTTTCTTTGGATTCAAAACAGTCTCAATTATTTCATCATAATTTAGCATATGCACAACAGCAACTTCTCTATCTGCAACAACCCATTGCTCAATATCACTTTCACTGAGGTTACGTCGTATCCCGTGCCGTAACTTGAAGCACGTTAGCCATCCCTTGGAGAAAGCACACTTGTCAGTGAGCTCCATCTTTACGTAGAAATCCTTCACTTTCTTGATTAGCATGGATCCGGAAATTGGAACACCCTCTGAACGCTTAAGATAAAACCACTCATAAAGCACGGTATCCAGCTCTTCCAGATTAGGCTTACGAAGCGTACGCCGTTTCTCTACACTCTTAGATATCTCCGAGCTTGAATAAAACTTGAGCAGCTTATCCTTCTGCGATTTGATGTCATAGATTGTTGACAAACCGTTTTTGAATTAATTCATAATGTTGATACGCTTCTCTCCCCTTTCTAGTCATTGGCATATGTCGATTTTCTGTTTTAAAGTTAACACCACTCTCTTCCTTTTGCTTGAACCAACTTTTGGGATTTCCATAATGCAATGCAATGACTACCAGCAGCGTGGGAGACACACGGTACCCCTGTAAAATGGCGGTTCAGAAGAGACTACCAGCAGCGCGGGAGAGTCAGACTCCTGTTACAGGAGTTTTGAGGTGTTCCGACTTCCGACAGCTCCAAGAAGCCGAGTAGTGGCAGTTTGGAGAACTACCCCCACTGACTAACTCGGTCACCGCTGGAGACTCGGACTCGGACTTGGCAACATTGCTGGTTATTGAGGTGTTGTTTTCAGAGCGAGAATTTTGCTGGTTAATAGAGAATTCTGAATATTTAGGTGCCGTTTAAACGAGAGTTTCCTGTATTGAGTACAAAAGTAGAGAAGTTATGCTGAACCTTTATAAAGCACTGGTTAGGCCACAACTGGAGTATTGCGTCCAGTTCTGGTCACCACACTTTAGGAAGGATGTGAAGGCCCTTGAGAGGGTGCAGAGGTGATTTACCAGAATGGTTCCAGGGATGGGGGAATCTTAGCTACAAGGACAGATTGGAGAAGCTGGATTTGTTTTCATTAGAGCAAAGGAGGTTGAGGGGTGATTTGATAGAGGTATACAAGATTATGACGGGTTTGGATAGGCTAGACGGGGAAAGGCTGTTTCCACTAGTTGATGGTACAAGGACTAGGGGACACAGATTTAAAGTTTTGGGCAAGAGATATAGGGGGGATGTAAGGAAAAAAAAATTTACACAGCGAATGGTGATGACCTGGAATTCGCTGCTGACGGAAGTGGTGGAAGCGGAGACACTCAATGTTTTCAAGGGGAGACTGGATAGGCACTTGAGGGGAATAAGCTTGCAGGGCTACGGGGATAGAGCGGGGGAATGGGACTGACTGGATTGCTCTACAGAGAGCCGGCACGGACTCAATGGGCCGAATGGCCTCCTTCTGTGCCATTATGACTCTATGATTACTGTGGCAGCCCAACTCCAATCACCCTGAACTCCCCAACTCACTCAATGTAGAGGCAGTTGTTCGTCCTACCTGATAACATTCTCTTCATAATGATTACCCCTGTTCTTCCTGGGATCTTTCCGAATTGAAGAGCTTTCTACTCCTTGTCTCCTTTTCTGCCCCATCCCCAGTTCCCTTGTTTTCCTGATACTATCCCGTTTTACTGAAACACAGAATTACCGAGGCCCAGACACCGTCACAAGCTGCCCCAGCCGCACAAAAACGTTTGTTGAGCTGTCTGCTGCTCTGCTCAGTAACTTTCATTCAGAAATGTATCTATTTTGTACATGAAAAACTTTTGATGCAGAAGCTCCAGAAGTAACTCAAACAAATGCTCCAGTAGAAAAAGCTTGAGCTGAGTAGCCGTGCTTGGACGGCCGTGACTCAGATGGCTCCTGCTCCCGAGGTTTGCCTCCACAATCGCCCATCACAAAACCTGCTGCTCCATATATTCTCGATTGCATTTCGGCCGCAGCCAGTCAGTCTCTAATATTTTGGTCACTGAGTTCTGTGTTTGTGTGCCTTCGAACTGTTGTGGGCCATTACTCCTTGCCTCCTTTCCCCCAGGTGAATAGAGTCAGTTTCACTCTGGTTCACTAGATTGATTCCTGGGATGAGAGGACTGTCCTATGATGAGAGATTGTGTAGAATGGGCCTATACTCTCTGGAGTTTAGAAGAATGAGAGGTGATCTCATTGAAACATACAAGATTCTGAAGGGGATTGACAGGGTAGATGCTGAGAGGTTGTTTCCTCTGGCTGGAGTGTCTAGAACTAGGGGGCATAGTCTCAGGATAAGGGGTAGGCCATTTAAGACTGAGATGAGGAGGAATTTCTTCACTCAGAGGGTTGTGAATCTTTGGAATTCTCTGCCCCAGAGGGCTGTGAATGCTGAGTCTTTCAGTATATTCAAGGCTGAGATAGATAGATTTTTGGACTCTAGGGGAATCAAGGGATATGGAGATCAGGCGGGAAAGTGGAGTCGATGACCAGCCATGATCTTATTGAATGGCGGAGCAGGCTCGAGGGGCCGTATGGCCTACTCCTGCTCTTACTTCTTATGTTCTTATGTTCCCATGTTCCCACCAACAGCTCGGGCTGGCTGTATTTTCTCTTTGACACACCCGTGCTCCATTGCAGACTGGCTTTCGCATACATCAATCCCCCTTTCCCTGCTGACCCGAATCCCCTTCCTTGACAGCCCTTTGCCCCACTGCTGGTCTTCCTCTGCCCTGATTCCCCACCCCGCCCCAATCCTGAATTCCCCTTGGCAGCACTGCCACGAGATCCACCCCCATACTAGCTGGCTTCCTGTGCCTCGACCCCCCTCTTGCTGGCTGAATGGTGCAGTCATTGGCACTCACCTGCACTGAGATAATTTCCCAGGCAGAGACACAGTTCACTAAACAGTTTTCTTCCTCGCTCCCATTTCTCCGTCTTCTACCCTGCATCTCTTTTATAATCTTTAGAGGTGATGATGAAGATAAATAAAAGTATTGTAAATAAAATATATATTCTTTTAAAAAGAACGAGTCGCCTGATAAAATATATATATTTTTTTTTAAAAGAATGAGTCGCCCAACGTGGGGCTCGAACCCACGACCCTGGGATTAAGAGTCCCATGCTCTACCGACTGAGCTAGCCGGGCTGTGGGGACTAGCACGTGCACAGGGCCCTTTGTGTGTTATCATCCGTGAGCTCATCAGCAGCGAGCTAAACACTGCGGCTTGTGCTCCAGCAGCAGACAGTCTGTCGTGTTCTGTGTTTGGGCTCGTAATTGCTGAGCTGCCACTTGGTGCTTGAGTCTATGTTAGTGAAGTGGAGGTGAAATACATAGTTGCTTAAAAGATGGAAACAAACAGACCAGAAAAATCACTCAGACTTTGGTGTTAAAGCGAAAGAAAATTGCTTGGGGCACAGTCCCTTGTAAAAAAAATTGGATCTGTTGCACCTAATTTGCAACATTTATGTTACACAATTAATGGATTTTTTTTTAATGAAAATGCTATGCGTTTTTAAAAAAATTGGCGTCCTTCGAGCCGGAATCGAACCAGCGACCTAAGGATGTCTATTCTGAGCCCTACAGTCCTCCGCTCTACCAGCTGAGCTATCGAAGGGCCGTTATAAAGGTGCAGCTCAAAATGAAATAAGGACATTAAGCCCGTGTTCGGCTGCATAAATGGAGCTGTGCCCCGGATAGCTGGTCTGTGCCCACTGCTGCCCCAGCCGCTGGTCGTGTATTTATAAAGGGGACCTTGGGGCACACTCCCTTGTAAAATGTTGGGTCTGTACATTTAATGGCTAGTTGTAGTTAAATTCCAACATTTTCATTACACAATTCATGGATTTTTTTAATCTAAAAAAATTGGCAAAATAATTGAATTTGAGTTTATCCACATTCAACAAACCATCACTTTCCCTAAGAGCTACCACAGTGTCACTTCACAGAGTCACTCTCCCCATCCAGCCCAGATACTGTATCTAAAATATTGTTGTGGTGTTTCCCGCACTGCGAGAATATTTTAAAATGAAGTGGATCTGGTAAGACCATTATTACGTTTGAGAGAAAATGTTTTGTGGGAATGGATTATTTGGTTTGTAATAATTTGGTAGGGGTGCAGCACCAGTTAAGTCGTTTGGGGAAGTCGTGAGAAATGAGTGAGAATTTGAAAGACAGTGCAGTACAGGCTGTGGGAAAAGGGCATTCAGAAACAGAGAGATCACGGAGCACAAGCATGTCCTGACCAGAGGATGAAGAGCAAAGTAAGAGCCAAGAATAGACCGTTTAAAAAAAATTAGAGCTGGAATCAACAACAATTTGTATTTATATAGCGCCTTTAACGTAGTAAAACGTCCCAAGACGCTGCACAGGAGTATTATAAGGCAAAAATCTGTCACCGAGCCACATAAGAATAAATTAGGGCAGGAGACCAAAAGCTTGGTCAAAGGGTTAAGGAGCGTCTTAAAGGAGGAAAGAATCGGGGTTAGAGGCTGAAGAGTGGTGTGAAGGCAGAGCCGAAAGTGAAAGCAGAAGGAAATTATTTGCAATGGGAAGTGGAGCGAAGGCTGATTCGTTGCGAGCTATGAGAGGGACTAACAGGGCAATTTATAAATGTTAAAGCTAAGAGCAGCACCAAGGCTGAGCTGGGAGCAAGGCTAGAAGCTACAGATCGCAAAAGCCGAAAGGGAAAAGAAAAGCAGTATGTGGTTGGGCGAATGCCTTTGAACGTGGACAGAGCAGAAAGGGTCAAAAAATTAAGTTAAAATATATTTTATAATGCATAAATATATTATTTACAATTTAGAAGAGATTTTTTGATGTGGAGTAAAAGCAGCAAAATGGCAGAATTGCCAGATTAATTTGAGAGATTCAACATAGTGCCATTTTGTGTCCAAACCCTGCAACTACATAATTAGTCAACTATTTACACAAAGCAATCCAATTATAAATATTCACATGGACAGCTTCAATAGTAAATCACAGAATCACAGAAACCTCAGATAGAGGCCATTTCGGCCCATCGAGCCTGCACCGAACACATATCCCACCCGATCCCCATAACCCCTACACCAACACATATCCCACCCTATCCCCACACATTTAATCCCCCTAACACTAAGGGTCAATTTTTTTTTAATCATCGCCAATCAACCTAACCCGCACATCTTTGACATAATGTGACAAAATTGTGGCAATGGGAAGCAAGGTTTTGTAGACAGGAAGTATGTGCATATATAACATTTTAAATATAATATAAATGTACAAGGAATACTTAGAACATAACGTATTTCTCTTATAATATAAAAACAGAAAATGCTGGAAACACTCAGCCGATCGGGCAGCGTCTCTAGAGAAACAGAGTTAACGTTTACAGATCGACGACCTTTCGACAGAAGTATTCCTCTGAGGTGGTTCTTCCTCAAACCTCGGTTAGCATTCTAGAGCAAACTGGGCCAATTGTTTTTACTCTACTCTGGGGGGTCGGGCTATATAATGTCAACCTCATATTGAGAGCAGAATTATTCTGCCAATAATAAGAACAGAAAATACTGGAAACACTCAGCAAGTCAGCCAGCATCTGTGGAGAAAATAGACGAGTTAACATTTCAGATGTCAGAACTACATTTTCTGTTTCAGCTTTACAGTTTTTTGCTTTGTGTTTATATCTGTCGATTTCACGTTGAGAGCGGGGCCATGCACCATCAGTCTTGTGCGTACTGACGACCGAGCTGATTTACTATTATATTTCTGGAGGAGTTAACCGCCTCAATAAAAAAGAGAAAAACTGTAAATCTGAAATACAATTAGAAAAATGCTGCAATTACACATAAGGGTCCTTCAGGTTAACGTTTTGGGTTTGCAGCTTTTGTGCTGACAAAGGATGTGCACTCAGGTAATCTGTCTTTTGTCTGACAGGTCAAATGTGCATTTTCAGTGTAATTGGGAGGGTGGACTTTGCACTGTTAGGATAGACCAGCTACAATGCTTGGATGACATTGTCAGGTTTTTGCATTGCATAGGGCCAGACTATGGAAGTGGCGGGCTGTGCACCGATAAATTCTGAAATGCTGATCCACTGCGGGGTGCGGGATCTCTCTGTGTGAACCAGATTATCTTGGACCAGATTAGCAGCAGAGGATTCCTTTCCCCAAATGCTTTAATTGTAGCCCGGCTAGCTCAGTCGGTAGAGCATGGGACTCTTAATCCCAGGGTCGTGGGTTCGAGCCCCACGTTGGGCGGTTGATTTTTACATTTTATGGAATTTTGCCAACACATTTAAATATAAGTCTTATAAGTCTTAATATATGAAATGTCTTTTTGATGATCTCTTCGGGAGCCTTTCTTATACAAACTAGTTGATCTCCCGTGGCATTGCATGGGCAGTATTCAGGCCGATCCTGCACCGACGGCAGATCCCGCCCCAGAGTACAAGTCCCTCTTTATTTCAGACACGCTTCGACGATTATTTAATTCTAACAACTTCTATTAATCCAGAAATGACTCGGCGGCTCCGGGCTCCGGTCCCCGCTCGCCCTGACTTGCCCCGGGTGAAGGCAGCTTGGTGCCGTCCGCAGCCGCCGCTCTGCCGGTTGCTATGGCAGCGGCTCGGCGTCTGCTGGCGAGGCCGCACGGCCTGGGCCTGGGGCGGGGGGAAGAGACGGGTTGCTGCAGATCTCAGAGATGGACCGCTCATTTGAAGAGAAAATGGAGCTGATCACTTCTGCATTCACCTCCCTGAATGTACAGGAGCAGAATGAAGCGTTGTCGCGGTTGTTCCGTGTGTGTCAGGTAAAGATGTTGGCGGAGCGCCTCTGATTCAGGCCTGCCTTACCTTTCGGAAGTATAATTCGTTAACACACTTAATTATCCAAACAAAATAGTACTAGGATTATACACAATCAAGATGTTGTTCACCGTCATCTTTTGGAAGTATTATTAATATTTTCTTGTCGCCTGTTTTGAATTTTCTGCTGGAAAGATAACACAATAATCAGAATTTTTTAAGTATAACGTGGAGCATGGAAAATATTCACAAGTGCGTTTCTCACCTTATATTTGCCAGCAGCCCGCACCTCCTGGTCACAATTACTATTCTCTGAAAAAAATGCGTTCAGTGTGCCAAACGTTTGTCATTTAAATGTTTTATCGTGCCAGCTACTGATCCATTATAAGTTTTTAAATTTAATTTGTGCCTACTAGAAGCTGCGAGTTGCATTTTGGTGGTCTTCATCATGTTTATTTAAAGGGTCCATCCCCTGTCAATTAGTTCATCCAGCTGCGCCATGGCTGGGATGGCAGCAGCACCCCAAACAGCAATCCATGTGCCCCTGCAGATTACTCTGGAGGAAGCTGGTAAGAGAGTGGCAC
This sequence comes from Somniosus microcephalus, assembly GCF_052327205.1. Classification (NCBI taxonomy): domain Eukaryota; kingdom Metazoa; phylum Chordata; class Chondrichthyes; order Squaliformes; family Somniosidae; genus Somniosus; species Somniosus microcephalus. Next base: position 85,867,980 of record NC_140998.1, on the reverse strand, counting down.
TATGGTGCCTAGCAGGTGGAGAAATAGGGAAAATAAGTGTGGGTATGAGGAATAATAGTGTGAGAATAGAAGGAAGTTGACTTGATTGTGAGCCTTGTCTTTTATTCAAGGTGGCGAGCAGCGGGTTTACAGTTGGGGGAGGGGGATTTCTTACTATGTGCTATTGAAACGTTATTAGTAGCTCAGGAGAGGGTCGGGCACATTTCTTCAGTAGGTGTCAAGGGGCCTGTGGTTGTTGCTCCTCACGAGCCTCCAAATAAGCCGTTTTGCAAAGGGGAGATGCACAGTACTGAACACAGCTTTCATCAGTAAGTGAAAAAGATGAACTGCATTCTGCAACAAATACTGAGCAGCAAAAACTTTTTTAAATTCCGGATGTCAAAAATAAAGACCTTTCTTGACAATATCAGCCTGTTATTTAAGACAGATAGCATCTAAACAGCAGATCAAAAATCAGCAGCACCAGGTTGCAATGGAGCAACTTGCTCTGACCTGCACCCAGCACTATTAGAAGAGATCTCCATACAAAGTCCTCTGACATTCATTTTCATGTATTGCTGGACCCTCTTTGGACACATCAGGTGCAGATATCAGAAACGACAAAATTATGAGGGGCATAGATAGGATGGATGCTGAGGAGCTTTTTCCCTTAGTAGAGGGGTCAATAACTAGGGGGCATAGATTCAAGGTAAAAGGCGGGAGGTTTAGAGGGGATTTGAGAAAGAACTTTTTCACCCAGAGGGTGGTTGGAGTCTGGAACTCACTGCCTGAAAGGGTTGTGGAGGCAGGAACCCTCACAACATTTAAGAAGCATTTGGACGAGCACTTGAAATGCCATAGCATACAAGGCTACGGACCAAATGCTGGAATATGGGATTAGATCAGACAGGGCTTGATGGCCGGCGCGGACACGATGGGCCTCTATCCGTGCTGTATAACTCTATGACTCTATGACTCTATGACATAGAGAATTTGGGGGAGCAGTGTTTTTAAGAGCAGAATGGGAGCAAAGGAATATTACGCATTTTTAGGGTGGTATTTGGGAGCAGGACAGAAGAAAATCAGTCCTGATCCTTTTTATGACATTGTAGACTTATTTTATTATTTCTCACAGCAAGAATGTGAGAAAGAATTTCAATTCACTGCAATGGAAGCCATTGCAGCATGAAGTAGCTATGTATTCAAGACCACATTAGTTAATTTTGATACTCCATAGAATAGGATATCTTGCGGTACAATAGCTCAAAAATAGCCCTGACAAAGATGTTATCCCATTAGGGTATAGTTGCTGTTTAAAACTACAGTGAAATGTCAGCTTGATTTAATTAATAGCACTTTTGGCTCTGAGTTAGAGGATCGTTCATTCAAGATCATAATCTAGGGTGACGCTTTAGTATAGTACTGAGGGAGTACTGCATTGTTGCTATCCTCCAGTCAGATGTTAAACCGAGGCCTCGTTTCCCTTTTCAGGTAGATGTAAAAGATCCCATGGCACTATTTGAAGAATAGTGGTCATTTATCTCAATTGTTTTTTTCCCGGGATCTTGCTATATCGAAATAGGCCCAATTGCCCAATTAAAAAATGTAATTCATTGGTTGTGAAGTGCTTTGAGATGTTGTAATGTGCTATATAAATTTGAGTTCTTGCTTTCATTACAGGAATTATTTTTAAAGTGTCTTCAAATACTAATTCCAATCACGTCCATTTTTAGTGCAAGTCTGATTATGTGATGGCTTTTATTTTCCAGCTGTCACAGCTGAAAGAGATCTACACCGAACTCTGTCCCTTGTTATCCATTGACTTTGTATCAATCCTGCCCCAAGAGCTGGTGGAAAGAATCTTTTCATATTTATCCGCAAAGGATCTATTCAGGATGGCATGTTGTAACAAATCTTGGAGGGAATTTACAAACACTGACATTCTGTGGTAAATTAAAATTTCTTTACCTGTTTTAATGTTACATTCTGACTGTGAGTTAAAATAATCTTTAAAAAAAAATTGTATTATCTATTTTCTGTAAAAAAAAATATTTTATTACTCTCTACAGATGTAGTCCAGTGAATCTCGACTAATAAATACAGACTGCAGCAAAGGAGATTGGGTTAGATACTAGCCTATCATTCCTGCGACCTGAGTTTAAATCCTGTATGCTGGCTGTTCAGGTCCTACACAAAATGAGTTTATGCAGTTTCAGTTCAGTTCCTAGTGGGCATGGACTCAAAGGACAATAACTGTCCATAATACTGCATTCATTGACATAAATTGGCAGAGAAATGATAGCTGGTGTTAGAAAAGAACAAAGTAGAGGGAAATCTCTATCTGTTGCTGGAACAGACTAAAAGGAGCTCTGCACAGGGTGCAAAACCTGACTTGATTCATGACACTGCCCAAAATGGAAAGTCATAGAATCATACTGCACAGAAGGCCCATCATGCTTGTGCTGGCTATTTGAAAGAGCTATTCAATTAGTCCTAAATCTGACTTTAATCTGTATCCTCTGGTTACCGACCCTCCAGCCAGTGGATAAAATTTCTCCTTATTAACGCAATCAAAACCCTTTATGATTTTGAACACTTTTATTAAATCTCCATTTAACCCTCTCTGCTCTAAGGAGAACAATCCTAGCTTCTCTAGTCTCTCCACAAAACTGAAGACCCTCATCCCTGGTAAATCTTCTCTGCACCCTCACCAAGGCCTTGACATCCTTCCTAAAGTGTGGTGACCAGAATTGAGCACAATACTCCAGCTGAGGTCTAACCAGTGATACAACAACAGCAACTTGTATTTATATAGCGCCTTTAACGTAGTAAAACGTCCCAGGCACTTTACAGGAGCGTTATCAAACACAATTTGACACCGAGCCACATAAGGAGATATTAGGGCAGATGACTTGGTCAAAGAGCGTCTTAAAGGAAGAAAGAGAGGTAGAGAGGTGGAGAGGTTTAGGGAGGGAATTCCAGAGCTTACGGCCTTGGCAGCTGAAGGCACGGCCACCAATGGTGGAGCGATTAAAATCGGAATTAAAATAAAGAGGCAAGAATTGGAGGAGTGCAGAGATCTCGAAGGGTTGTAGGGCTAGAGGAGGTTACAGAGATAGGGAGGGGCGAGGCCATGGAGGGATTTGAAAACAGGATGAGAATTTTAAAATTGAGGCCTTGCTTAACTGGGAACCAACGTAGGTCAGCGAGTACAGGGGTGATGGATTAACGGGACTTGGTGCAATTTCGGACACGAGCAGCAGAGTTTTGGATGACCTCAAGTTTATGGAGGGTAGAATGTGAGAGGCCAGCCAGGAGTGCATTGGAATAGTCAAGTCTAGAGGTAACAAAGGCATGGATGAGGGTTTCAGCAGTGGATACGCCGAGGCAGGGGCGGAGTTGGGCGATGTTCCAAAGGTGGAAATAGGCGGTCTTAGTGATGGCGTGGATATGTGGTCAGAAGCTCATTTCGGGGTCACATATGACACCAAGGTTGTGAACAGTCTGGTTCAGCCTCAGACAGTTGCCAGGGAGAGGGATGGAGCCAGGGAACAGAGTTTGTGGCGGGAACCGAAGACACTGGCTTCGGTCTTCCCACTATTTAGTTGGAGGAAATTTCTGCTCATCCAGTACTGGATGTCGGACAAGCAATCTGACAATTTAGAAACAGTGGAGGGGTCGAAAGAGGTGGTGGTGAGGTAGAGCTGGGTGTGGTCAGCGTACATGTGGTAACTGATGCTGTGTTTTCAGATGTTGTCACCAAGAGGCAGCATGTAGATCAAATCAAATCAAATCAAATCAACTTTTATTGTCATTGTTAGTGCACAAGTGCAGTACAACGAAATGTAGGCTTGCGGCTCCCGAGAGTGTACATTTAGATTAAGACAATTAGACATTCGACATACATTTGGCTTGTAATACATTAACATAAACATAACCATAATAAAGTGCGTTGGCAGATGTGCAGGCTTTAGAGTTTATTTGTGGAGTTCAGTAGGATGACAGCCCTGGGAAAGAAGCTGTTCCTAAATCTGGTCGTACGGGTGCGAATGCATCTGTAGCGTCTCCCAGATGGCAGGAGGGCGAACAGACTGTGGCTGGGGTGGGTAGGGTCTTTGATGATGGACCGTGACCTCCGTAAACAGCGTTTCTGGTATATGTGCTCTATGGTCGGTAGCCGGGTGCCGGTAATGCGTTGGGCAGTTTTGACTACCCGCTGCAGGGCTTTCCGGTCATAGTAGCTACAGCTGCCATACCATACTGTGATACAGTTTGTCAGGATGCTCTCTATTGTGCAGCGGTAAAAGTTAGAGAGGATCAGGGGTGACAGGTTACATCCCTTCAGCCTCCTTAGGAAATATAGGCGCTGCTGGGCCTTCTTCACCAGAGCGGAGGTATTGAGGGACCAGGAGAGGTCTTCCGTGATGTTCCGTGATGAGAAATAGGAGAGGGCCAAGGATAAATCCTTGGGGGACACCAGAGGTAATGGTGCAGGAGCGGGAAGAGAAGCCATTGCAGGTAATTCTCTGGCTACGATTAGATAAATAAGAATGGAACCGGCCGAGTGCAGTCCCACCCAGCTGGACCATGGTGGAGAGGCGTTGGAGGAGGATGGTGTGAGCAACCATGTCAAATGCTGCAGACAGGTCGAGAAGGATGAGGAGGGATAGTTTACCTTTGTCACAGTCACATTGGATGTCATTTGTGACATTGATAAGCGCCGTTTCGGTAAAGGTTTAACATAATTTCCTTGCTTTTGTACTCTATGCTTCTATTTATAATGCCCAGGATCCTGTATGCTTTTTTTAACAGCCATATCAACTTGATAATCCCTTTCCTCAGAATCCTTCATGTTAATGAGTATAACAAGTCATACAAAAAATAACAAACTGCAATGAAATACGTACTGTGCAAACATTAGTATTTTAAAAATATTTATTAATGAGATGCTTTAGTTAACTTAAAGTTTGAACAAATGTGACTTTAAGTTAAGCTAAATTTTAGAAAGAAGATAGCTATACAAAATCCGATATCAGTTAAGCGTGTAATTTGATTTAATAGTTATGGTTTTAATGGTGAAAAACCAAATGTCTCAGCATTAAAAACGTTAGTAGAGAGTCAGTCTGAACAAATAACATGGTGAAAAATTTAAATCTTATTTCCAATTATCCTTTTGAGAAATTCTGCAGAGTTTACTTAATTCAAAATAGACTGGTCTTTACTCATATTGTTTTAATAGGAAAGGAACTTCATAAAATACCTTAGCTGATAACTGTTGAAAGATCATCAGGATAAAATAATCACAGAAGCCTGTAGAGGAAAATGTATGAGTGTCATTCCTAAGGAAAATAAGCAGCATTGTGGACTACTAAATTATGGTCTTTTCAGGGAGAATTTTAAACAATTTATTGTCCTTCATTAGCTTTGAAGGTCTTAGGCTACAGACTGTGCATACCTGAACAAATAAAGTTTGAACTTATCACCTTTTACTCATTAGTCTGATACGCCAGTCATTGCTTTTTTAAAGCAAATAATTGTAGAACGCAGATATATTACAACTAAGTTTCAGATATTTGAATTGTTTTGAAAATTGATTGAAAATAATGAGAGCAAAACATTTGTTTAAATGGTAAATGGTTTAAATTTTCTTTTTAGTCGGCATATCATATGTAATACTTAGCCATTTAATTTTTTTAATAGGCAGTCACAATGTGCTCTTCAAAATTGGCTTAATTTTGACACTGATCAGCAGCTCTTCTCCAAGAACCAGTACAGTTACAGTCCCACAGGTAACATACTGCACTATCTATCAGCTGGCAGGGGTTCCTGCCGAACTCTACTAATGGCTGTCTTTTAGAACTGTACATTACTGGTTAATGATTTATTTATGTGTTAGGAGGATTTTTATCACAGTAAAGGAAAAATGCTGTGATAATATATTGTTGAATTAATTTAGAAAAAAAATGCTTTTGAAATTACAATTGTGACTAAGTTATTATTTAGAAAACTCAACGTACGTGTTGGTGAAGACGATAATTCTTACATGTTAAATGATAGGATGATAAATGTCTAGAATATTCTTTGGTTAAGTAGTGAGAAGCGCTTTGAAATGATTTGATTTCAAATGAATACATGTAATTTCTGATAATGCACAAAATCAGTGGTAAAGTCTTACATTAAGATCTGCAAAATGCTGTACCTTATTCAACAGCATTTACCTTCAAGTGTCTGCATCTCTTTAATTTTGAGCTGCTGTCCTTTAAGGCTGCATACTTGCAATACTTTATATAACCGCTTCAACTCATTTTCTGTACAATGGTTAGGTTGAAAAATTCAGCCCTGGCTGACAAGCTTGAAAGTTAAAGAAATGTGGCCACAAATGGGGAGAAAAAAATGTTAGTCTTTTTAAAGTCTCAAAAATAACTTTGAAAAGCTTTCAGTCTATGCAAAGGCTGAATGGGGGCTGCGAATGAAAGGACAGAAAATACAGTGTGGATGGAGTTACAAAGCAGACTCTGTGGGCAAGCAACAGAGGAGCACTGCCCCAACCTTTTGTTTATACATGCTGCTGCATGAGGCGGGTTTCTCTGTTTGCAACCAAGATCAGATTAGGTTAGTTCTTTGAAGGGATTCACTGGAAACCACTTGCCATTGTAATCCACAAAGCAATGAGCAAAAATAACTTTCCAAATGTAATAACACACTGAAGGAACCAGGGATGAGTAACAAACTAATCAACCCCCTCAACCCCTTTTCTTGTCTATACCAGCACAGAAGGCAAGTCTTTCTGCATTATCTCCAAGAGAAGCTAATAAGTGTATTACTGAAGCATGTGTTCTATCATTAAGATTCAGCAAGTACTTAATCTGCATCAACTATGTAGTCAGATTCTCAAAAAGGAAAATATATATTTTTTGCTGCAAATAATGTGCATTTTTTGTGTATTTGTATTAAAAACACTAAAGGTAGTACTAATGACATATATCACATACTTTCACCTTCAAACTCGTTATCTGTCTGTATTATCCTTTTGCATATTTCATGCACCCTCTGCCACATTAAGCCTAATGGTATACAAGTAAAATATTTACGATAGATTATATATTGTAAAGAATAACCTTGTCTGGCAGGAACTTTAAGACAACCTCAGGATTTTACTGACATTCATAAATGTCAATCTAATGGTTTATCATGTCATCAGAACCAGCCTGGAGTGATATGCCATGCAATATTTGCTCTTTGACATCTGTTCATAAATTGTTACCCTTTCATTTTATTAGGTCTCACATCTCCGACATACCGCACAGGTACTTTTTCTGATTTTGCATCACTGTCTCCAACCTGCCGATGGAAGGAGATTTACATTAGGGCTTGTCACCTAAATCAAAACTGGGCATTGGGCAGATATACAGTTTTACCTTTACTTCGAGGCCATCAAGAAAGAGTGAATTGCCTCGACTGTGATGGTGAGTAACTATTCAGCAAGAGCAGAGAATGTGAGATAGAAAAATGTAGATTATGAAAACAACTGCAATTTATTTTCTCTCGTAGGCATTGACTTCTACAGTTTTACAGACACCAGTCCCCCTCATGTACCTTGACTAAGTGGTCATTATTCAGATGTGAACCTAGACTGTGAGCATTGGCTGGCTATTCAATCACAATGACAATAAGAACTTGCATTTATAAAGCACCATTAACATAGAAAAATGTTCCAAAGTGCTTCACAGAGGCGTAAAGGAAAAAGTAAATGACAAGCCAAAAAAAGAGATATTGGGAGGAGTAACCAAAAGCTTGGTCAACAAGGTGTATTTTAAGGAGGATCTTAAAAGAGGAGACGGAGGAAATGGGGCCTGGATGGGTGGAGGCACAGCCACCAAAGGTTGGCAAAGGGATGGGCTGCGCAAGAAGTCCAAGTCAGAGGAACGGAGAGTTCAGGGAAGAGGTGGGTTGTAATGTAAGAAGGTTACAGTGATAGGGAGGAGCGAAGCCATGAAGGGATTTAAACACAATTGCAGGGGAATTACAGACCAACCCAATTTTGTCCTTACCTGATCATTACAAGTGCACTTCCAAGAGCGATTGAGGGATAGAGGCCAGGGACAGGTACCCCAGCCAATGTTTCCCTCTGTAACACAGATGAGCTAACGTGGCACAGACTGAGGATTGAAAATGGGATCTCATTGAGCTCTATGGACCAGTTACTTGCAGGATAAACTTGTGAGCAAGCAGCAGTGTTCCCCTTGGAAATGCATATCAGCAAACAAACAACCAAATATCTGCAAGAATATTGAAACCACTAAATACTTTTGTATTTAATTTCAAAAAATTGGCACTCATATATTAAATATTGGCTAATCAGTCTTATCTAGACCATTGATATGTGTCCACTTCAAGAAGATTTAAGATGACAGCAAGTGTTACAGATTAGAAAGCTTATTCCAATTATACACTGATAACTTCTTATTAATTGAACTTAATATGGTAACATGGTATTTTGTAAAAACAGTTTATTTTTATTTTTTAATATATGCAGCCTATTAATGTACATATTTTGGTTAAAATGAGGAACTGCATTTCAAAGAATAGAATTTGTTAGTTCGCAAAGAATTTGGGTCTATGCTTTTGATTTTGTACCCATGTAATTCTTTGGGAGTAGTTGAGCAATTAATTGAAAACACACCTGACAATCCAGAAAAATGTAATTGCTTTGAATTATTTTAAATAGAAAGTTTTAAGTAGAAATCTGCCACAAGGCTTCTGCCAAAGTCACATTTGACTCATCTAGAATCATAAAATTTTACAGTATAGATAGTGGACTTTTGGTCCATCACACATGTTGCCGCCTCCACTCCTCCGTCAGACCTCTGCCATTGAAACACTTCTACACACCTTCGTCACCTCCAGACTCAACTACTCCAGTACTCTCCTGGCTAGCCTCCCATCCTCCACCTTCGATAAAGTCCAATTTATTTAAAGCTCTGCCAGATATATTGTGTTCCACACTAAGTCCCACCGTTCCTTCACCCAAATCCTCACTGACCTAGTGTGGCTCTCCATCCCCCAACATCTGAAGTTTGAAATCCTCGTCCTCAGCTTTAAATCCCTCCAGGGCCTCACCCCACCCCACCATATAGCCACAATCACCTCTAGCCCTAAATCTCCCTGAATTTTCCATTCCTTTAACCTCTGGCCTCATGCAACTCCACCTCTGCCCCTACCATCTTTAAATATCGCTGCTCTTCTAGATCTTTTAATTTTTACCATTTAGTGTATAGGATACATTTTTCAAGTCCTCGCACGTGGTAAGAAACCTTGCACAGCGCAAGTGTGCATTGAAAAATTGCAAGCACTGGGTCTGCAGTTTTTCAGTGGGGGCTCACAGTATATGAAGTACCTCATCGCATGCAAGGGCTTGAAAAGTATGCTCTTATATTTTCTATACTGATTCTTCCTCCTGAACCTCATATTTCTTTGCATTAAATTATATCTGACATCAATCTGCCCAGTCTACTAACTTGTCTGTGTCCTCCTGAAGTCACTGACCGTCCTCTTCACATTCAACAAGGCTCCCTATTTTTATGTCATCTCCAAATTTTGCTTTGTGCTCCCTTTATTCAAGTCCAGATCATTTACATACATTGAGAAGAGCAATGGTCCTAACACAAACCCATGCAAAACACCACTGTTTATATCTCTGCAGTTCAATAAAAGCATCTATTAATCATTACTATTTTCTATCATTTAGCCAACTTCCTGTCTATGCTGCTACACCTCTTTAATTCTACTCATCTTAATTTTATCAACAAACCTCCTATGTGGCACATTATCAAGTCCATCCATTGTGTTCTGCCCTAGGACAGGTCCTAACTCAAGTCTCACACGTGAGATTTTTGAACCACTTACTAGGGAAGAGTAGCTGAGGGTGGGTTTCATTGCCAGTTTTTCCAGTTTTATCTTCGGAGTATCTTCTCCTAGATGGGTTGCAACCAAGGTTAAAGAACCCCACCTATCCTTTACGATGAGGGAGGAGGCCACTTGTACCCATCAGATGCAAGTACCCCCCTTAGACATCAATCCAGTATGCAGAGCCAGCTGTCTGGTCTCTTCATGCTGGGGGTGTCTGGCGCCTGAACTCAACCCTTCTGACTCAGAGGCTGGAAAACTACCACTGAGCCAGTGATCACTCTGTCCGGATGTGAGTAACCTGCTTGTGGCAACCCAGTATTTAGAGACCATATTCTAATCTCCATTCACCCGGGATGTCTGGAGTGGTGCTTAAACCCTCCACCTTCTGACTTAGAGGCGGGAATGCTACCACTAAGCCAAAGCCTCACTCCCTCCTTACTTTAATAAAAATACATATGAGCCATGTCCGCCAACGCAATTTGTTATTTCCTCAAAGACCTCTATTAGGTTTGTCAGATATGATTTGCCTTGTACGAATACACTCTGACTGTCCTTAATTAACCCATATAATTGTAAGTGAGTGTTAATTTTATCCCACATTGTGACTTACTGACTATGTTACATGGTATCCTTTTCTTCCTTCTTGAACAGAGGTGTTATTTTGGCAATCTGGCAGTCCTCTGGCACAACTTCCATATCCATTGTAGTCAGAGGCTCTGCCATTTCCACTCAGCATCCATGCCATCATCCCAGTGCCTTTTCCACTTTGAGTTCCACCAACCTTTTCAGTACTGCTTCTTTATGTATCGTTATCCTTTCTAATTGTTCCACCTCCTCTCCTGTATCCTTTCATTCTCGCTTTCACAAGAGCTGCCCAGAGTGACTCAGTTCTCTGACTTGCTTCTTGGAGCAGAGCACTTGGAAAGCAGTGACAGGATCGGACAAAGTCAACATGGATTTACTAAAGGTAAATCATGCTTGACTAATCTACTGGAATTTTTTGAGGATGTAACTGGTAAAATAGATAAGGGAGAACCAATGGATGTGGTGTATTTGGACTTTCAGAAGGCTTTCGATAAGGTGCCACACAAGAGATTAGCGTGCAAAATTAAGGCACATGGGATTGGGGGCAAGGTATTGACTTGGATAGAGAACTGGTTGGCGGACAGAAAGCAAAGAGTTGGAATAAACGGGTCGTTTTCCGAGTGGCAGGCAGTGACTAGTGGGGTACCGCAAGGATCGGTCCTAGGGCCCCAGCTGTTCACAATATATATTAATGATCTGGATGAGGGAATTGGATGTAATATCTCCAAATTTGCAGACGACACAAAGCTGGGCGGGAGGGTAAGCTGCGAGGAGGATGTCGGGAAACTCCAGTACGATTTGGACAGGTTGGGTGATTGGGCAGAAACATGGCAAATGCACTATCATGTGGATAAATGTGAGGTGGCAAAAACAGGAAGGCAGATTATTATTTGAATGGCAATAGATTGGGAGAAGGGGAAGTGCAAAGAGACTTGGGTGTCCTTGTGCACCAGTCGCTGAAGGTAAGCATGCAGGTGCGGCAGGCGGTTAAGAAGGCAAATGGTATGTTGGCCTTCGTAGCAAGAGGGTTCGAGTACAGGAACAAGGATGTCTTGCTACAGTTGTACAGGGCCTTGGTGAGACCGCACCTTGAGTATTGTGTGCAGTTTTGGTCACCATACCTGAGGAAGGACGTTCTTGCCATGGAGGGAGTGCAGCGAAGATTCACCAGGCTGATACCTGGGATGGCAGGAATGACGTATGAGGAGAAATTGTGTCGATTGGGCTTATACTCACTGGAGTTTAGAAGATTGAGAGGGGATCTCATCGAAACCTATAAAATTCTGTCAGGTCTGGACAGACTAGATGCAGGAAGGATGTTTCTGATGGCCGGGGAGTCCAGAACCAGGGGTCATAGTCTAAGGATAAGGGGTAAGCCATTTAGGACTGAAATGAGGAGGAATTTCTTCACCCAGAGAGTGGTGAACCTGTGGAATTCTCTGCCACAGAGGGCGGTGGAGGCCAGTTCATTAAATATATTCAAGAAAGAGTTGGATATGTTTCTTGAGGCTGAAGGGATCAAGGAATATGGGGAGAAGGCAGGGACAGGGTACTGAATTTGGATGATCAGCCATGATCTCATTGAATGGCGGAGCAGGCTCGAAGGGCCGAATGGCCTACTCCTGCTCCTATCTTCTATGTTTCTATGCTTCTGTCTCTCCTGTGGGACACTGCTTGACCTTCCTACTGGTGGCATAATAGAAATTAGAAACTTGATGTGTGGGTAATTGCATATGCAAACTCATGTCTACCTACTTCATGGTACGCACATTAATGCATTAACACACTTCATCATTGTGCCACATACCACATTCTTTTTATGTCTATTTAATTAAAAAAATTAACATAAAACATTACCTGAATTGTACAATATATGCTTTCTGCCTCTTTCATGTTCACAGGGAAACAGCTGGTTAGTGGAAGTTCAGACAAAACTGCACGTGTATGGGACCTGTTCACTGCAAGTTGTCTGCATGTACTGAATAGCCATACAGATGCTGTCACATGTGTTTGCATTAAGGTAGAATTTTTTTTTCCATCCAGCCACCTGCAAGAATAGTTACACAAATACAAAAAGTAACCGTATGCTTTAATTCCTTCCAAAGTATTGACATTTTTGTTTGTATTTCATGGAGGTGGTGTTATAATTGTAAACAGAAGATAGAAAAAAACAGTTGCAGTGATGTCTTCATAATCACACTGCAATCTGTGCATTAGCTTAGATCCTATTTAAAATTAAATGATTATATCTTTTATAATATTAATTACTTACCTAATGTAATATCATCAGGGCACACGATGATGAGCTAATCTGTATGCTACTCATATTGATCACAATTCTCCCATATCTTTGTTGCTCATCAGTTAGCAGGTCACCCAGTCAGGGAATGTAAATCATATTCCATCCTTTATGTATGTCTTGTTCCTATGTCACATTCGGGTTGAATTTCCATAAGGGTTCTCCGGTTTGACGGACGATCCATCAAAATTCTGATAAAGGAACAAAAATATCTAGGGTGTTTCTCCAGGATTCTGTAGATCTGCCCCCAAAGTTATTGTTGATCAGGAGAATCCATGTGGAAATGAATGACTAACAGCTCAATCTTGAAAATGGCATTGCACAAAATAATTTTTAAAAATTAAAACTATTTTAGTGCAATTGATATAAAATAAGAAATGCCTGTGAGTAATTTAAAGGGTATAATTCAATTTCAAGGCTCAGTGGATATATTTTTTAAATTCGTTCATGGGATGTGGGCGTCGCTGGCAAGGCCAGCATTTATTGCCCATCCCTAATTGCTCTCGAGAAGGTGGTGGTGAGCCATCTTCTTGTACCGCTGCAGTCGGTGCGTTGAAGGTACTCCCACAGTGCTGTTAGGGAGGGAGTTCCAGGATTTTGACCCAGCAACGATGAAGGAATGGCGATATACTTCCAAGTCAGGATGGTGTGTGACTTGGAGGGGAACTTGGAGGTGGTGGTGTTCCCATGCGCCTGCTGCCCTTGTCCTTCTAGGTGGTAGAGGTGTGGAGATTTTGCCGAAGGAGTCTTGGCGAGTTGCTGCAATGCACCTTGTAGATGGTACACACTGCAGCCACAGTATGCTGGTGGTGGAGGGAGTGAATGTTTAAGGTGGTGGATGGGGTACCAATCAAGCGGGCTGCTTTGTCCTGGATGGTGTCGAGCTTCTTGAGTGTTGTTGGAGCTGCACTCATCCAGGCAAGTGGAGAGTATTCCATCACACTCCTTACTTGTGCCTTGTAGATGGTGGAGGCAAGACACTTGCCACAGAATACCCAGCCTCTGACCTGCTCTTGTTGCCACAGTATTTATGTGGCTGGTCCAGTTAAGTTTCTGATCAATGGTGACCCCCAGGATGTTGATGGTGGGGGATTCGGCGATGGTAATGCCGTTGAATGTCAAGGGGCAGTGGTTAGACTCTCGATTGTTAGTGATAGTCATTGCCTGGCACTTGAGTGGTGTGAATGTTACCTGCCACTTATCAGCCCAAGCCTGAATGTCGTCCAGATCCTGTTGCATGTGGGAATGGACTGCTTCATTATCTGAGGAGTTGCGAATGGCACTGAACACTGCAGTCATCAGCAAACATCCCCATTTTTGACCTTATGATGGAGGGAAGGGAATTGATGAAGCAGCTGAAGATGGTTGGGCCTAGGTTACTGCCCTGAGGAACTCCTGCAGTGATGTCCTGGGGCTGTGACAATTGACCACCAACCACCACAACCATCTTCCTTTGTGCTAGGTATGACTCCAGCCAGTGAAGAGTTTCCCCCCCGATTCCCATTGACTTCAGTTTTACCAGGACTCCTTGATGTCACACTCAGTCAAATGCTGCTTCAGTATAACACCATCTAAACTATGTAATTGAGTTACAGCTTTTTAACTCAGTCTTGTATTTCTAGTATTATACATGGTAATTTTAGATTATAGGTCATATCATTTCAGAAGTGAATTTGATTCCATCTTATAATTAATTTTGAATAGTTCATGTTGCTCACAAAGACTGCTGAGCTGTACTGGTCTGGGTTTACTTCCTAAAGTAATCCCACTTTTCCTTAATAGGGCCACAGAGTCTTGAAGCAAATTCCTGACAAGCAGAATCTGACAACTAAAAACACAGGATTAATTTCAGGGTAATGGCAATGCGGCCTGTCTTGTTCAGGTAGTGGTTATAGTATTAGACTAGCAACCCTAGTGGTTCAAATCTCACCATAGCAAGTCTTAAATTGAATTCAATGGGCCAGAATTTGTGGGAGCAGGGCATCTCACAGCCTGTCCCGTTAGTTAGACTTAATCATGTACATTTAGGTTTTAAAAATTTTGTCCACGAAGTTGCTGGAAATGCGAGCTGATAATGGAGAGGTGAGGGCAACAGGGCATCTGGGACCTTGGTGAACAATGGGACAAACAGTATATATCCTTAACCAAAGAGATTAAAGAATTGAGAAATAAACAGGAAGCACTGAGAAGGAGGGTGAATTAGAGTGGGTGAAGTCAATTTCAAATCAGGTACAGAAAGAGAAATAAAGAGAGGGAAAGAAAGATTGGATTAAGAGAGTGAGAAAAAAGAGACAGAAAAGAAAAGTAAGAAAAAAAATTTGAATGTAAAATTTGACATTTTTAAAATCTATAACAATTCACAACCTGAAGGAATGAGACTCCACACTTGTAATAGTTAATTTTCAGTGCCAGAGAGGTTGATTGGCAGTCATTAACAATTATCACATTGTTAAAAGGCTATTTCCTCTATTAATTACAAGATTTATCATTCTGTCGTAAGTTTAATGTCCAATTAATGTGCAAATGCGGCAACTTCATGAAAATCACGGGGAGGTTACGCACAAGATGTAGTTTTTGCAAAGCTAATGGCAAAGCGGTGCAAATCAGCCAGCTACTATGGCAATTCGCAGTTCACAGGGTATCTCTTCTTCGCTACAAGTTGCTGGCCAATTTGCGAATTAATAATGGCATGCGTCGTTCAGACGCTATTATTTGTTCAGCAAAGTCTGGCCCAATAAATGTAGTAATTTGTGAGCTGATACACCAAAAAATTACCATGAAAGCTGCTGTTTTGTCATAAACACTTAACTGGTTCACTAATGTCCTTTAGAAAAGGAAACCTGCCAACCCTGCTTGGTCTGTCCTACATGTGACTCTAGTCCTTACTATGTGGTTGCCCTCTGAAGTGACCTAGCAAGCCACTTAGTTGTAAAAATATTACTTATCAAGAAAAAAGCCGACCACCACCTTCTCAGGACAACTAGGAATAAGCAATACATGCTGTTTATCCAGTGCCACCCACATCGCAAAAAAAATGAAATAAAAGAAAAGATAGAATCAAAACCGTTGTGAATATTATAGAAAACCACATAACTCTAAATTTTTATTTCTCTGGATTTTCTTCCAAGATGATACAATCTCTTGAATAGAAATGACCACATTTACAAAAACATCTTTGATGAGGACTGGGTGGCACTGTAACTTGGCACACTGCCCGTTACCTTATGGTGCCTAGGTTCAAGCCCAAATTAATGGAAAGTTGGAAAATCCACCAGTCATTTGGGTCCTACATGAAGTGAGTTTATGTGCTCTCAGTCCCTACACAACACAAAACTGCTGATAATTCAACATAAAATGGAAAAATTCACATGGTAAATTTCTGAGTTTGGCATTCAGGCACATTGATAGCACAAAGTATAATGACTTTTACTGTAGCTTTTGGTTCATGTTACACATGACCTAGAGTGCTTGATAATGACACTGGGTGGCAGTGCCAAAACTGGATAAATATTTCATTCTTAAAATGCCTTTAAATAAACTTACATGAATGCAACAGATTTTGAGTGTGAATGCTGTAATTATTAATAGTGTAAGAAGCTAAAGTAAAGATTTCTGATTTTCAGCACGAAGTCATTATAACAGGCTGCGCTGACAGCTTGATTCGAATTTTCCAAACGGAAACTGGGACTTGTCTGCGAGCACTGATGGGTCACAACTCAGGAATTGATCATCTCTGTTTTGATGGAACAAAGGTGGTCAGTGCCAGCTCGGATAGGTAAAGCTCAGATTCTACAGGTAGCACATTCACCTTTGAAGTGATAGTTCAATAATTGAATATTTTTAATACAAGAATATTGTCTAAAGATCTGTCCATAATTGATGTTGGGATAAAATGTAATATTCTTTTATGTTTACTTTTCTTCACACCATCCACCGATCCGAGAGCACATGCTGGAGAGCTGCTCCCACACAATCAACAAAACTACCCTGTCACTGACTACTATGGTGGGTGCTTGAGAATGCCTCAGGCTCACTAGACTTCCATTTTTCCATCTTCCTCCGTAGAGAAGTGCTTGACCTCTTCTCGGTATCTCCTACAAGGTGACATGATTGAGATCAGGAACTCACTGTGTCACGAATCAGACACAAAGCCACAACCCATGGCACAGGATGCTGGAACTTGAATATTATTTTTCATCTTGCCACCCTACAAAATCTAGTATGTTTTTATATTTGAGGGTAAACTAACTATTCTTTTCACTCCTTTTCACTCTCTTGTCTCTCTCAACCATGTAATATTGCTAAGTTATCTTACTGAAGGGAACATCACAGCTGATCTTTATCTTGTCCACACACACATATGTGCAACTCACACATGCAAGCACAATTCAAAGCAGCATTATTGTATAGCTATCTGGAGCAGGAACTCTGGCCAGTTTTCCCCTTCTTGGTCCAGGGGCACGGAAGCCAATGTGGCACTGTACCCCAGTCAACTAACTCAGCACAGATCAGAGATCAAACCTGACATCTTCCTGGTCTCTATGTTTTGGCTACTCACTGCCAGCTAAGCCATTGGGGGAACAGTGCGTTGGAGCCTTATTGATCACTGTGCAATATTCTCAAAAAAACAAGATATTCTACAATTGAAATTTGTGCAAAAGTAAATTACATTAAGAAAATATTATTAGTTTGAATTAAAAAGCAATTTATCATGACTGAATTTTGGCAAGAAATATTTGTCTGGTATTAGTAATTTTATGTTAATATATTACTTTTCTGTAAATCAATGCTAGTTTATCCCATCTGCTCTTGTAAATCAGAACTCTTCGAGTTTGGTCAATTCAGGATGGCCGGTGTAGGAACATTCTCCGAGGTCATGAAGATGAGATCCAGGTAATGTTATCACCTATCTAGTTAACTTCTACAGCTCACCTTTACATTCAATTCATGAAATCCAGTAATTGTTTAACAAAAAGGTCTCAGTATACCACTTTCTCTTTCAAATACTGTGTTATTATCAATGAGACACAATGGATTACATTTCTAGCTTCGGGCACCCGCTTCAATGTCTGAATTTCCACTGTGCATCCCAATGGCCTCACTGGGAATACAACATTAGAAAATTGCCCCTATTGTCTATTGATATAAGAGGAAAAATTGATAGCCTTTCTGTTAAAGATTGTTTAAACAGTGAGTATAATCATCAATACCCATTTTTTAAACCAAAAAAGTCAAACTGTTGAGTTAAATTATATCATTTTTTATATCTTTCTGTTTAAGCCATCACATCTCTGGGGTTTGGAAGAGTTACTGAGCCTCATATTTGGTGGAGCTGTTAACCCATTAAAATGAGTGGGCTAACATTGGCATTGAGATTGGGAACCCTAGGCCATTGTAGTGATCATGTCATTTTAACTATGGAGCCAATTCATCGATACCAAAAAAATTGGAGCCAAGATTGCTGCACTCCTGCAATCCTTCATACAAGTAGAGAGGGGAGCACCACATTCTGCAATGTTAGCTCAGTATAATTTGAATTTGCTCCCTACTTGTTTTCCCTGAGCGCAGGAAGTTTAATGAACTGAAGGGGGCAGGGAATCTTAAAGGCTGCTGTGCCATTTTAACATCACTGGTTGCTTGAACAGAAGCTATGCAGCACCAGCAAGGGCACATGTGTAGAAATGCCCCCTTCGATGATGACAGTTTGGATGATCAAACTTCTAAAGGCCAGAGCAGGAAATCTGAGCAACATATATTTGATACAGGTGAGCAGTGCCAGTGAACAGATGAGAAAAATTGCTGATTTTGGTGTGGGACCAATTTATATACTAAAATTGCTAAAATTAATCAGTGTAAAAAGGCCACTATATCAATATATATAGTAACACTCTGAGGTCTCAACATTTTTTGAAAAATCTTTTTGGTGCCTCATGAATTAGGTGCGTGGGCCTCCTTGTGAGGCACCCATGCATTCTGGAAGCGTGCCTCATTGAATCAGCCCTTATGGATATTCATTAAGCAATTCCTCCAAGCCAGTTATCCCATTGTTGTCTTATTTAAACAAAATTATTCACAAAATAAGTGAAAATGTATTAAAGATAATAATAAATCTTTGTTGCTTTTGTTTTTTTCCCAAAGATTACTAATGGTGAAGATTAGTGTTAACGTTTATAATAGGAAACATATTTCAAAACAAGTGCATTATTTATCTCGTTTGGAGATCCTATAATGATCATATAGTGACATTAATTGAATTTCTTTTAAATGGTCTATATAATTAAAATAAAAATTAATAATTTACATGATGCTTGTAATACTTTCAAATGACGGCATATGTTGAAACATAGAAGATAGGAATAGGAGTAGGCCATTCGGCCCCTCAAGCCTGCTCTGCCATTCAATGCGATCATGGCTAATCATATGTTGAAATATGTTTAAATTGCACATGATAGGATCATTTATATTTGCTTGAGACGGTACTATCCATTTGCTTACTAAACAGTACTTGACTATGAAAGACCATCTAGTTGCTAGCGCATCCTGGGACCACACTGTAAGAATATGGAATATACAAAGAGGAGTATGTACAGCTGTACTAAAAGGCCATACAGAAGGTAATTACACTGAAATAAACACAAGAAGAAAACGTTTGTAAAAGATTGCAATGTCTGTTTTCAAGATTATCTTTTAATCATACATCTGAGGCCTATTTTCCTCCCTCTGAACCCAAAGTGCACTCTACCTGACCTAGTTTGAACCCGCTGTATTTCTGGGTTCAAGTCATTACCCGAGGCCCGACGTTCCCCTGGTGCAAGCCTGTCCCTTGGCCTGTGGTTGCGCTCAGAAGTGAGGGAGGAAATGCAACTCTTGCTGCAGGTCTGAGAGACATGCATCGGCAGTAATGGTCATTGGCTGCGGGGCCTTCTGGCTACTATCCAAGGGATGTAGCCAGAAGGCCTCCAGTCTTGATAACTCTTTGTTGTTCCTGCAAAAAGAAGAACACTTACCTTTTTTGTGCCCTCCAAGTCCTTGCTGCCTGACCCTCTTAGTTCCTGCATTCTGAAGGAGTCTGGTCACAAGGACTAAGTCCCCTAATTGCTGAGTTGCCCTGCTTAAGCTTCCGCAAAGCTGAAGCTCAGGAAAAAGAATGATTAAATGCTTGTGCCAGTTCCAGGTGCAAGCATTTAGCCTGCCCTCAAGGGAAACCCTGCAAGTAAAAGAGCAATGGAAAGTGGGTGGAGACGTGGAGTAATGTGTCTGAACCCCTTTTTTCTCAGCTTTGCACCCAGGAACTAAGTGTTCCGTGGGCACAGAGCAGAGGAAAATCAGCTCCAGAATTTGTGAATCTTGGCTCTGAAATTCCGTGGGAGTGCCACCAATCTCCTTATGTAACTTTGGCAGGAGACCACTAGAAACCCCAAAGAAACAACATCAAAAGCATTTTTAATTTGTTTATGCCATTTCTATGGAGATTTCTACAGTCTCCTGCTGAACTAACAGTGGGAAACAGTGGTCACCTGGGGAATTTCAGGGCCCTTTTGCATTGAATTTTTTTATTGCATCTAGTAGGATATTGCTTATTTATTGGTTAATATTTCCATTTTCCATTTGATTTTCTCATTTCTCTTTCCCATTGACATCAGCAAAGATCAGTCTCATAGCTTGCAATTATATGCCTGTGGGTGCTGTAGTGTGTTAATTTAAAATTTACGAATTTGTCTGAAATATATAGTGAAGTTTTATGTTAGAATTGTTGTAGCAACATGTTTTATGCACAATTATAAAATATTGTTTCTGAATAGAATATATATATCAGTAATACATTTGATAAGCAAACCACTAGAGTTTGTACACTGATAATCCCACGTTAAACAATGTAACAGTGTCACCATACTGCCATTTGCTGATTTAAAACATTTAAAAAAACATGTTTTGTTACAGATCTGTCTCTGTGATGGGGCAGAGACTTCCAAATTAGTAGTTTAGATGCTACTTTTTTCAGGCCTATAATGAAGACAGAAAAGGCCCTATAATTTTTACCACTTTGTGAAGCCACTTTTTCCCCTCAACAGTTGGTTTAAAAATGGCAATATAATGTGTTAGTTCATGAGAAATTAGTTTAAGCAAGTTTAGTTTCACAGTGACAATCAATAAACTAGAATTTACTGTGGTATTACTGTAGTTTCTTTGTTTTTGTCATGGAGTTAAAAATCAGGCTCACTCAAAGAAAATGGGCCAACTTATTTTGAGACATAGGCCGTGATTTCGTCATCGGAGGCGGGATCGTGGCGGGAGAGGTCATTGGTGGGTCCCGGTCCCTTCCTGGCTCCAGTCGCTCTGTGAAAAGGATTTTCTCCTGATGGGGCTTGTTAAGCCCACCCTGTGCGTTTGCCGGCTAATTAAAAGGAAGCGGATCTGTTGACGTAATTTGATAACGCGTCATCAGCCTGTTTCCTTAAAGTGACCATGGCCACATTTATATTGACAGTTGTGCTGTCAGTGTTCTGCAACATTGAGGTGCTACAAACATTGACAAGCACTGCACAAAGGTGCATGGCTGCACCCAGGCTCCCGCATGACTATGGAGGGAGTCACAGCATGCAGGGAGGTTCTCTTCCCTTCCAAGGGAGGAAGAGACCTCCCCAGGAGACCAATGCAGCCTGGTTGCACATTGCACAGGAGGGCACAAGCAGGGATGTGGTCAGGAGGACCAGGCTGCAGTGGCGCAAACCTTTCATTGATCTCATAAGAACATAAGAAATAGGAGCAGCAGTAGGCCATTTGGCCCCTCGAGCCTGCTCCGCCATTCAATAAGATCATGGCTGATCTGATCTTGGCCTCAACTCCACTTTCCTGCCTTTTCCCCATAACCCTTGACTCCCCTGTAGCTCAAATATCTGTCTATTTCTGCCTTGAATATATTCACTGACTCGGCCTCCACAGCTCTGTTGGGTAGAGAATTCCAAAGATTCATGACCCTCTGAGAGAAGAAATTCCTCATCATCCCCGACTTAGATGGGCGAACCCTTATCCTGAAACTATGCCCCAAGTTCTAGATTCCCCCACGAAGGGAAACATTCTCTCAGCATCTACCCTGTCAAGCCCCCTCAGAATCTTATGGGGGAAAAATTCAGTTGGTTGCGGCTCCTGTTAGCGCCTTAAGAGGGCGCTAAAGGGACACAAACCAACTAGCGCCCGGGCGTGGCACTGCCCACGCCTCCCGCAAAATTCAGCGGGAACTTAGTGGTGGTGCTAACCGGTAGCGCCCTGCGGCGCTGCGCCGCTGGCGATGACATCATTGGCGTGCACAGCGCCCTGCTCACGCCCCGGCCACGATCTTCGGGAGCGCCCCCTGACTTACCGCCGGACGCTATGTCCGACGGGGTCAGGGGGGGCGTACCTGCGGCCGGGGAGGCGCAATTTAAAGGCGAGGTGCGGGGCGGCCATTTTTGTTGCTGGCCGCCTGTCAGCACCTGTCTGCGCTCCCGTCCCAGACCTCCTGAAACGCCCCCCCCCCCCCCCGCCCCGCAGAGTGCTGGCTGCGCTCCAAGAGCCCGGCACTTCTCTTGAGTGCCGGGCTCTTTTGCCTGCACTCCCGATCCCCGGGGGTCCAGCTGGGCCCCAGGTCGCGCTGCACACGGCCCCTCCCCTTTAAGAAGGGGAGGAAGGCCTGCAATACCGCGGCGTGACGTGACATAACGCTGCAATATTGACTCACAGCGCCCCAAGAGGGATGTGGGGCACTTCCAGTAGCGCCTCGCTTCCCTCTTGGGGCGCAACCACTCAATTTCCGGCGCGGGGACGCTAATTTTTCCGGTTAGTGCCCCAATTGGGGCGCTACTCCATTTTTAGCCCTATATGTTTCAATAAGATCACCTCTCATTCTTCTAAACTCCAATGAGTATAGGCCCAACCTGCTCAACCTTTCCACATAAGACAATCCTTTCATCTCAGGAATCAGCCTAGTAAACCTTCTCTGAACAGCCTCCAATGCAAGTATATCCCTCCTTAAATAAGGTGACCAAAACTACACAGTACTCCAGGTGTGGTCTCAGCAACGCCCTGTACAGTTACTTTTCCTACTTTTATACTCCATCCCCCTAGCAATAAAGGCCAACATTCCATTTGCCTTCCTAATTACTTGCTGTACCTGCATGCTAACCTTTTGTGTTTCATGTACGAGGACACACAGATTCTTCTGTACCGCAGCATTCTGTAGTCTCTCTCCATTTAAATAATATTTTGCTTTTCTATTCTTCCTACCGCAGGACGGGCTTAACAAGGTCAATCAAGGGAAAATAGCGTGTGTTGCCTGGACGTCGTTGGGGGCGGGACTGAAACCCGACAACCAGCAGTCCCACCCCCAACGCGTCCCCATTGATAAAATCCAGCCCTTTGTGTCCTCCTCACAGCTTGCTTTCCCACCTATCTTTGTATCATCAGTTATTTGGCTACAGTGCACTCGGTCCCTTCATCCAAGTCATTAATATAGATTGTAAATAGTTGAGGCCCCAGCACTGATCCCTGTAGCACCCCACTAGTTATAGTTTGCCAACCTCAAAATGACTCATTTATCCCGACTCTGTTTTCTGATAGTAAAGCCAATCCTCTATCCATGCTAATATATTACCCTCAAGACAGTGAGCTCTTATCTTGTGCAGTAACCTTTTATGTGGCACCTTATCGAATGCCGTTTGGAAATCCAAATACACTACATCTACTGGTTCCCCTGCTCGTTACATCCTCAAAGAACTCTAATGCATTTGTCAAACATAATTTCCCTTTCATAAAACCATGTTGATTCTGCTTGATTGTCTTATGATTTTCTAAATATCCTGCTACTACTCCCTTAATAATAGATTCCAGCATTTTCCCAATGACAGATGTTAGGCTAACCGGCCTATAGTTTCCTGCTTTCTATCTCCCTCCTTTCTTAAATAGAGGTGTTACATTTGCGGTTTTCCATTCCGCTGGGACCTTTCCGGAATCTAGGGAATTTTGGTAGATTACAACCAATGCATCCACTATCTCTGCAGCCACTTCTTTTAAGACCCGAGGATGTAGGCTATCAGGTCCAGGGGACCTATCAGCCTTTAGTCCCATTAGTTTGCCTAGTACATTTTCTCTAGTGATAGTGATTGTTTTAAGTTGCTCCCTCCCTTTTGCCCCTTGATTATCTACTATTATTGGGATGCTTTTAGTGTCTTCTACCGTGAAGACAGATAACTGTTCAAAGTCTCTGCCATTTCCTTCTTTCCCATTATTAATTCCCCAGTCTCATCCTCTAAGGGACCAACGTTTACTTTAGCTACTGTCTTCCTTTTTATATACTTGTAGAAGCTCTTACTGTCTGTTTTTACATTTCTTGCTAGTTTACTCTCACAATCTATTTTCTCCCTCTTTATAATTTTTTTGGTCATCCTTTGCTGGTTTCTAAAAATTTCCCAATCTTCTGGCCTACCACTAATCTTCGCAACATTGTATGCCTTTTCTTTTAATTTGTCACCACCCTTAACTTCCTTTGTTAGCCATGGATGGTTCACCCTTCTCATAGAGTCTTTCTTTCTCACTGGAATATATCTTTGTTGAGAGTTAGGAAATATCTCCTTAAATGTCTGCCACTGCTTATCTACCATCTTACCAATTAATCTATTTTCCCAGTCCACTTTAGCCAACTCTGTCTTCATACTTTTGTAATTGTCTTTATTTAAGTTTAAGACACTAGTTTCAGACCCAAGTTTCTCACCCTCAAACTGAATGTGAAATTCTATCATGTTATGATCACTCTTCCCCAGAGGATCCTTTACTATGAGATCATTAATTAACCCTGTCTCATTACACATTACCAGATCCAAAATAGCCTGTTCCCTGGTTGGTTCCACATCGTATTGTTCTAAGAAACTGTCCCGAATACACTCTATGAACTCATCCTCAAGGCTACCTTTGCCAATTTGATTTGTCCAATCGATATCAAGATTAAGGCTGTCGGCCATCAGGTCCAGGGGATCTCAGTAGATCATGAAACATTACTGCAAATCCACACCCAACCTCATCCTGCTGTCCCACTCATCACATCCTCATCACTTTGCCTTCCCTACCTTACTCCTGCACACCCTTACTCACACTAACTTACCTTGCACCTTCACCCATCCCTCTCTATCTACATTATCACTTCCCTATCTCACTAGCCACCTCTCACACTCACCCTCATCCTACTGCAAGCATACCAACTAACAACACACAAGGATAGGCACTTAGGTGTTTTATGCAATGTTCATGTAACTTTTCTGTTAATGTGTTGTCAAACATTGAAATCTATATTTTCAACACTTTTTCTTATTGGAAGGATCTGTGCTCACCTTTGGAAGTATCTTGGTGAGTTCCAGTGAATGTTGAGACATAACGTCCCCCCCCCCCCCCCCCCCCCCAATTGTGATGAGTGTGAAATGAATGGCTTGGACATTGTAGGGATGCTTTATGGTGCTGGTGTCAACCTGGCGCATCATGTGGCAGCCAGGGTGTACAGAGTCAAGTGAAGTAAATCTGGTCATGGTGAGGCCATTGCTGGCCTCCCGGGCAGCAATAGTGTCAGGTGCTGATGCCCTGTGACCTCTGCAGCCTGGTGATGTTTGTGTTGGGGCTGATTCAGAGGAGCAAGGTGAGATTTTTTCAAGGGCACCGATGTTGCTGAAATAGATGGCAGTTGAAGTTGAGATGACAGAAGCGATCTCTCAATGGTGAGAGAGCTGGTTCCAAGGAGGTGACAATGGATAGAGAGTTTACTCCAAACACTTCCAAATTGCATACAGCTCAAAAGTGTCTTCCAAGTCCTGACATTGGAAAGTGAACAGTTGTGAAATGGTATCTTTCATACCACTTTTGCAGCTGTCACCTATTCACAGCAATGGGGAGACAGAGAATCCGACCTACTTACCTGACATGATCTCCGAATCCTGGGAACCTCGTTAAAAAAGTGGGAAAATAGAAAAAGGCTGGCAAAATAGTAGTTAACAAGCGTTTAACAAGCATTTAACTATCATAAATGCCTCCCCCGCCGCTTGGTATCGGGTCTGTTCTGAAATCGCAGACCCGACACTTTAGAAACTTACATGGAGGCGGGATCGGAGCGGGTTCCCAACCTGCTGTCAATCATTTCGATTTTGACAGCGGACCCGCCTCCAAACCTGCACTCTGAGCGCCAGCAAAATTCAGCCCATAGAGGCATATTATTATCTGGGTCAGGTAATCAATGTAGGAGCCAAGTCATTCAACTCAAATAGAAGCATCTTGTAGGAAATGTTTATATATACATTCTTGTTAAGAGGCATATAGTTAAATATGCTTTATCCCAATTATTTTTGGAAAAATATTTCTCAGCCTGTTTTGTAAAATTAAATTGTCCATCTCTAGCCATCAGAGTGAGATATAGGCCAAAGACTCCATGGATGGTCAGCAAAAAAAGTTAATATTTACATTTCAGTTTTGCAGTTTACCAATTTGAGGAGAGATAAGCTTATAACAGATGCAAATCTACAGCATTCCATTGCTAATCTTCACTTAGCTGTTTACTGTTTAATAAATATGTAACACATGGTATCCTGAATTGTGCTTAGGTTTATACATTAGTACAGACAAATACCATCATTAGGATAAAATCAGTAATCTAAATCTTCTCTGTACTCTGTTACATATCTTGAAGTTTCGCATTTATACCAGATTGCATAATTATTTTTTGCTTCAATTTTTTCTAAATAAAATCTATCGGCTTGATAATCGCCTGGAATTTCCATGGGGGTTCTTCTGATCTCCTGCTGTAACTTTGGCAGAAACCCTGGAAAATTGACATAAACGGCGAGAGCTTGGAAGTACCCCCGTGTAAATTCTATCCAATATTATGAGTGCAAATCGTTTGTAGAGTTCAGTCCACCGATGATCTACTTCATACTATTTTTCTAAAGTAGAAACTTGAATATTAAAAACTTTAAAAAGGATCAAAGATAAAGTATACAGTATATTATAATCTTTTTTGACTGAGAGTGAATCTGTTTACAGTCTTGTGTGCATTTTCTTCTCTGCAGTGGTGAACTGCTGTCAGTTTGACTGTCGGTATTTGGTGAGTGGAGGAGGGGATTGCTTAGTGCTTGTCTGGTCAACAGACAGTGGAAAATTGCTGTGTAAGTGTCAAGGACACATGGGGGATGTGGTAAGTAGTTTGCACAAGGTGACAGAGACAGAAACCAAATAGTGAGAATAAAGTATCTTTCCAGATTTAAGAACACAGATAATGTAACGATGAAACAAATGGTTACACACAGACCTCCAGTTGAAGAGATAACACTACCCCAGGTAGATGTGCTGTCAATTGTATGAAATTTAATTTAGGCACACTGCTGTGTATCAACTGGTAGTTATAACACTGCCATATTTAGAAATTACACTTTAAGGGAGATACCACACTCCCAACACAGAGCTGTGTTTGATAGGAGTATTGATAGGAGAATCTGAACAAGAGTCTTGTAGCCCTATCTATGTTCTGTTCTCCCTGGCATCAAGGGATCTCAGAATCACCCCTTTTTATTTTAGGGCTTTAATTGTTTAAGGCATTGGTACACTAAAAACCAGAGATATGAGTACTTGAAACCATTACTAGTTAGGGACTCTCCATAATTCTTTGCATTTTCATGAGAACAAAGAGAACTCTTATGAGGTGAAATTACACTATGCAATATTAGCATGCTGCATGAAATTCCTATTTTAGTGGAGTCAAGAACTCATTTATTTTTATCCTGTCTTAAAATACCAAAGAAATTTCATATGAGCAAACTGGCCTGGACTTTTAGACAGTACTTGGGCAGGTGGGAGGAGGAAATGGAAAAGGATACCAATACTAAAATGGGTGGGTACCTTCAAATAAGCTGTTAATGATGTGGTGATGTCACATATCCTATTGGCTGTCATTATCAGGTCTATTTGATCAGTCATGTTCTCGCCTGTATAACATTTATGCTTTAAGGGAGATTCTGCAATATCACACTCCCAACACAGAGCTGTGCTGGATAGGAGTATTGATAGGAGAATCTGAACAAGAGTGTTCATTCCAGGTTGCTCCTTGGGACATCACTAACATTATTCAATCAGCTGTATGCAGGTGTATAAAATAGAGTCATAATGGCACAGGAGGCGGCCATTTGGCCCATCGAGTCTGTGCCGGCTCTCTGTAGAGCAATTCAATCAGTCCCATACCCCCACTCTATCCCCGTAGCCCTGCAAGTTTATTTCACAATTCACAATTCAAATCGCTTTATTGGCATGATAAGTTACATCTTATGTTGCCAAAGCATCAAAATACATTTATGGTTTAGCACATAAACGCAGTTCTATTCATACAGTGTATAAACAGGTATATCCCTGAGTGTATAAATATACATTCGCATTGTTTATATATATTCTTTTCTTAGTTTACTGGTTGTCCCTCTGTTCATGGCAAGCTGTAACATAGTGTGCCGCCAGTGTTACACAGCTTCTCTCCTCTCCCAGTAGGAATGGGAGTTTTTGGTTGTCATTCAGATTTCTGAAATCAGGGCATATTTGTGAGAATTTTTGGTAGAAATTCTCCCTGATGCCCTGATATTTTCCGCAGGCTGTGAGGAAGTGCACCTCTGTCTCCACTACTCCCTGACTGCAGTGAGAGCATATCCTGTCTTCTCTTGGCAGCCTGGTCTGCCTGTCTGCCCTCAAGTGCCTAACCAGACTCCCCTTGAAAACATTGAGTGTCTCCGCTTCCACCACTTCAGTCAGCAGTGAATTCCAGGTCCTCACCACCCACTGCGTAAAAAAGTTTTTCCTCACGTCCCCCCCTGTATCTCTTGCCCAAAACCTTAAATCTGTGTCCCCTAGTAGTCGTACCATCAACTAGTGGGAACAGCCTTTCCCCGTCTAGCCTATCCAAACCCGTCATAATCTTGTACACCTCTATCAAATCACCCCACAACCTCCTTTGCTCTAATGAAAACAAATCCAGCTTCTCCAACCTGTCCGTGTAGCTAAGATCCCCCATCCCGGAACCATTCTGGTAAATCTCCTCTGCACCCTCTCAAGGGCCTTCACATCCTTCCTAAAGTGTGGTGACCAGAACTGGATGCAGTACTCCAGTTGTGGCCTAACCAGTGCTTTATAAAATAGGTCACAGATGCATTGTTTGCTAGAGTAAGCCATTTCACCCACTTCCCTCTGGATAACCAGAAGTGTCATGGCAGGATACTGGAATTTTAAGAGAGTGGCAGATTTTCCATGATCCAAGGAGTTATGGATTGTCCCCATGTGGTCATACATGCTCTCTTGTTCAATCCCATCAGCAATTTAATTTTCTCAATGTCTAGCTTGGTTGCAACCAGCAACACTAGATCATAGAAGTAAATGCTTGCTGTTGTGGCAGCTGCCATGATGCATTCATTTTAAGGCAACTCAGTGTCCCGACACTATTCTGTTCTGAAAGGAAAGTCTCAGGTGTCTCCTGAGGGAACAAGGCTATTCTCTGCAGTCGTGGCTGACATCACCTGTACAGTTTCCCAGGACGTGAACTGAGCACCAGTGCAAAGAGTCCGTGTAACTACTGGAATCATCATAGAGCACACCATTGGCATGTTAAAGGAGCATTTTAGATGCCTGGATTATTCCGAGGGTGCCCAGCAATAAAGTCCAGCTCGGGTCTCTAGAATTATGGTTCCTTTCGGATTGTCTCCAATCATAATCTTACGCGCTTCCTGCTGCACAAGTTTGTGTGAAGTGTGAACCTTTAACCCTAATATAGTGTTCCTACTAAGTGCCTACTTGAGTGCAGGAGTGCACTCCTAGGAGGTTGACTGTTGTGTGACAATATGAACCTCTTGGAAATGAGGATGCCTGCATTGCTCAGCCAGAGCCATGTGTCAAGATGGCTGATAAGAGTCCTGGGGTACTTGCTTCGCCATAGTGATGACTCCCTTCCATCATCTAAGCACAGAGGTAAAAAACAGCTACAATGAAGCATTGAGTGCTACACGAATAGTAGTTGAGCAAACCATTGGGATTCTCAAGTCCTATTTTTGTTGCCTGGATAGGACAGGTGAACCCTAAGGTACAGTCTAGCAAAGCTTTCAAGAATTATAGTGGATTAGAGTCTGTCTGTTGTGTTCTGCCCCAGGGCAGGTCCTAACTCAAGTCTCACACATGAGATATTTGAGCCACTTACTAGGGAAGAGTAGCTGAGGTCATTTCCATTGCCTTCCTCATGGTTTTCCTTCTTCTAGTTAAAGAGCCCCACCTAGCCTTTACGATGGCAGGGGGGGCATTGTATCCATCAGACGCAAGTACCCCTGCTGAACGTCAGCACATATTCAGAGCCGGCATACTTGCTGAGGCTTTCAGGTGTGGGGTCTGAACTCAACACTTTTCAAGAGGCTGGAATACTGTCAACCCAGTATTTAGAGACCATATTCTAGCCTCCACTCACCAGGGGTGTCTGGAGTGGGTCTCAAACCTTTCACCTTCTGACGCAGCGGCGGGAAGGCTCCATAATTTTGCCTACCAAACAGATGTGTCTGGCTGATACTTGAATAGGTTGCATTGACAGAATCAGTGCATTAGTGCAGGATTTGGCATTGTGGAGCTCCCAGCTGCTTTTCAAATCTTTCTTTCTCCAAACATCCAGCATCTGTGATGGATGTAAGGACATTTGTTTTAAGAGGGTGCACTGTAATTAGTGAATCAGAAGATGTGATTGAGCAATGATAGGAGACCTTTTAAGTAATCAGAATGTCTGAAGACAGTAAACACTCAATACTGGAAGCAGCCATTCCACCACCAGCCTGAACCCAACAGCTGTCATCCAACTTCTCAATCTTCCACTGCCTCCCCTGTTTGTCTGCTGAGGAACTGTAGCGCTTTCTCTTCATTACTCAATGACCTAACGGTTCCCATTCCTTCCCCCGTGCACTCCTTTCCCTCTATCCCAATCACGGAGAACCAATCAGGAGCGGGAATCTGAACCCCACCCCCCCAAGGAAAATGTGGCCAGGTACCAGCAGAATCACATTGGTGGGTAGCAGTCCTGCCCAACCATTTCCCCAATCAGCCCATAAAACCCAGGTCTAATATTGCAGTGCAATTTCATCCCATTACTGTTTCACTTAGCCCTTTACCCCAAATAAGGAATGTTCTAAAATATTTTCCGCTGTATTTTATGCTCTTTATTTTTTATTTAATTTTTGCTATATGAATTTCTCCCTTTTATTTTCTTTAAATTATTCTCATTTTATTTCTATTTATTTTTGCTTTTAAATTATCTATCTCCTATTCTTCCTGTATCTTCTGTTTCGCTTCTTTATGTTTCTATCAGATTTTCCTTCTCCCTCTTAAAGATTGTTGTCTGTTAAATTTTGTCATTTTTGCTGTTTTTCTCCTTGATTTCTACCCATCTGTCTCCTTCGGTCTGCAGTTTCACAGCATCTTTCACTTCAGCTGGTCTTTCCACTGTGTTTTTATGCTCCTATTTCAGCATCAATTCTCATTAATGGCAAGTGTGAAGGAATAATGCACCATACCCATTATCCTGGTCCTCTAGTTCTTCTTAGACCTGCAGAGACTCCAATTGGGGAAAAGTTGTATTTCAAAAATCAGTTAGGTAAGGTAAAATGTCATAACATTTATTTTAAGAGGGAAATTCCTCCACTACCCTTTTAAAGTTTATATCACCCTTCCTCCATAGTTTGCTTTTTATGTTGTGATAAGGTTCACAATTATGGATAGCCTTTTACTATCTGATATGCTCTTTTATATTAGAAAAATACTGGCTTTTGGACTGCAATTATTTGCTAACATGGAGCTCATAATCATCAAATATATTAACAGAAGTAAAAGAACGTGCAGTGACTAAATTAAGTACACAAAGTTTGATAATTCAATGAGTTAGACCAGGTTAAATTGGTGCCCTATTTTAGTGAAGATCTAAAAGGAAGATATATGAAATTTTTGTGAAATTACAATCCTATGTATTTTCAATAAGACCACTCAATTACAGCCCGTCTACTGGGGGCTAATTTTGCCAACCTCCTTCCCGTCCCATTCATTCCACCCAATACTGCCTCCTCGGGACTCTGGTAGCTGATCAACAATCACCCCCCTCTGCATTTCCCTCTAGAATGTCTGTTCCCTCACGAACAAGGCCCTTGCCAACCACAACCTTATTGTGGACAATTGTATTGACATCATAGTATTGACAGAACCTTGTCCCTTACAGAAGCTTCCCTACTTTTCACCACCTGCCCTGCCCAGTCATGCTAGTGGGGTGGACCTTATCACCAGATTATACCTCCCCCCCCCCCCCATATCATCTAGCACCTTCCTCTTCGAGCACCTTACCTTCTTCCACCCCTCTTGCCTCTCCTTTAAAATCTTGTTCTCTATTGATCCCTCTCACAAAAGTCCCATCTCAAGTTTCTTCCTGAAATATTCCTCCCTCCTTCTCTGCACTGACTTGATATTTTATGATCTCTTATGTTCATGTCTGTTTATTTCTTGCATTATTGAAGGAAAATAACATCGTCCACATTTTACAATTTTTGATGTCATACTTCAACTTATTCTCTACAGTACTGTTTGATGTTTAATGAGAAGACAATCTGCTCTGGTTCGTCAGATAGCACCATTCGAGTCTGGGACTTTACAGGTGAAAAATAGACAAATGATGAATTTATTTTGTAAGCTCATTTCTTTCTTCATGCCAAAAATAATTCCATAGATGATACAGGCAGCTGATCTTTTTTTATAGGCCTGTATCCATGCTACTCTTTAAACAATTTTGAAAAGCTATGCAAGGTTGATGTGGATTAACTCACCCTCTGATTCCTTCTTCCCTCTGTATCACCTCCGCTCTATACCAAGCAAGTCATAGAATTACATACATTGTACAGGAAAGAGGCTATTCTGCCCAACTGGTCTATAAATTCTACACAAGTTTCTTTCCACTCTAATTACCTCTTCCCACCCTTTCCCCATACTTTTGTCCCTCATGTATCAAGCCTCCCTTTAAATGTGTCCAATTAGATCAGGAACTCTGCTGAGTAACAGTAGAAACGTACTACTAATTTGTGGCACTAATATTAATACGTCACAGCACTGTGCCACGTTTTTCTGCATTTATTTCAATGAGAAAATCCAAGAGGCCCAAAACAAATAATTTTATTCAATGTCTTTCAGAGTGAAACTTTAGACTTTGTGTTTTAAAGATCAAGCTGTATTGTAATATTTGAGTTCTCTTACGCTTGAGAACCTGTAGCACAGAGGACCTATTTGGGAGTGCTGAGGACGCAAGGGAGGACTTTCCACCGAACTGTATGGGGCTGAAAATCCATAGCCCCTTCAGCACAGACATGGTAACTCAGGCGGAAGGGCTGCAAGTTAGACCAGCACCTAGATAAACAGGGTCCCTGCCTTCTCTGCTACTTTGTGATGGGCTTGGATAGGGGCAGAACCTCTGTGCCACCATAAGGCTATGGCTGGGGTTAGGGACTCACAGGCCAGGAGTTTCATTGTCTTGAGACTGATGTAGCATTTGCAGACCAGCATGCTGGGCGAGTACAGGCTAAATGGTGAATGTAGGGCCCACCTGAGGATCCAGGCCTGGACCGCCAAAGATTTAGAAAAATATAACATTTATAGGTAGTCGATGGGCGAACTGTCTCACTCTCAGGCCAGAAGTTTCAACCTCTCCCCTGTGGTAGGTGCCCAACATGTGCCCCCAATGGCATTGGGAAATGATGTGACTTCCCCTGATCCTGCAAACTTGGGCAGAGTCGGTGTCAGAGGTTTCCAGCAGGCAGATCCTGACATTTATGCTGGGATCAAACCCCAATGGAGTTTCAGCTCCTATATTTTTATTTTCAGCAAGGTTAATCTTAGTGAAAGTGTGTGGATTTTCCAGAGCTGCTATATAGATATCCTGCATACAAATGTGATGCAAAGAGTTCATAAATGACTGCTACACAGAGGGAGTATACTTTAATGCCAGGGTTTTGCATTTTGATAATGAGTACAGTATTTTTGATAAATCAGTACAAATACTGCTTGGAGAACCCTGGGTGTTGTTTCTATAGCTCATGAAGAACTGCAAGACTTTCCCAAGTAGAAAACACAGCATAGGTCCTTCCCACCCCCAAGTATCAAACATCTCTCTGTCAGACAGAAAGAGGAAACATTGTCTTGGAGTATGTTACATTCTGATACCATATTGGGCAAAAGTTGGATGGTGAACAAAGACTTCCTATATCCTTATACAGCACCGACAGGACCGAGTTGTTGCCGTCCCATCAAAACTGCCGGACAAACCAGCGCTAATGTTAAAACATACGGAAGCTTTTGAGCTCCGTATCTAGCAACAAACCCTGTTGCTTAGCAACAGCTTCTAAACAGTCGGCCGTAGCTTGCAAGCGTCTTTGTAGCTAAGCAACAGCTTTAGCTAGACCTTGCAGAGCCTGACTAGTGGAAAAAAAACTTACTGAACCAACGCCTGAATTTTGCCGGTGGCTCGAGTATTCCGGACAGTTAACCTCCGGATAAACCAAAGTTTCCTGTATAACATAAGGAACTTTAACAAGCAAAGCCTGGAGTTTAGAGGTGGAAGCAGTGTTGTTTTCCATATACACTCAAAGGAGTCACATGCCTGCTGCCATTAATATTTGTGTGATACAGAGACCAAGAAAGGGAACAGAGAAAATAAAAACTTTAAAAATTAGGTAGTATCACCAAGTGTGGATGGAGGCTATTGAACCTGTTGAATTCACCCTGCCAAAGAAACGTACAATTCCCCCCTCACCACCAAAAAAGGAAACCATTTTCTGGGCGTATGTTCAAGCGTGTACCACACTTGGTACTTAGATGAATGTACAACTGTGTAAATTGTTTTTTGGGATTGATAAATAACATATTGACATCAATACAAAAGCAAAGTACTGTGGATGCTACAAATCGGAAATAAAAACAGAAAATGCTGGAAATACTCAGGAGGTCAGGCAACATCTGTGGAGTTAGAAACAGAGTTGTGGTCTGATGAAAGGTCATTGACTTGAAACGTTAACTGTTTCTCTCACCACAGATGCTACCTGACTTGCGGAGTATTTCCAGCATTTTATGTTTTTATTATATAATATATTGACATTAGTGCTGTAATGAGTAAAGTACTCTAAGAAATATCCAATATTTCCCACAGGAAAATGTCTCTTTACCCTGACAGAGCACATTGGGGTGGTGCGATGCCTACACCTGGACGGAAATAGACTCGTTAGTGGAGGTGACAGAAAGAAGATTTTAGTCTGGGATGTAGCGGTAATTATAGCTTTTGGTGCATTGCATGTTGCATATATAACTATAGATATTTTAATTGATCCTCTGTTGCTGATAGTGATCAACACAATCACAAACTTTAATTTCCTTCAAAGACTGAATGAAAGCTAATCAAATCAAGGTGTTTTAAAACATATCCTTTTCAATCAAGATAGTTTGTTACAAATATATCAAAATGAATTTTTGAAAATGACAAGGTTATATAAAACTAATGACAAACCTTCTACCAATTGCTTGTTACAATTTTTGCAAAGTCAGAAATAAGATTGTTGTTGATTGCATCGTTATACATTCCAAAAAATTACACATTAAAGTTAAACATAAATTACAGATGGGGGTACCACTGAGTTAGCATGTGGATTCATATTTCACACGGATTCTTAATCTTCCACATAGAAAGTTACCAATCTAGCTGTGCCATCGAGGCGAGATGCTAAGTAGAGGCTATAACATTTGACAGAGGAGGGAAAATTAATAGGAGAATCATCTTGAGCTGATATCACTCACTTTGTAGCAGCCAATTTCAGAGTAGAATTAATAGAGGGCTGAGAACAGGTTGCTCATCTGCCTTCAGCAACTGGGAATGGTGTGTGGTGCTAAGAGAACCAAAGAAGGCAATAAAGAGCCAATAACCTTTTAAAAACTGGAAGTCCCACCCTCAAAAATGTCTAGGAAAATATGCAAAGATCTTGTTTATCATTACAATAAGAACTTGCATTTACATTATGCCTCATCACATCCTCCAGTCACTCCAAAGCGCTTTACATCCAGTGAATTACTTTTCGAATTGTAATCACTGTTGTTATGTAAGCTTAATATTGTGCCACTTTTTATCATAATCCAATTATCACAATCTCTCAGATGCAAGCTGTGATTTATATAATTGAATGATAATAGAAGCATTTCTGACTTAAAACAAGCTCTAAGTTATAGCACCTCAGCTAGCAATAATGTACAGAAATATGCTCAGCAGTTTCACAAAATATTTACAGATGATGCCATTCATTTTAGTTCATTAACCCAGAAAGACCTTAAAAAGTCCCCCCCCCCCCCCCAACCATTGCAATATGTTTCTGAAACTGTTGTTTCTTAATAAAATGATTCCAGGGTTTTTGCCTCCACTACTTTATCCACGCCAAGTATTCATCATGCTTTGTGTGAAGAGCTGTTGATATCAGTCCTAAATTTATGTTTTACGAGTTTGACCCATCCCCTCTGCCAATCTTTTCTTTAGATCCATATGCACATTAGCATGTGAACAGCCCAGGTCTTTGAGTTAATGTGTTTTGAAAAATCATTACAGCTGCTAGTTTCTCACTTTTTGAGCATGCTTCATATAGTGAATCTAATTGTCTTCCCACTCACCAATCACATTCTTTTTCCTGCCATCTTTAGTTCAGATTCTACCTTTCACTTTTTCCTATAAGCCTGATTAATAGAATACATTTGGCTGGTGAATTGGGCATGTAATATCATTGAGCTGTGCTGGCCATCTTAAATGTTAATTTTACTGAACAGTCAACCCTAATGATAATAGTACATACAAGATATATTTCTGTTGCGATATTTGTGTTCTTAATTTTTGTGCTTTTACTTTTTACTGTAGGAAGGGAAACTAGTCAATATAGTCCACAGAAACCCATCTCTCTTGCACAAGGTCTGGATTAATGAGACAAAGGTCATTACAGCTTCTCCTGAATCGCCTGGGATTTTAACTATTTTGAGCTATTGGTAAATTATTGCAGTTGGACAGTTACAACAGAGATATCAGTTACTGTTCTATATCTTGAAAGCTAGGGAAAGATTAAACTCATACTTAATTCTATACAAGTCAAGTGATTCATGATTATTTGGTGATCAAGTCAACATGAATACTAAACTGAGTTTATATAACATCCATCTTGATATTTTTCGAGAAGCAGAAATTAAATGATGGGCTCTCTGATACCATAAAGAGTGATGAACAGGTAATTCAAATGAACATTAGGATGCATCCATATTAGAAAAACCCCATTAGTTAGTTTTTTAACTAACATTGCCAAGTTTATGTAATTGACATGGTAAGTGCTAAGCTGCACAGAACTGTGCCCATAACAGTAAGATTTGATGTAAACTCAATTTAGCAGTCACATTTAAAACAATAAATCACCCTAGCACACTTGAAGATTCTTTACTGGATGCAAGTTTTGAATTTGGAAGATGTTTATATGAATAATTATGACCGCAAGAACAAATCTGTTAACAATATTCTTATGTATGAAGACTCTCTTAATTGGTTTCTACTTGAAGCAAGTTACTATTGCTGGGAATTTCCTTGGGCTTCTCCTACTCTGCCACTGTAACTTTGACGGAAGTTCAACGGAAATCCCGTTTACACGTGTAAACAGAGCTTCCACCAAACTTCTGGTGCCTGAGTGGGAGAAGCCCCAAGGATTTTCCTGGCCTATGCTTTTTATTCCTGATTCTCTGACTAACCATAGTGAATAGTCTTTCACAAGGCTGTAATATACAGAATTGCATATGTATGAATTCTGATATTTACTGCAGTGTAGAGGTCAACACCTTTTAAAAAAAAATAAAACTTGTATTACCTGTACAAATAAAAAAAAATCAATTTCCATCTGTTCTTGCTTCTCAGTACTGAACTAGTCCAGTATCGAGCAAATTGACAACAAATCACCGAACAAAGCACTTTCCAAAAATCTGTCAGACTTAGAGGATCAAAGAGGGATAGATTCACCTGCACCAAATCCTGTCCGACAGAGCTTTAAGATATGGCAATCCCAATGAAAGACAAAATTTCCCTTCCAAATCATGTTTAAATCAAAAATTAATCAACAAAAAGCAGAAGAATCTCTAATACAGCCATGAAGGCTACAATGAAGTAAAACACGCCAGTAATTTCCTTGGGAATACTCCCAATCGGCCACCATAACCTTGGCGGAACCCCCCCCCAAACATTTCCGTGAGTTAATAATTTATGGGGAGTGAATTCCACCCCTCACCCCACCAAAATGTGTTACCATGAGTTAATAATTTATGGGGAGTGAATTTCCTCAAGGCTTGTCCTGCTCTGCTGTCATAACCTCGTTGGAATTTCAGCAGAATCACTTTGAATGTAACTGGGGTTTCCACCAAAGTTAAGGTGCCAGAACAGGAGCAGCCCCAAGGAAATTTGCCCTCTATATATTTGGTACTGCCAATAGTACATTATTGGACTGGCTC
This sequence comes from Somniosus microcephalus, assembly GCF_052327205.1. Classification (NCBI taxonomy): domain Eukaryota; kingdom Metazoa; phylum Chordata; class Chondrichthyes; order Squaliformes; family Somniosidae; genus Somniosus; species Somniosus microcephalus. The sequence continues at coordinate 85,829,606 of NC_140998.1, read as the reverse complement.
ATAAATGAGGAAAATATAGTAAACCTGAAACGTCTACAATACCACAAAAGTTCTAATTTGTTGAAAAACCTTTTTCATTTTCAGAATGTTGTACTCGTATCCGCTTGCTAACAGTAGGCATAGTTTTCGGAGCAATTTCACTGCTGTGATTAAGAAATATATTCTGAAATGAAATATTTACAAATGACCACTATATACTGTTACCATGTGTCAAAGTCATTTGGTAAAGCTTCAAAAAATTACCACTGCCTAATTAAAAAATTACTGTTTTATGGATAATTTCCACATCTTTAAAACTTTTAACAGATCATTCCTTTAATCACTACACAACTAATCGACTAGCTTTAGATATACTTCCCCCCATGATGTGAATTGCAATATTACCTGCTCTAGTATTCTACCATATGTATTAAGCAACCTGCAGTGAAGTTGTTGTGCTATCATCCAGCACTAGGGAACGGATGTATAATTACTTACAGATCTGCTAGTGTAAACAACATGTTTACTGGTTTCAGATTAAGTGAATGAGGGAGGCACTGTGTGGGTCTTACTGAAATGATTGCTGGAGAATGACATGCCAATCATGCTGTGAAAGGTCAATTTAAAGTTAATTTTAATGAAATGAGTCGATTGAGACTGATTGAGGTAACTGCATGACTGCTTCCCATAAAAAAAGTACATGGAATGCCAGCAGGAATGTTACCATTAATCAGTTGTTTAGGATTCATTTACAGTATATTTAGGGCACACAAAAATTATTATAATGGTCCTCACTCCAAGTTTAAAAGTATCTATTTGGACACACATGTGCAATCTAAAGCAATTTCTAAAGTTAAAGATCTATGACCCAGTTTATTTTGCAAAATTCAAAGGCAGACAAACAGGCTTTGCCAAAAATCACTAACCATCTGCAAGATAAATAAGAGCAGCATAACATACAAGGTCCTCACAGTCCAGAAATGTCTTGCATCCCCACTTACTAAGAATAGTGGGAGTATGCTTATCTCCTTCCACAAGTATATGGTACCTGTTGTGAAGTCTGATATCAGATACAATCAGCTCGATCTGCCAGCTGGCCTTCTACAGGATAGAATTTGTCCTGTTTGTGATATAAGTAGGAGACTGACTTATCCTCCTTAACTAATTGGAGAGAGCAACTCCCAACATGATGCATTTAATGTAGAAAAATGTCCCAAAGCGCTTCAGAAGCTTAATTAAAAAAAATTGTAAAATGGACACCGAGCCAAAGAAGGAGATATTAGGAGGGGTGACCAAAAGCTTGGTAAAAGAGCTGGGTTTAAAGGAACAGGGATTTCTTTTTAAAAGGAGGAAATTTGAGGCAAAGGTGACCTTATCCTGGAGTATGTGTTTCATTATTACAGAAATAGTGGTTACATTAACAAATGCCTGCAGAATCTCAACACACAAATATGTACCCACTGGTCAAAATATATTCTGATTGATCTTTTTGGAATGTAAATCTTGTAAATGTACAAGTTTTATTGGATGAATCAGTTTAAAATGTGATTATTTCAAAACAGCATTTGGCACTGCACACAACAATGTGTACTGGCAAAGGATTATGTGGAAAACTTAACTACAACATATTATAACCAAGCTATATTTCAAAACACTTAGTGCTTCAAGAACTTTTACTGGTGTAAACTTTGGACCAAAAATATACACTTGTGCATCAGGATCCATTTCCACTCAAACATTTGCAATTTCAAACCTTTACATCCAACTAAATTATCTGTTGCAAAAATCCATCTCCAGCAGTACTTATAGTAAGAATTTAATGCCATACGTTTACTTCAGCTTTCAGAGCTTAACAAGCTTTTTGGAAACATGCAGTGTTTTAGTTAAGAGCTTTCAGAGTACACATCATTTTTGCTCTACCAACAAGTGTTTAAATATATTTGATACAGTGTTAACATGTAGAAACTTTGAGCAACATAATTTTAAAAATATGAGCAGACAATATACTTGCTAAACAAATAGTCTGTTACTTCTAAAGTAGGTTGCCTCAGAACATCAATATCATCTCTACTTCTCGGTGGAATATGCTCTCTTCATCAATGGAGGTGGTGCTTTACTAGTTTCATACATCATTTCTAGAGGTGGGTTACTCAGGCAGCACCAATCAGGAATACGACCTGTCTGGCTGTAATATTCTTTGGAGACTGAACGACTACCCAAAATGTCCTGCAGAGCACCAAAAATGGCTCCTAAAAGCAAGTAAACATAACATTTTTAGATCTTCCAGGACAGTTATCCAACCTCCTAGCTGGTATTACTCCAAGTTATATGTAATAAATGCAAACAGTTCAGAATAGCTGAACAACATAGGGAAAGAAAACAATTTTGAAAAACTCTGAATAGATCAGAAATAATTTTTCATGTTGACTGCCGATGTACTTAGCTCTTACAGAATGTACAAATGCTTTCATATTTGAAGATAATGATAAAAGAAAATTTTCCAGACAAGGCCAGCTGGCACTAAAGGCAGACTGACTGAACATACCATTTTGCTACCGACTATATCTGCAAGCATTGATGCCTACTTAGCAATGACCAAGCAATCCGCCTCATCACATGGTTCTGGGGCATCACAGAGGCAATTGCAAAGCTGTGCCATCTGCTACAAGGACACCTGAAGCCAAACTCCAGCATAGAGATGGTACTGTCAGTGACAATCATAGTCATCTCCTCCCTCAACTGTTAAACCACTGCCTCCTCGGGCAGGGTCTTCATAACTAATAATAAGAAATTAAATTAATTATATAGAATGGAGCAGGTGATGTGTTACTGTTGCGAGATGTGGGAGCCGGTGAACCCCATTGAGGCTAACGGTGATTACATCTGCGACAAGTGTTTGCTGCTAGAGGAACTCAAGTTCCATGTTATGGAGCTTGAGACCGAGCTTCGGACACTGCGACACATCAGGGAGGGGGAGAAGTTCCTGGACTCTATGTTTCAGGAGATGGTCACACCTATGAAGTTAATTACTGCAGATGTAGTCCGTGGTCAGGGACAGGACGGTGTGACTACGAGTGAGGAAGGTACAGGGATCCAGGATGTAGTGTTGAAGGAGACGCAGCCCTTGTTCTTGTCCAGCAGGATCGAGGTTCTTACTCCCTGTGAGGACGGGAGCGGGGACTGCAGGGAGGATGAGCAACCTGGCCACAGCACTGTGGTACAGGGGGCCATTCAAGTGGAGGGAGTAAAAAGAAATGTTGTAGGGGATAGTATCATTAGGGGGATAGATAGGGTTCTCTGCAGTCAAGAGCGGGAGTCCCGAAGGCTGTGTTGCCTGCCTGGTGCCAGGGTTAAGGACATCTCTTCTGGGCTGGAAAGAAACTTGCAGTGGGAGGGGGAGGATCCAGTTGTCGTGGTCCATGTTGGTACAAACGACGTAGATAGGACAAGGAAGACGGTTCTGTTAAAGGAGTATGAGCAGCTAGGGGTCAAATTAAAAAACAGAACCTCAAGGGTAATAATCTCTGGGTTATTACCTGAGCCACGAGCGAATTTGGCTAGGATAAATAAAATTAAAGAGTTAAATGCGTGGCTCAAAGACTGGTGTGGGAGAAATGGGTTTTGCTTCTTGGGACACTGGCACCAGTACTGGGACAGGAGGGAGCTGTTCTGTTGGGACGGACTCCACTTGGCCAGTGCTGGGACTAGAGTCCTGGCAAATCATATAACTAGGGCTGTAGAGAGGGCTTTAAACTAATTAGTGGGGGGGAGGTTTCTAGAGAGCAAATAATAGAAATGACAACAGAGAAGGTCATAGACTTAGGTAGCAGTGGGGGAATTAAAAAACAGAATGTGTCAGGAAGGGACAGAAGGTATGGAGTAAAAAGTAAAGTACTAAAAAGGGAAAAAACAGGAACTAAGTGTTACAAAACATATTTGAAAGTTCTTTATCTGAATGCACGTAGCATTCGTAACAAAATGAATGAGTTAACGGCACAAATAATGACATATGGGTATGATCTTGTGGCCATTACAGAAACATGGCTGCAGGGTGACCATGACTGGGAATTAAACATACCAGGTTATTTAACAATCAGGAAGGACAGGCAGGAAGGGAGAGGAGGTGGGGTGGCTATGTTAATAAAGGAAGGAATCACCATAATACAGAGAAATGATATTGGGTCAAAGGAGCAGGATAGTGAAACAGTTTGGGTGGAGGTAAGGAATAATAAGGGGAAAAAAAACACTAGTGGGTGTAGTCTATAGGCCTCCGAACAGTTGCAACTCTGTTGGACGGAGTATTAATCAGGAAATAGTTGAGGCTTGTAATAAGGGAACAGCTATAATTATGGGGGATTTTAATTATCATATTAACTGGACAAATCAAATTGGGCAGAGCAGCCTTGAGGAAGAGTTCATTGAGTGTATTAGGGATGGGTTTCTTGAGCAGTATGTAACTGAACCGACCAGGGGGCAAGCAACCTTAGATTTGGTCCTGTGTAATGAGACAGGATTAATTAAAAATGTCCTAGTAAAGGATCCCCTTGGAATGAGTGACCATAACATGGTTGAGTTCCATATTCAATTAGAGGGTGAGAAGGTTGGATCTCAAACAAGCATGCTGAGCTTGAATAAAGGAGACTATGAAGGTATGAGAGCGGAATTAATTAGAGTGGACTGGGAAAATAGATTAAAGGGTAAGACAGTACATGATCAGTGGAGTACATTTAAGGAGTTATTTTACAACTTCCAAAAAATATATATTCCACTGAGGAAAAAAGGGTGTAAAAGAAAAGATAGCCATCCGTGGCTAAGTAAAGTAATTAAGGATAGTATCCGACTAAAAACAAGGGCATATAAGGTAGCCAAATCTAGTGGGAGGATGGAAGATTGGGAAGTCTTTAAAAGACAGCAAAAAATAACAAAAAGATTGATTAAGAAAGGGAAGATAGATTATGAAAGTAAATTAGCAAAAAATATAAAAACAGACAGTAAAAGTTTCTATAGTTATATAAAAAGAAAAAGGGTGGCTAAAGTAAATGTTGGTCCCTTAGAGGATGAGACCGGGAAATTAATGGTGGGAAACATGGAGATGGCAAAAACACTGAACAATTATTTTGTATCAGTCTTTACAGTAGAGGACACTAAGAATATCCCAACACTGGACAAACAGGGGGCTCTAGGGGGGGGGAGGAACTAAATACAATTAAAATCACTAAGGAAGTGGTACTTGGTAAAATAATGGGACTCAAGGCGGATAAATCCCCTGGACCTGATGGCTTGCATCCTAGGGTCTTGAGGGAAGTAGCGGTAGGGATTGTGGATGCATTGGTAATAATTTTCCAAAACTCACTGGACTCAGCAAAGGTCCCGGCAGATTGGAAAACTGCTAATGTAACACCCTTATTTAAAAAGGGTAGTAGGCAGAAGGCTGGAAACTATAGACCTGTTAGCCTAACATCTGTGGTTGGTAAAATGTTAGAGTCCATTATTAAGGAGACAGTAACGGGACATTTGGATAAACATAATTTAATAGGGCAAACTCAGCATGGTTTCATGAAGGGGAAGTCATGTTTAACAAATTTGCTTGAGTTTTTTGAGGAAGTAACATACAGGGTGGATAAAGGGGAACCAGTGGACGTAGTGTATTTAGACTTCCAAAAGGCATTTGACAAGGTGCCACACAAAAGATTATTGCTCAAGATAAAAAATCACGGGGTTGGGGGTAATATTCTGGCGTGGGTGGAGGATTGGCTCTCTAACAGAAAGCAGAGAGTTGGGATAAATGGTTCGTTCTCAGATTGGCAACCAGTAACTAGTGGTGTTCCGCAGGGGTCAGTGCTGGGTCCCCAACTCTTTACAATCTATATTAACGATTTGGAGGAGGGGACCAAGTGTAACATATCAAAGTTTGCAGATGATACAAAGATGGGACGGAAAGTAGTGAGTGAGGAGGACATAAAAAACCTGCAAAGGGACATAGACAGGCTAAGTAAGTGGGCAGAGATTTGGCAGATGGAATACAATACTGGAAAGTGTGAGGTTATGCACTTTGGCAGGAAAAATCATAGAGCAAGTTATTATCTTAATGGCAAGAAACTGGAAAGTACTGTAGTACAAAGGGATCTGGGGGTCCTGGTGCACGAAACTCAAAAAGTTAGTATGCAGGTGCAGCAAGTGATTAAGAAGGCCAATGGAATGTTGGCTTTTATTGCTAGGGGGTTGGAATATAAAAACAGGGAGGTATTGCTGCAGTTGTACAAGGTATTGGTGAGGCCGCACCTGGAATACTGCATACAGTTTTGGTGTCCATACTTAAGAAAAGACATACTTGCTCTCGAGTCAGTACAAAGAAGGTTCACTCGGTTAATCCCGGGGATGAGGGGGTGGTCATATGAGGAGAGGTTGAGTAGATTGGGACTCTACTCATTGGAGTTCAGAAGAATGAGAGGCGATCTTATTGAAACATATAAGATTGTGAAGGGGCTTGATCGGGTGGATGCGGTGAGGATGTTCCCAATGATGGGTGAAACTAGAACTAGGGGGCATAATCTTAAAATAAGGGGCTGCTCATTCAAAACTGAGATGAGGAGAAACTTCTTCACTCAGAGGGTGGTAGGTTTGTGGAATTTGCTGCCCCAGAAAGCTGTGGAAGCTACATCATTAAATAAATTTAAAACAGAAATAGATAGTTTCCTAGAAGTAAAGGGAATTAAGGGTTACGGGGAGCGGGCAGGAAATTGGACATGAGTCTAGGTTCGGAATGGTCATGGCCCTGTGGGTAGTGGAGTGGGCCCAGGGGCCGTGTAGCCTTGTTCTGCTCCTACTGTGTTCTAATTCTGTGTTAGATTTCAGGAGATGGTTTTATTCCTGTTCCTGGCTGGGGTGGAGATCGCCTTTACAGAAGGTAAGTACTGTAGAAAATATAGGGACAGAATGATCTCCTGGAAGAATTTCGATCGCCTGGATGGGTCGGAGAGGAATTTCCCAGATTTTTTTCTCCCAAATTGGCCATTGGGTCTTTATCTGGTTTTTCGCCTCTCCCGGGAGATCACATGGGTTCGGGTGGATGCAGAGTGATAGAAGATTTGAGGTTAGGATCAGATCAGCCATGATCTTATTGAATGGTGGAGCAGGCTCGAGGGGCCGATTGGCCTACTCCTGCTCCTATTTCTTATGTTCTTATGTTCTTATGTCCTCACTGCCTGGGATTATCTGCAATATCAGCCAATTCAATGTCCAGATATGTACCGAGTAAGCGGCTGATGCATTGTTCAACAGGGCCAGCATTTCAATTATTTTCCTACTGAATAACAATGATTTGAACAAACTGCTGCATTTCACAATGTGGAAGTAGGTCATTGATGATAATTGGCAATCTTATAGCCATTCCCATCAATAAAATATGCATCATGCAGACAGAATCTGTTCGCAGGATTTGTGGGTGAAGCACTATTAAAACTGCAGTGCATCAACAGTTCCAGATGTGTTTTATTTTCAGATCATTGGGGAAACATTAAATAAGAGTTTTGTTGCAACTTGCTTACTGCTGCCTGCAAATGATGAGTTTGCTTTGGAATAACATTTCAGTCTTACAAACTTCAGACAAACAGATTCTGCTTTTCAGTGCAAAGTACAAAAACAAAATAATAGAGCAGTAATAGTAGGGGACTCAATTACCTAGTATAGACTGGGGAAATAGCCTGATCCTGCTCCTATTTCGTGTGTCTAATTCTGTTAGATTCAGGAGATGGTTCTGTGATAGTGGATTGGCGGTTAGGATCAGATCAGCCATGATCTTATTGAATGGCGGAGCAGGCTCGAGGGGCCGATTGGCCTACTCCTGCTCCTATTTCTTATGTTCTTATGAAAAAACAGAGTAAAAGGCAAGGAGGGTGAAGAATTCCTAAAATGTGTACAGGAGAACTTCCTTAATCAGTATGTTTCTAGTCCAACGAGGAAGGAACCATGTGCTGGATCTAGTTCTGGGGAATGAAGTAGGGCAAGTGGAGTGTATGGCAGTGGGAGAACATCTGGGTAACAGTGATCAAAATATTAGGTTTAAAGTAGTTATGGAAAGGGACAAAGATAAATCAAAGGTGAAAATACCAAACTGGAAGAGGACCAATTTCAGTGATTTGAGAAGGGATCTAGCACAGGTAGACTGGAAACAAAGATTGGCCAGGAAAACAGTAAATAGGCAATGGCAGGCCTTCAAGGCAGAGATACTGAAGGTAGAAACCAAGCATATTCCCATAAGGAGGAAAAATGCAGCATCCAAAGCTAGAGCTCCCTGGATGACAAAGGTAGAGGTTTATGACAAATGTCAGGTACAGAATACAGTAGAAAACCAGGCAGGATACAGAGTGTGCAGGGGAAAATTGAAAAAGATATAAGGGCAAAGAGAGAAAAGATTAAAAGGAAACTAAAAAATCTTTTATAAACATATAAAAAGTAAAAGGATAGTTAAAGGAAGGGTGGGGCCGATAGGGAAAGAAAAATTTTCTTGAGGCAGTGGGCATGACTGAGGTACTGAATGAGTATTTTGTCTTCACAAAAGAGGATGAAATTAATGTTGCAGTGGGGGGGGAAGTAGAGATATTGGATAGGATAAAAATAGATAGAAAGGTGGTGCTAAATATGTTGGCATTGCTCAAAGTTAACGGGCTAGAAATTCGGCTCCACTGCCTGTGCAAAGGGCTTATCGTCCAGGGAGGGGCCAAAAAAAAGCGCCTCCCGAGAAATTTGGCTGAATGTTGCTGAGGCGCTACCCGATAGCGCCGCACCCCCAACGTCATTGCCATGCGTCGCAACCCCTTAGCGCCCCGTGGCAGAAATTCAGCTGCACCCCCGCGAGCGGTGTCAGCGTCAGCCTCACGGGTCGCGAGCTGGGCCGACCTCCGCTCGCGGGTGGTATTTAAAGGGGAGGTGCAGCCCAGACCTGTGTTGCCATTTACTTTTTTTGGTCGGCCCTCCATGGTGGGCCGTGGCATGGCCCTGGCCATCATTGTGCAGCTCGGCACCACATCTCGGCACCGGGCTGCTGCCATGGCACCAAACCACCTTGGTGGCCTAGTATGAGCCATCGGAGGCCCTGCAGAATGTGCAGCGGTCCTCCCCTTTAACTGAAGGGGAGGGGCGTTGAAACGCGGCAGTGCTCCAACATCGCCTTATTATGATCTGGAAGGCACTACCTGAAAGGGTGTTGGAATCAGATTCCATTGGAACTTTCAAAAGGCAATTGGTATTTGAAGAGAACTAATTTGCAGGGCTGCGGAAATCTAAATTGGATAGCTTTTTCAAAGAGCCAGCACAGGCACGATGGGCCAAATGGCCCCCTTCTGTGCTGTAAGATACCATGATTCTACATGTTTTAAAGTAATTGAAAGATGCTTAACATATTATAGTGCTTTAGTTTGCCAGATTTGTAATCTTGCAGTTTGTCACTCTTTTGGTAAATCTGAACTTTACTCATTTACATACTCTATCGAGCTGTATGGTTAGCCAGAAGCAATTCAGTTTTACAACCACATCCAGTTTCAGAGTGCAGAATGGGGTAAAACAAAAAAAAAAAAAACTGTACAATTTGTTGCTGCAGCCCTTTTGCTGCATCAGTACTCTGAAGTCACACCTACTTGCATGCAAGCTCTTGGGGAAGCCCACTGCATAATGTGGACCGTGTCCAATATTGAGCCAAAACAGAAATCCAGCAGAAACGGCCACACACAGTATTGGACAGATGTCCCACTGTGCACCAATCCCATCCTGGGCGCACGTCAATTAGTCTTAAACAATCATACTTTGATACAATAAAACCGTTCATAAATAAAAGCGTTTCATTAATCAAGATGTGCTATAGAGAACACATTCTCACCTCCTAACCAAGCCACAGAATTTGGTTTTGCAGGTGGAGTATGAACTTTGAACGTCTTGGCAGCCAACACTTCTTTGTATTTTGGTTTCTCTACCAGGTACCGAATTTCAGCCATAATACGATGTAGGAAGCCAGGCAGCATAGCAGTTCCACCAATGATCACAAGGTTCTCGGCCAGCTGTTTTCTTGTGTCAATTGGGCACTAGTAACAATTTTAAAAACATACTTTAGTGAAACAGAAGTATCATTACTCTCCCTCTATTTCTCTCAAAACTATGCACCATGTATACCCAATAAACCAAATGAGTTATCTACTCCTACTTTGCCAACACCACTTGTACCAGTGGCTCACTTTCCTCCCAATCTCTTTTTCTCCTCCTCTTCTCCCCCATGCCTCATAAGGAGGTACCTGGTATCTCCTCAATCAGTACAACTAAGAGTGGCACCTAATCAGCAAAAAGGGGAAAATATCAAACCTGTACCACTCCATCGTGCTGTGCTGCCACATAATGGTGCTCCAAATTTGCACAAAAAAGAACTTGCTTTCATATAGTGCCTTTCATGTCCTCAGGATATCCCAAAGCTCTTCACAGCAAATTACTTTTGAAGTACACTCACTCACAGGTCCGACAACAGTAAATGAGATAAATAACCAGCGAATCCGGTTTTGGGGGTGATGGCTTCAAGATTCATACTGGGCAGGACACTGGGCAAATTTAACATATCATCTGAAAGACAGTATCTCTGACAATACAGCGCTCCTTCAGCACTACTGAAGCATCAGACTAGATTATGTGCTCAAGTGAAGCTTGAACTCAACCTACTTACATAGAGGTGCTAGTGCTACTATGGAGTCAAACTGCAACTGAAGCTATCCTAAACATGAATCCCATGATAACAATATACTGTAGTATTTCAACTCTGGGTCACTTTCACATATTTAATGGCAAACCTTAATGTGGCATCAAAAGAGGCTGACAAAGTTGTTTTTATAAATCCATCAAATTTAGCACACAGCATCCTCTTACCTGTAAAAGTGAGTCAAGGATTAAAGTGGCAATAGACTTCTCCTCATTATCTTGTTCAAAGAGAATTTCAATTACAGAATCTCTGCAAACAAAAAAAGTGAAGAGAAAATATTCCTTGAACTGAAAATTTAAGCAAATCACTTAGTATAGAACCACATCACAAACAACTAATTTAATTCGGCAGTCAATGGTAACAAAGTAGACTCGGAATTCAGTATTACTCCTTAAATTAAATGTGAAATCTTGACGATAGGAGCTCTCTGCGTGGGCAATCATAGAATTACTATAAGGTAACAAAATTCACAAGTTCAACAGAACAGTTTGTTTTAACAACTATAAAATTGTACGTCACCAGTTTTGTTTGGTTGCTGAGATTTCTTTACTAATATCATTATGCTGACAAGGCCACTTGCTGTAGCTTCAAGTCAATCACTCCAGGTGACATTTAAAAACATTTGTTTGTTTTTTTTTCCCCAAAGTGCTTGCAGTGAAACTGAAAGCAATTTTTCCAGTTTCTCTCCTATATTTAATATACTGAAACACCAATATTGACAACGGATTCTGGTTACTTGTATATTTTCCACCTGAACATGGCGTACAGTAAAAAAAAATAAGTCCACTGCATTGAGAATTAGAGAAATGTTTAGCTTGGATGAATTTACACGCATATTAATCTTGTTTCTCTATTCTCTTGCTACTCTGACTTTTGCACACATTGGGCTGGATTTTTCCAAACTCGGCAGGCGACGTCCGTGGCGTGTGGGGACCCCGCATCTGTCTCGATCCCGGCCTCCAACATGATTTTCCGTTGATGGGGCTCGTTAAGCCCGCCCTACGAGGTTCCCGGACAATTAATAGGAAGCGGGTCTGATGACATCATTTGATGATGCGTCATCAGCCGGTTTCCTTAAAGGGGCCATGTCCACATTCATTTTGACAGTTGTGCTGTCAGTGTTCTGCCTACTGAGGTGCTGCAAACACTGACAAGCACTGCACAAAGGTGCACTGCTGCACCCAGGCTCTCCCATGGCTCCCTCCAAATGCTTATGCAGGGAGTCACAGCACGCAGGGAGGTTCTCCTCCCATCCCATGAGCGGAAGACACCTCCCCAGGACCCCAATGCAGCCTGGTTGCACAGGAGGACACAAGCAGGGATGATGTCAGGATGACCTGGCTGCAGTGGTGCAAATCTTTCAATGATCACAAAACGTTACTGCAAAGCCACACTCAAACTCATCCTCCTGTGCCACTCATCACATCCCCATTACTCTGCCTTCCCTACCCTACTCCTGCACATCCTTACACCAACTTACCTTGCACCTGCACCCATCCCTCTCTGTCTACATTATCACTTCCCCATCGCACTAGCCACCCCTCACACTCATCCTCATCCTTGTCCAATCATTCAAACTAACAACACACAAGGGTGGGCACTTGTGTGCTTTAGCCAATATTTGTGTAAAGTTCCTGTTAATGTGTTGTCAAGCACTGAAATCTTTATTTTCAACACTTTGCCTTCTTGGGCATATTTATGTGCACCTTTAGAAGTGTCTTAGGTGAGTCCCAGTGAATGGTGAGACATAACATTCCCTCCCCCAATGATGATGCGTGTGAAAGGAATGGCCTGGACATTGTAGGGATGCTTTATGGTGTTGGTGTGGGGTAGTGCCAACCTGGTGCATCATGTGGCAGCCAGGGTGTACAGCATCAAGTGAAGTAAATCTGGACATGGTGAGGCCATCGCTGGCATCCCGGGCAGCAATGTACATGGGTAATAATGCCCTGTGCAGCATCAGTTGATTGTGGAGAAGGTTGGTGTGGATGTTGGTGCTGCTGTGCCCGGTGATGCTGGTATTGCGGCTGATCGTATTGGGATTCTGAGGACCAAGGTGAGATTTTTTTAAGGGCATCGACGCTGATGGAATAGATGGCAGGTGAGGTTGAGATGACAGAAGCGCTCTGTCAATGATGAGAGAGGTTGTTCCAATGAGGTGACACTGGATAGAGAGTTTGCTCCAAACACTTGCTAGCTGCATAAAGGTCAATCTGTCTTCCAAATGCAGTAAGCAACAGCTTCTAACCTTGGAAAGTGAAGACCTATGAAATGGGAGCTTTCATAGAACATTTGTAGCTGTCAGGTTTGTAAATCATTCCCATGCTGGCACAACATCCAACCTACTTACCTGACGTGATAGCCGTTCGCCGGGAACCTCGTTAAAAACCTGGTAAAATGGCAAGTACATGGGAAAATGGTTCTTAACTACCTTTTAACAAGCTTTTAAGTATCTAAATTGGCTGCCCCGCCGCTTTGTGTCGGGTCTGTTCAGGGATGACAGATCCGACACTTGGGAAGCTGACAAGGAGGCGGGTTTACAGTGGGATACCGACCCGGTCAATCTTTGTGATTTTGACAGCGGACCCGCCTCCAAACCCACACTTTGAGCACCGGTAAAATTCCGGCCTTATGTGTATTTTACATCACACTTTTAAATTCATATTGCACTTTGCCACTTGTTCTTCTAAATATTATTCATTTGACCCCATTGGTTTTTACTCTTAATCTCTTTCTGTACAAATTACTCCACTCCCTACACCCCCAGCCACTGAAGCTGTCTAAGTTATACTGGAGTTTGGCTCTACAAGTATCAGCTGCCCTCTGGTACCTTGGCTAAGTAGTTAATCTTCACTTGATCCTAGGCAGCGAGTGTTGTTAGGTAGTTCAACCACAGGGTACATCATAGCGGAGCCTGATTTTATCCACACGAGATGGCCACACATTGCAGCAGGAATCAGGAGCAAAAGCCCTGGCCGATTTGCTGCCCCCTCCTCCCAACCCTAGCCTACATATACTGAAGCTAAATGTAGCATTCCCAGTACCATCTTAGCAGAGATGAGCTAATTCAGCACAAACCATGGATCAAACCCAAGATTTTTCTGTTCTTTATGGCTCAGTTCCATACTGGACAATTTTTTTTTATTAACAAAGTCATTGAGGGAACCTGATTTGCTCAATTTTTATTTCCCTATAGTAGCTGATTTACTTTTTCCATTGGTTACTGAGATCCATTTCCAACTTTGTAATTTTCTAATCTGTCCTCTGCCTATATTCTTCACAAGTGTATACTAATGGTTTCTCAACTGAAAAACTCAACTAAATACCAGGGGAGGGGTCTCTGATGGTTTGGAGTCAGCTGGTGGGAAGTGCACGAGAATTGCCTGAATGCTTAGTCGTCTACTTTTCCTTTGTCTCCCAATGGCAAAATGGTTGAAACCAAGACTAAGTGGGAAGCTGCAGTCACAAACTCCACTTACCACTTCAACATACCATGCCATTCCTTTTATTGCAACTCAAGTATGATGCACAGTTTAATTTATATTGTTCATACAAATGATCCAACCTGATTGATCCTTTGACATGCAAAATCCTCTCTCCATCCAGAGGGTATGCCACATCTGGAGGTAGTTGGGGGCGCTACAAATAAATATAAAATATCAAATTACTGCCATGCAACTCTGACTTTGCAGCTCAATTAGTCTGTCTTATTCACCATTACTTAATGCTTACCTCAGCTTTTCCATCGATGTTAAACTTGGCAGCTTGAATTTTCAGACCCCGCTGGAGATCACTCACAAAGCAAGTACGAACTGAAAAGGTAAATTTTTTTTAAAGTTTAAATTCTCCTAAAAATCATGAGTACACAGATTTCAAATAGAATGGATGCTTATTTGGCAGAGTTTAACATAATAAAAAAAAGTATGGTTAGACACTTTTTAAGTTTAAAAGCAGGCAACATTCTCGTGCTTTATTCTTGTTTTCACTGAGCAGTTCAGTTCCATATACCTTACGCACATCCTTTTGTTACATCATTTCATATGAATGTGCTGTGAAGTTATTTCATGCTTTTAAAAGAAATAGGAAAGCTTGGTAGTCCTAGTGGCTGAACAGATATGAACTTCAGATGCTAACATTTCCCCTCCAAAAAATTCAGATTAAAAAGATCAAAGGTTACACCAGAAAAATTAATCTACTCTGCTCTTTCAGACGATGCACATTTCACCATTTTATGTATTTATTCTAGATGTACATTTGTGGTCTTTCTTTTTATTTGATAAGCAAATGTATTTTCCACATAAATTTACCAATTAACAATGAATCATACAAGATAGTTATGTTCCTACCTTTGACATCCTCTAGAGTTTCTTCTGGAAGTGAGCCTGTTGAAATGAATTTGGGAACATTAAGAGTCCATGCCACATAATATTATACTATAACATTTTAAATACTGACTGTCAATTATCTGATGAACTTACGGCTAGATACCTTTAAAAATCGAATACATTCAAATTCTTTGTAAAATGACCTTTTTGCTCTTTTTAATGTTTTAACCAATTTGTTTACATAACTGTGACTACACTTCAAAAAGTAATTTTTTGGATGCAAAACATTTTGAAACCAAATGGAGCTCTCTATAAATGTATTATTTCTTTCTTTTAAAATAGAGAAATTATTGATAGAGTGCCATGAAATAAATATCATCTGTAAATATGCAAGATATTTAAAAAATGTATTTCAAGCCTTACTCATCACAGAAGCCAAGCCTTCTCCAGTCTTAGTCCCTGTGTCCACAGTGCATTCTTCTAATAACCGTGACTGCAACTCCCTTCAGTAATAAAAACATTTATTTTGGACTTTTTAACACTTCAATCTTTCTAAATTTCAAATATACAAACATCAATAAATACACAGAAGTAACATTTTAAATCCTTACTTGTGGATTGTTTTTCCTCCCAGTGGAAGTGCTTCCCAGGCATTCAAAATAGGAACTCCTTCATATATCTGACAAAGCTAAGGTTAAATTTCAAATAGGCAAAAAGTTTAATACACTTGTATACGTTTTCCTGATTGCATTACACACCATAATTACAGTCACTGTTTCCCCTTTAGCCACCCCGGGCAATTTTTTCCCTCAAATCTTACAGCACAGAAACAGGCCACCTGGCCTATCAAGTCTGTATCTGTGTTTTTGTCCACATAAGCCACCTAGTCTATACGACTTCCCTGCTTTCTCCCCATACCTTATAATACAGGAAACTCTCGATTTACCGGCACCTAAATAACCGGAAATCTCTGTTAACCGGCAAAATTCAGGAGTAGGTTCAGGTAAGTTTTACTTCATATTAGTGGCCGTTCCTGGAGCTGTGGCCGTGTAACCGGGGTTCCTGCACCTGTTGCTATGCAACAGGGACGCCTGGATCTGTGGCCGGGGTTCCTGCACCTGTTGCCATGCAACAGGGATGCCTGGATCTGTGGCCGTGTATGGGGCTTTCATACCTTTTACTATACCTCTCTGTAATCCGGACTTTTTGATAAACCGGCACCACGCCGGTCCCGTCGGTGCCGGATTAAAAAAAAGAGTTTCCTGTATTCCTCTTTTCAAGCAATTAACTCCTGTTGAAGATAATTTATGGACTCTGCTTCAACAATGGTTTGTGGCAGAGAATTCAAAATGCTAGTCACTTGTGTATTTAAAAAAAAATTCTCTTCAATTTTGTGATCATTTTCAATTTGTGCCCTCATTACCCTCCCTCCAACCAGCAGAAGCAATCCATCACTGTTTACCTTATCATTAGCCTTCATAATCTTGAAGGCCGCCATCAGGTTACCACTCAACCTTCTCAGTGCTAGTGAAAAAAGCCACAACTCTAAAATCTCTCTTTCTAGCTGTAATCTCTCGTATCGGGCAACATCCTGGTGAATTGACGTGAAACTTTCACCATTGCTTTTATATCTATCCTATAATAGGTTACTGCAACTATAGCCAAGCCAAGGTCGTCTACAAGTTCAACATAATCTCCTTGCTTTTGCATTCTGTGCCACTACATACAAAATCAATAATTCAATTTGTTCTATTTTTAAATCGAAAAGGCCATATCTACTTGTATTGTCACCTTTTACTGCATTTCCTTTATCTATCCTGTTATTTCTTCAAAGAATTCTTTAAGATTGTTCAAGCACAAAATTTTAGAAATCAGTGCTGACTGGCCTCGATTAGCTCATATTTTTCCAAGTGCTTAGCAATTTCATCCTATATTCCAGACTCTACCAACAACTGAAGTAATACTAGATGGTCGAAAATGTCCTGGCTTACAGTCTCCTAATTTGAACAAACAAGTGACATTTGGCACCCTCCAGCACAATTTTTCACTCCACATAATTTAAAATTATAGTCAGAGCTTACACTATTTCTTCCTTAGCTTCCCTGAGGATCCCCAGATGGTAATATGTTTATCTTAAGTTTAAGTAAATTTTTTATATCTATCTTTCATTGAATAATAGCTTCTACTGAATTTTCCACACCCATCTCTGATGGTTCTACAGTATCACAATATCAATAGTGTGAAAACGGAGGTGAAGTACTTAATTAGTATTTCTTACATAACCTGACTCTGCATTACAAGCTCGTCAACCAACTCAGCACCCTACTCTCCTCTATCTTCTTTCTAATGTGCCTATTAAGAAAGCTTTTTTATATCTTTGTTCTTGTGTCAATTTTCACATACTCCCACTTGGCCTTTTATACTCCTTTCTGTAGCTTACCTCTTTTTATATATATTTGCCCTGATTGTATTATCTGCCCTGTAAGAAGTAAAACATTTTTTTTTAGGAAACCAATTTGATCTAATCTCCCATTTCATCCATGACCCAGCTTCCAATGCACTTTTTTTAACCTGAAGATGTCAATTCTTTGATGAGGTACACTTCCACAAGTGGACTTGGTACCCAAGTTGGCATTTTTCATGAAGTAGCCTGAACAGCGAGTATAAGCAGGCTATTTGGCCTGAAACCATGGCACTAATGGATATTAAATTAAGAGAGAGAGAGAATTCCTAACAGCAACCAATTTCACCCAAACTGTTAACAAGGTTGTGTAGTGATATGGTTACCAGTTTAACTGCCAGATGTGGTTATGACAAGTGAGCCAATACAGCATGTTGGGAGAGCAAACCCATAGGCTACTGGGACGATAGCAAAATACTGCAGATGTTGGAAATCCGAAATAACAACAGAAAATGCTGGAAAAACTCAGCAGGTCAGGCAACATCCGTGGAGAGAAATTTGAGTTGACATTTCGGGTCGAACCCTTCTTCAAAACTGGAAAGAAAATAAAATAGATCGAAGGCAGGGCTGCGATCGGACAAATGAAGTAAAAGAAACAAAAGAAGTAAAAGAGACAATAAAAGGTATTCGAAGCTAGACGAGATGGTAATAGGCTGAGATTAGGTGTGAAGTGTACTGGCAGGGCAAGAGATAGCTGCCAGGTGTGAGAGAGAAACAAAAGGAAAGGGGGGGGGGGGGAAAAGGAGTGGAAAAATTACAAGTAAAAATGTAATAGGGGCCGAGGTTATGATCTGAAATTGTTAAACTCGATATTGAGTCCGGAAGGCTGCAGAGTGCCTAATCGGAAGATGAGGTGCTGTTCCTCGAGTTTACGTTGAGCTTCCGTGGAACAATATAAGAGGCTACTGGCATGTCTAGGGAAATTCTGGTTTTCACTGTACTGTTGAAGCAAACATTATTACAGTAGCTAACTATATACACTAATAAAAACAAATACTAGTGCATAAATGCTTTACTTCTAATAAATGCTTACTTCTACCGACGGTCTTCTTTTGTCTCTTTATCTCTCGCTCATTTATATTGAATTGTATTCTATTTCTACATAATCTAACCTAAATCTATTTTATACTTTTTCCTCTTAAAATATTATACTTTATTTACTTTACTTTGCTACTAAGCAGTTGCAACGGCATATTTTTCAGTTATTCAAGGAAGGACTAAGATATTGTAGTATTACAAAAGCAGTCGAGTCAATCTTTGACATGTAGAACTCATGAAAACAGGAAAGGCAGCCAATGAATGAGCAATTTCATATGTGGTCAACAGAACCTGAAAGCACAGTACATGAATAAACACATCTACAGCATAGCAAGGGGGAAATCTACGAAACCATTTTGTGCAAATGGATTTATTAAATCCAGGAAGGACGAAGTTAGCCACCATTAGAGGAGGACCTTTCTTTGTTAAACCTTATCAAAATGCCATTAAATTCAGTCATTAAGTTTACTTGCCAAAATTTACTACAACCATGCTTCTATTTGTTACCAGTACTTTTTTTTTTCCACAGCCTACATTGATGATGGTTACAAACTAGACAAGTTTTTAGTAACCAGCATTTATTTCGTCCTTTATAAAATTGAACTTTCAAAAAGATACAGGTAATGCTAGTGCTTCTGTATATCCACAATCTAATACCACAGCAGAATTGATACCGAGAGTCAGTAGAGACATGAGATGGCTTGGAGCAAAGAGCACTGAAGGAACCTACAAAAACACAAAGTGGAGAAATCATATAACTTATTTCTGATTTTCAGTTATCTCCAAGGGATTCAATTTCTACGGAAAATCCAAATGTAATAATACTTTAAAATATCTATTTGTCGGCTGCTCACATCTGCTCCTCCACAATTGCAGCATAGTCACCAGGAGATCATTCCTCCATGAACGAATTTTCTTTGCTTCCCCATTCTACCCAGAAATGGAGGTGGTCATTATAGCGTGGCACTCCATCTAGTGGCCCGGCAAAGAACTAAAAAACCTGGTCAACTTCTGCAATTCAAAATGTAGTGTTCATAATTCACTGCATCAATAGTAAGCATGATAGGTGCCATTTTAATGTATTTACTCCATTCCTGTTCCACCTACTGTGCGCACACTCTTCTCCAGTTGAGAAGGTAGATAATCTGTTCTTGGCCATCTCCCGATGCTGCTAAAATCTTACTGTTAAGAAGTGCACAAAAGTGGCCTGAGATAATTTGCTCACCAACCTTTCTTTTACAAAACATTTTCCACAATTCCAGGCAGATAGGTCACACTTGTGATCTATATGATGAAAATGGGTCACTGCTTGTTTAAAAAACTAAATTGGTTACATGTCAGCTGTTTTCACATCTATTCAGGCAAATTACAAAATCCACAAACTATAGAAAAAGGTGACATCTTCAGAAATCACATAAGCCAGTAATAGATTTATACGGGCAGTCACAGTGAACATATAAACTAATTTCCAATTATATTACACTCCGGTTAATCTAGCTCATTTATTCTCTTTAGTCTTAATGCACCATTAGCTACATCGCTTCCTACCTCAAAGTGCTTAAAGAACACTCTGGTGAGCGTTTCTCTGAAGTGTGATGGACACAGAATAGATTCAATAATGACAACACGACGATCCCTTGGGTTTACCAGTAAGTGTCTGTAAAGGAAAGAGGAAAAAAGACAGACTATATTAAAATTAAATAGAACTGATTGCAAACTTCTACAGAGAAATTAATCAACAAATAGAAAGTCATCTAGAAGCTTAGTTGTTTTGTTAAAAAGCATGGAGCAATTAGCATGTAACCCATGATTAAGGATCAATTGCATTGTGCTCAATTTAAATGAAAATTGTATTTAAAAAAAAATCTTCTATTTGAAGTCATTTCCCCCCCCCCCCCCCCCCCCACAAGAGGAACGAGTAGTATGGCAGTCCGTGAATTATGGAAACTAGATTAAAGTTTGCACCCTATGTTCCCCACACAGCAAGTCTGCAATCCTCGTAACCCATTAAAAAATGGTGGTAAAGAATTTCTGCAGGGGCTCTCCTGTAAGGACGGAAACTCCTGAGAAACAGCATTAATGGCCTTTTACATAATTTCTCTGGGGTTTCTGCCAACCTTCGATGAAGTTACGGCGGGAGATCAGCATTTCCCCCCCCTCGGAATTAAAAAAAAAAGGTCAAAGATGCTCTTGCGCATGTTCCAGCAGCTGGATCAAGAGTGGCATTGTGTCGGGATTTGGAACAGGTCTGTTCTCCTTGGTGGGGAAGGTAAATAGCTCAAAAAAAAGTCACTGTGAAATTTAATGCAGACTCAATTGTGCTTGCTTGCTTTGCATGTAGCATAGCATTAAAATATCAAATTACAGTAAAAATAATTTTAAAGTATACACTACCTGAAGTACAGCATGTGAATGAATTCCTTCAAATAACCATAAAGCTCTTCGGTATTGATGTTATACTGAACTACTTTAACAGCCTGCAAAAAAAAAGCAAAAACAAAAATGGCTTACCCACATCCAAGATTTGGAGTTTTACAATTTACGATCATTGCCCTGTACGTCTACACAGCTTATGAGGACTGATATTTCTATGGAGTAGTTCTAGTTCTATCACACTCCCAAACAGTTCATGTCAATTACTTCCACTATTATATCTGCAAAGCTTTAATATTTGGCTCACTCCCCTCTGATAGCTGGCTGTTCAATTGCTCCCTCCCCTATCCCTGCCAATTTGAATTCCCCATCTTCAGCACTCTTTCCTCTTCCCCTCCCACTGTTTTCTCCCTCCAGTCTCCTATCCTTACCTCCTCTCCCCAACATCAGTTCCATTAACCCCCTCTCCCCAATCCTGCTTGATCTGAAAAATTCTAATTGCTCTTGAATACCCATGCAAGAAGTCACACAACACCAGGTTATAGTCCAACAGCTTTATTTGAAATCACAAGCTTTCGGAGCGCTGCTCCTTCGTCAGGTGAAGTGGAGAAATGCATAAAGACACAGCTTATATAGTCAGAGAATCATGTCAGATGTTTACAGATAATCTTTCCAACTGCCATTTATCACACCTCGGCAGAGAGATAATCACAGCAATCAAAGGTGTGAATGGTGTCCAAACAGGTCCCCTGGTACCACGGTTGAAACCACAGGGAAATCCATCGTCAACCTGTCCGACCACACCCTTCAACCAGACGAAACTGAAGTTCTCAGCCGAGGGCTCAATTTCTGCCCCACCACCAAAATGGACCCCATCGGTCTCGTGGCAGACACAGAGGAATTCATCAGGAGAATGAGGCTCCGGGAATTCTTCCACAAATCCCAAGATGTCAGCAGCGAACCCAATGAGACAATCAATGATCAGGAACAGCAGACAGAAGGATCCGCAGTGCAGCAACCGAAGAAGAAAGAGTCAAATTGGACCCCTCCGGAGGGTCGCTGCCCTAAGCTTGACATGTATGCTCAAGCTGTCAGGAGATGCATCAACGCCAGATTCATCAGCCGCACTCACAAGACAGTCCAGAATGTCACCCGAGCACAACGCAACGCCATCCACGCTCTCAAGACCAACCGCAACATCGTCATCAAACCAGCAGACAAAGGAGGTGCCATCGTCATACAGAACAGAACGGACTATTGCAAAGAAGTATACCGACAACTGGACAACCAGGAACACTACAGACAGTTACCCGCAGATCCGACCAAAGAACACACCCGCCAACTCAACAGACTGATCAAAACCTTCAACCCAGACCTTCAAAGCATCCTACATGCTCTCATCCCACGTACTCCCCGCGTGGGAGACTTCTACTGCCTCCCAAAGATACACAAAGCCAACACACCTGGACGTCCTATCGCATCAGGCAACGGAACCCTGTGCGAGAACCTCTCTGGATATGTCGAGGGCATCCTGAAACCCATCGTACAGGGAACCCCCAGCTTCTGTCACGACACTACAGACTTCTTACAGAAACTCAGCACCCACGGACCAGTTGAACCAGGAACACTCCTCGCCACGATGGACGTCTCGGCACTCTACACCAGTATCCCCCACGATGACGGCGTTACTGCGACAGCCTCAGTACTCAACACCAACAACAGCCAATCTCCAGACGCCATCCTACAACTCATCCACTTCATTCTTGACCACAATGTCTTCACCTTCGACAACCAGTTCTTTACCCAAACACACGGAATAGCCTTGGGGACCAAATTCGCACCCCAATACGCAAACATCTTCATGCACAAGTTCGAGCAAGACTTCTTCGCTGCACAGGATCTCCAACCAACGCTATACACCAGATACATCGACGACATTTTCTTCCTATGGACCCACGGCGAAGAATCACTGAAAAGACTGCACGATAACATCAACGAGTTCCATCCCACCATCAAACTCACCATGGACTACTCCTCAGAATCGGTTTCATTCCTGGACACACGAATCTCCATCAAAGACGGACACCTCAGCGCTTCACTCTACCGCAAGCCCACGGACAACCTCACGATGCTTCACTTCTCCAGCTTCCACCCTAACCACGTTAAAGAAGCCATCCCCTATGGACAAGCCCTGCGAATACACAGGATCTGCTCAGACGAGGAGGAACGCGATGGACACCTACAGACACTGAAAGACGCCCTTGTAAGAACGGGATATGACGCTCGACTCGTCGATCGACAGTTCCGACGGGCCACAGCGAAAAATTGCACCGACCTCCTCAGAAGACAAACACGGGACACAACCAACAGAGTACCCTTCGTCGTCCAGTACTTCCCCGGAGCGGAGAAACTACGCCATGTTCTTCGCAGCCTTCAACATGTCATCGATGACGACGAACACCTCGCTAAGGCCATCCCCACGCCTCTACTACTCGCTTTCAAACAGCCACCTAACCTCAAACAGACCATCGTTCGCAGCAAATTACCCAGCTTTCAGGAGAACAGCAACCATGACACCACACAACCCTGCAACAGCAACCTCTGCAAGACATGCCAGATCATCAACACAGATACCATCATCACACGTGAGGACACCACCCACTAGGTACATGGTACATACTCATGTGACTCGGCCAACGTTGTCTACCTCATACGTTGCAGGAAAGGATGCCCCGGAGCATGGTACATCGGCGAGACCATGCAGACACTGCGACAACGGATGAACGGACACCGCGCAACAATCACCAGGCAGGAGTGTTCCCTCCCAGTCGGGGAACACTTCAGCAGTCAAGGACATTCAGCCTCCGATCTTCGGGTAAGCATTCTCCAAGGCGGCCTTCGAGACACACGACAACGCAAAATCGTCGAGCAGAAACTGATAGCCAAGTTCCGCACCCATGAGGACGGCCTCAACCGAGATCTTGGGTTCATGTCACGCTACATGTAACCCCACCTGACGCAGGGTCATCCAGACTCGAGTCGACATTGGCTTGTTCTCTCTACACAGATGCGGCCGGACCTGCTGTGATTTCCAGCAAAAAAAATGTTTTTTGTCTGTTTTTTTGTTTTTCATACAGACCCCAGCATCTGCAATATTTGACCCCTTGTGACTCCACCTCATTGTTCTTTGATGTAATGTTTTCCTGACTGACCTGTTTGGACACCATTCACACCTTGGATTGCTGTGATTATCTCTCTGCCGAGGTGTGATAAGTGGCAGTTGGAAAGATTACCTGTAAACATCTGACATGATTCTCTGACTATATAAGCTGTGTCTTTATGCATTTCTCCACTTCACCTGACGAAGGAGCAGCGCTCCGAAAGCTTGTGATTTCAAATAAAGCTGTTGGACTATAACCTGGTGTTGTGTGACTTCTTACATTTGTCCACCCCAGTCCAACTCCGGCATCTCCACACCTTGAATACCCATGTGCAATGTCACAGGAAATTGACTAATGTGTGTATATGCACATAATTCTTGAAGTGACTCCAAAATGGTAACAAACCCCTGCACCTCTCTCCTGCTTTAAAGTCCCTTTTTAAAACCCACATTTTTAGGACTTTATGGTGGATTTATTATACAACTTTAGCATCACTGCAAAGCAGTTTCTGCTTAACGGAAATGTTAAAAGTTGCAGTATGAATCAGGAGCTGGGTCCCAACCCAATTCCAGAGAGAAACACAGGATCCCCAGGGACAGGCAGTCTCATTCTACTTGGGTTAACGCTTCATGGACTACAACTCCAGCGCAATGCCAAACCTGGGATAAAGGCAGCAATTTTAAAAAAAACCCACTTGGAGTTGATTTAAATGTTGAGAGTGTGAAAGCTCTCAGCTGCACAGGCGACATAATTACATTTGAGCACCAGTGCTCAGTTTGGGTTACGCCAAGACCACTTGGCTCCAGACCTCATTACAGCCTTGGTCCAAATGTGGGCAAAAGAGCTGAATTCCAGAGGTGAGTTGAGAGTGATTGCCTTTGGCAGCATTTGTCCGAGTGTGGTATCAAGGAGCCCTAGTAAAACTGAAGTCAATGGGGATCAGGGGGAAAACTCTCCACTGGCACAAAGGACAATGGTTGAGGTTGTTGGAGGCTAATCATCTCAGCCCCAGGACATCGCTGCAGGAGTTCCTCAGGGCAATGTCCTAGGCCCCACCATCTACAGCTGCTTCATCAGTGACCTTCCCTCCATCATAAGATCAGAAGTGGAGATGTTCACTGATGATTGAACAGTGTTCAGTTCCATTCGCAGTTCCTCAGATAATGAAGCTGTCCGTGCCCGCATGCAGCAAGACCTGGATAACATCCAGGCTTGGGCCATTAAGTAACATTCGTGCCACACAAGTGCCAGGCAATGACCATCTCCAACAAGAGAAGTTTAACCACCTCCCCATTACATACAATGGCATTACCATGGTCAAATCCCCCACCATCAACATCCTGGGGGGTTACCATTGATCAGAAACTTAACTGCATCAGCCACATAAATACTGTGACTACAAGAGCAGGTCAGAGGCTGGGTATTCCGTGGCGAGTGACTCACCTCCTGACTCCCCAAAACCTTTCCACCATCTACAACACACGTCAGGAATGTGATGGAATACCCTCCACTTGTTTGCATGGGTGCATCTTCAACAACACTCAAGAAGCTCAACGCCATCCAGGACAAAGCAGTCCAGTTGATCAGCACCCCATCCACCACCTTAAACATTCACTCCCTCCACCACATCATGGCTAGTGTGTACCATCTACAAGATGCACTGCAGCACCTATCACCTAGAAGGACAAGGGCAGCAGGCACATGGGAACACCACCACCTCCAAGTTACACATCACCCTGACTTGGACATATATTGCCGTTCGTTCATCGCTGGGTCAAAATTCTGGAACTCCCTATCTAACAGCACTGCGGAAACACCTTCAGAACATGGACTGCAGTGGTCCAACAAGGTGGATCACCACCACCTTTTCAAGGGCAACTAGGGATGGGCAATAAATGCTGGCTTTGCCAGCAATGCCCACATCCCATGAATTAATTCCATCATACTAAAAAAGTACACTAAAAATATCAAAGACCAACACATTGGCTAAGAACTTGAAGTTGGCGGCGTAGCTATGGAGTCCTCCAAAAGGAATTCGCACTTACCTAGTGCGAGGCCCCTCACATAAACTTGCTGTCAGACGCTGCAGAGTTGTGCGCAAGCATTCCTGGGATCACACAGGCCAGTGCTCCAATCAGCAAACAGAAATCTCCGATGCTCATTCATAAAAATTTTAGTCTCACGCACCCCGGTAAATTAATAAATAAATCACCCTGGTAAATTAATAAATTAATCAGTCTCTTATTCTTGGTAGAGTTGTGTTGGGATCAGGCGATAGATGGATATAGATTTATTTTGAAGCCATTTTTTTGGTCATGACGGGTCTTTTTTTCAGGCTGCTGCATATCCCCCCTCCCCATATGCTGTACAAACAGGCTCCTGCGCCTGTTTGCACCAGTCATAACATTTTCATACGGAATTTCTGGGCAGTTGGTGGGCAATTATCCCAACTCTGTGCCAGCAAAGATTTCACAGTCAGAGCAGATGGTCTGTCAAGTCGCAAGCGCATGTGGAAATTCAAACTTGCTGTCCATTTCAAAGGCGGTTCTGACGGTGTACTCAGAGTATGCCATCATACCGCCCATAAATTCTGCACCAACATTATCTCCACTTTAAATTCATGATAATCTTCAAAAGTGGTAATATAGTTATGAAGTTTTAGATTCTAGACCTTAGCAAATCAGTAATTCATGCAGCAGCTAGTCATCACCCTAGACATACAAAACTGATCGCTGCACAGTGCTATTCGTAGTAGGCTGCACTAAGTTTTAAGGCAGACTGTGAATTGCACTGCAACACAAGAAAGCTTCATTATCAACCAGTAAATATTTTAACGTTTAAAGATCGCAGGCAGGAGAATCTGCTTCTCAAAAGATTTAACTGTTTAAGTTTTATAAAATATACGTAATAGTTCTAACAGACCACCTGAACACTTTTTAAACCCAGCCAGATGCAGCATCAAGCCCCAAACAGTATCAGACAACATTTCTGAAAGAGCCTCATGCTCCTGTGTTCCCGAGTCAATTGGGATTACACTCAAATGAAAACTGCTCTGCATGTAAAAATTCCATTGTAAGTGCCTGCCCCAAGCCCACTGCAGAAAAGCAAAAAGTCTTGCATTTACAGAGCACCTTATCACATCTCAAAAAAATGTCCCAAAGCACTTTACACAAATTATTTTCAAGTGCAGGTAAAAATCTTACTTGGGCTATACCCGGCTTCTTAATTTCACTAGGGATGATGCATCTTGGTCCAGTTTCTCCAGCAAAACCACATCTAGAAATCGAAAGAGAAATTTTCAATGTACCTGACATTACTAAATATCATACCTGCATCAATGAAATTTTAAAAAAAAACCTTATTAGTGGCAATGCTACACATCTTTTTGCAAAGCAACAGATGAATTAGCAGAAAATAAACATCTAGCAATTCTTTTGGCAATGAGGTTTTTAAATACTGTATCTTCCTCCCTTGCCAGTTTTTCTGCCAATTTTTGACTGCAGGGGCCGTCACAGCCTGGCCCCATTCTATCCTCATAAAGTCCAAACATGCTGGAGTTTTTGGTTAGTGAAGATGAGTGGGAAGCAGGATGATTATCCACTACCAAGGGTGCCAAGTCTACCTAGCTGAGATCAATGAAGTC
This sequence comes from Somniosus microcephalus, assembly GCF_052327205.1. Classification (NCBI taxonomy): domain Eukaryota; kingdom Metazoa; phylum Chordata; class Chondrichthyes; order Squaliformes; family Somniosidae; genus Somniosus; species Somniosus microcephalus. Next base: position 85,801,891 of record NC_140998.1, on the reverse strand, counting down.
AGCACAAACCAGAGATTGAACCTGGGATCTTCCTGGTCTGTATAGTCAGCTACTCACTGGATAAAATTACTGAGCAATCAGAGTAGTAAAAACTGGAACCGTCACTTTTTCTGTAGGACTTTTGGAAAGCAAAATCTAGCACCTACGCCTTGAATAAAAGGTTTTTTTTAAATATTAAATCTATTTTCTTTCCATCTTTACCCCCAATTCATGTCTCATAGTAGGTTGTAACGAAAATTCATATGTAGTAACAAACGCCTGATACTAAATCGGCTCCAGCGTGTCTTATAAAAAAGGATTCTGAAAAGGTCGTTTGAACAACTGTCGATTTAACTTGGCTAAGTTTTGGATACAATAGCCCAGATTTTGCGGTGGTAATAACGGCGAAACGGTCAGCGTTCAGAGTCATTACTCCTCTGAAAGTGACAGCAACTTCTGGAGTCAACGCATGCGTAGATAAACACGGAAATCCAGAAGTTGCTGTCAGTCATTCTCTGCTCCTCCACTGAGTATGCTGTGGAACTCCCTGGAGCCCACAATCAATTCAAATCACACTGAAATGTAGTTCCCAGTGAAAACTTACCCCACTACGCTGGAATATCGCTGTTAAAAAAAAACCCAAAAGTTAAGCCTCGTTGAAAGAGGTGCAGCTGGATTTTTAATGGCATATTGACTGGTGAACAACCGTTCTGGCCCTGAAAAACTAATTTTATATTTGTGGAATGTCAAATTTTTCCATTAATATGATAAATTCCATGGTTTTTAATATAACTTTTTTTTGAAGTTTATGATATTTCAGCTTCTACCTTAATCCCATGTGTATGTCCCAATCTTTATTTTTCTTTCTGTGAAATTTAGAAAAAGTGAAGGATAATCTGTGCATTTTACTTCCTGGTTTGCTGTCTGAGAGAATTTTTCAATGTAATTGGCTGCTTAGCCTGCTTGATGACATTACAGTTGCTGGATGCTGGAGATTCGACGTGGATTTATGAAAGGGAAATCGTGTTTGACAAGTCTGTTAAGAGTTTTTTTGAGGTTGTAACTAGCAGGATAATTAGGGGGGGTGGGGAACCAGTGGATGTAGTATATCTGGATTTTCAAAAAGCATTCGATAAGGTGCCACACAAGAGGTTATTACACAACATTAGGGCTCATGGGATTGGGGATAATATATTAGCATGGATTAGGGACCGGTTAATGGACAGCAAATGGAGAGTAGAAATAAACTGATCATTTTCGGGTTGGCAGACTCTAACTAGTGGGGTACCGCAAAGATCAGTCCCTAGGCCTCAGCTATTTACAATCTATATCAATGACTTAGACCGAGTGTAATGTATCTAAATTTGCTGATGATACAAAGCTAGGTGGGAAAGTAAGTAGAGAGGAGGACGTGAAGAGGCCACAAAGGGATATAAATAAGTGGGCAAGAACATGGCAGATGGAATATAATGTGGAGAAATGTGAAATTATCCCATTTGGTAGGAAAAATAGAAAAGCAGAATATTTTTTAAACGGTGAGAGATTGGGAAACGCTGGTATTCAGAGGGACCGGAGTGATGTTTCTGCTAAGCTGCGCCACCGCGCGGCTGTCTGGAGGTCCCACGCAGCACAGGACCGACTTTTCAAATGGGAGATTTTGCATGCGCGAAATTTTGAATGGGCCGCGCAACCCCTTAAAGGGACCGCACACCCTAAAAAAAAAATTAGGGGGAACATTGGACTTGGGTGTCCTTGTACAAGAATCACAAAGTAAACATGCAGGTACAGTAAGCAATTAGCAAAGCAAATAGTATGTTAACCTTTATTACAAAAGGATTGGTGCAGAAGAATAAAGGACTAACAAATCTAGAGCTCCCTGGATGTCAAGCGGCATACAGGGTAGGATAAAGAAAAAATGGGAAGCTTATCACAGATACCAAGGACTCAATATTGCAGAAAGCCTACAGGAGTATAGAAAGTGCAGGGGTGAAATTAAAAAGGAAATTAGGAAAGCAAAGAGAGGGCATGGAAAAATATTGGCAAGTAAAATCAAGGAAAACCCAAAGATGTTTTATAAATACATTAAGAGCAAGAGGATAACTAAAGTAAGAGTAGGGCCTATTGGGGACCATAAAGGTAACCTGTGTGTGCAAGCAGAAGACATGGGTATGGTTCTTAATGAATACTTTGCATCTGTTTTCACAAAAGAGAGGGACAATGCAGACATTGCAATCAGGGAGGAGGAGTGTGAAATATTAGACGAAATAAACATAGCGAAAGAGGAAGTATTAAGGGGATTAGCATATTTGAAAGTGGATAAATCCCCAGGCCCGGATGAAATGTATCCCAGACTGTTAAGAGAAGTAAGAGAGGAAATAGCAGAGGCTCTGACCATCATTTTCCAATCCTCTCTGGCTACAGGTGTGGTTCCAGAGGACTGCTAACGTGGTACCTTTGCTTAAAAAGGGAGAAAGGGTTAGACCGAGTAACTACAGGCCAGTCAGCCTAACCTCGGTGGTAGGAAAATTATTGGAAAAAATTCTGAGGGACAGGATAAATCTTCATTTAGAAAGACACGGATTAATCAGGGACAGTCAGCATGGATTTGTTAAGGGAAGGTCGTGTCTGACTAACTTGATTGAATTTTTTGAGGAGGTAACAAGGAGGGTCGATGAGGGTAGAGCGTTTGATGTAGTCTATATGGATTTTAGCAAGGCTTTTAATAAGGTCCCGCATGGCAGACTGGTCATGAAAGTAAAAGCCCATGGGATCCAAGGCAAAGTGGCAAGTTGGATCCAAAATTGGCTCAGAGGCAGGAAACAAAGGGTAATGGTCGAAGGGTGTTTTTGTTACTGGAAGGCTGTTTCCAGTGGGGTTCCGCAGGGCTCAGTGCTGGTTTCTTTGCTTTTTGTGGTATATATCAATGATTTGGACTTGAATGTAGGAAGTATGATTAAGAAGTTTGCAGATGATACAAAAATTGGCCGTGTGGTTGATAATGAAGAAGAAAGCTGCAGACTGCAGGAAGGTATCAATGGACTGGTCAGGTGGGCAGAACAGTGGCAAATGGAATTCAATCTGGAGAAGTGTGAGGTAATGCATTTGGGGAGGGCTAACAAGGCAAGGGAATACACAATAAATGGTAGGACACTGAGAAGTGCAAAAGATCAGAGGGACCTTGGAGTGCATGTCCACAGATCCCTGAAGGTAGCAGGACAGGTAGATAAGGTGGTTAAGAAGGCATACGGGATACTTGCCTTCATTAGCCGAGGCACAGAATATAAGAGCAGGGAGGTTATGCTTGAACTGTATAAAACACTAGTTAGGCCGCAGCTAGAATACTGCGTGCAGTTCTGGTCACATCACAGGAACGATGTGATTGCACTAGAGGGGGTGCAGAGGAGATTTACGAGTATGTTGCCTGGGACCAGGAATTTTAACTATGAGGAAAGATTAGATAGGCTGGGGTTGTTTTCTTTGGAACAGAGAATGCTGAGGGGGAACCTAATTGAGGTGTATAAAGTTATTTGGGATCTAGATAGAGTGGATAGGAAGGACCTATTTCCATTGGCAGAAGGGTCAATAACCAGGCTTTTTACGAGGTCAGTGGCGAGCGCCATCGCTTCATCACTGGCCACAACTTCCGGGTCATTGTAAAAGACCACGCAGCAGAGGAGAGATCACCATGGCAACAAGAACAAGTCCGGGCTGGCTGACAATAATATTGAACATCTGCTTATGTTAGGTTGTGGACACAGAAAGAACAAGTGTGTCAACCAATCGTGGGTGGTATTGATTGGAACCAATTATTGACAAAGCACCGTCTCAGTTGGGGTGGCAGGTTAAAACGGACTTTTATAAAAGCTAGACTTTTAAGAGAGAGGAGACAGCTCCACCGCGACTGCTGCAACTTTGCTTTGCTTCCTGACGACACTACCTCACCCGGTGTCTTCTTAGCTGCTTGCTGCCAAACATGAGTATGTGACTTTTACAGGGCTAGTCTAGGATAGACATTTACTTTTAAAGGTTATGTATTTTGGAAATTCAAAAGGTAGTGTATTGTTAAGGCAGTTCTAATTTTTGCATAATAAAACCAATATATTGTTTAGATGCTAATGAAACTTTTCTAATGTGTTAATAATAAATTGTTTTCTTTATAAAGCCATGGTTTGTGCCTTGAGTTTCTTCAGGGAAAAGTGGCCATTACGTTAACAATAAAATTAAATCATGGGAGGAGATAAAAGAGCAATTCCCCAAGTGTAAAATCACGGCACCTTTTTGCTCCTACAAGATACATTCTATTTCATGTATTCTTCATACTACATTTATACTCAGACTGGTAGATGCAGGATGGGTTTGAACCATTTCGAACTGCCTTGCTGGATCTCTGATTCCCCATCAAAACAGCTACAACAACAACTTGTATTTATATAGCACCTTTAACATAGTAAAACGTCCCAAGGCGCTGCACAGGAGTATTTTAAGACAAAAAAATTGACACCGATCCACAAAAGGAGAAATTAGGGCAGGTGACCAGAAGCTTGGTCAAAGTGATAAGATTTTAAGGAGCATCTTAAAGGAGGAAAGAGAGGTAGCGAGGCGGAGAGGTTTAGGGAGAGAATTCCAGAGCTTAGGGCCCAGGCAACAGAAGGCACGGCCACCAATGGTTGAGCAATTATAATCAGGGATTCTCAAGAGGGCAGAATTAGGAGGAGCGCAGGTATCTCGGGGGGGGTTACAAAGATAGGAAGGGGCGAGGCCATGGAGGGATTTGAAAACAAGGATGAGAATTTTGAAATCGAGGCGCTGCTTAACCAGGAGCCAATGTCAGTCAGCGAGCACAGGGGAGATGGGCGAACGGGACTTGGTGAGAGTTAGGACATGGGCAGCTGAGTTTTGGATGACCTCAAGTTTACGTAGGGTAGAATGTGGGAGGCCACCCAGGAGTGCGTTGGAATAGTCAAGTCTAGAGGTAACAAAGGCATGGATGAGGGTTTCAGCAGTGGATGAGCTGAGGCAAGAGCGGAGACGGGTGATGTTACGGAGGTGGAAGTAGGCGGTCTTTGTTATGCTGCAGATATGTGGTCGGAAGCTCATTTCAGGGTCAAGTATGACACAAGGTTGCGAACAGTGTGATTCAGCCTCAGACAGATGTTAGGGAGAGGGATGGAGTCAGTGGCTAGGACTGAAAACAATGGCTTCAGTTTTCCCAATATTTAATCAGTGAAAATTTTTGCTCATCCAGAACTGTATGTTGGACAAGCAGCCTGACAATTTAGACACCGTGGTGGCGTCGAGAGAAGTAGTGAGGTAGAGCTGGGTGTCGTCAGCGTACATGTGGAAACTGACGCTGTGTTTGCGGATGATGTCACCAAGGGGCAAGATGTAGATGAGCAATAGGAGGGGGCCAAGGACAGATCCTTGGGGGACACCAGAGGTAACAATGCGGGAGCAGGAAGAGAAGCCGTTGCAGGTGATTCTCTGGCTACGATTAGATAGATAAGAATGGAACCAGGCGAGTGCAGTCCCACCCAGCTGGACGATGGTGGAGAGGCGTTGGAGCAGGATGGAGTGGTCAACCATGTCAAAGGCTGCAGGCAAGTCAAGGAGGACGAGGAGGGACAGTTTACCTTTGTCACAGTCACAAAGGATATTTGTGACTTTGATGAGAGCCGTTTCGGTACTGTGGGAAGGGCGGAAACCTGATTGGAGGGATTCAAACATGGAATTGTGGGAAAGATGGGCACGGATTTGGGAGGCAACAACACGTTCAAGGACTTGAGAGGAAAGGGTGGTTGGAGATGGGGCTGCAGTTTGCAAGGACTGAGGGATCAAGGTTTGTTTTTTTGAGAGGGGTGATGATAGCAGATTGGAGGTGGGGGTGGGGGAGACAGTACCTGAGGAGAGAACCGTTAACAATACCATGGGAGCCAGAAAAGGAAGTTGGGTGGTCAGCAGTTTGGTGGGAATAGGGTTGAGGGAGCAGGAGGTGGGTCTCATGGACAAGATGAGCGCAGAGAGGTCATGAAGGGAGATCGGAGAGAAACTGGAGAAAGATGTGAGTTCAGGGCTAGGGCAGGGGGGATCCTTAGAGGAAGTTTGGCCCAGTGGGCTAGGGGAAGGAAGGGAAGTGGCAGAGGCAAAGAAGTCCATGAACTCCTCACATTTATTATTGGAGGCGAGGGTGGAGGAGACAGAGGAGAGGGGTTTAAGAAGACGGTTAGCAGTAGAGAATAGGAGCTGGGGTTTATCTTTGCATTCTAGAACAATTCGGGAATAGTGAGCAATTTTGGCAGACGAGAGCAGGGCCTGATAGTGCTTTATGTGGTCCAGACAGATCTGGCGGTGAATGGCTAAACTAGTTGTCTGCCATATCCGTTCGAGTCTGCATCCCTTGGGCTTAAGGGAACGAAGATGAGAGCTGTACCAGGGGGAACGGCCAGGGTGAGAGGGTAATTGTTTTAGAAGGAACTAGGGCATCAAAGATAGTGGTGAGGGTGTGGTTGAGCAGATCGGTAGCTGCAGAAATGTCATAGTGAATGGAGGGCCAGAGGCTGGACAGTTGGGATTTCATAAGTGCAGTTGTAAGAGAGTTGGGAGAGTTTTTTCCAGGGGCGGACACAGAAGGATTTGCTGGGGTGGGGATGTGGATTGGGAGCGATACGAGGAAATGGTCAGAGATGGCCTTATCTGCAATTGACACGATGGGAGTAGTGAGGCCACGAGAGATGGCCAGGTCGAGGGGGTGGCCGTGAATATGGGTTGGGGAGTTTGCATGGAGGGAGAGCTTAAGGGAGGATAGGAGGCTAGTGAACTCAGAGGAGAGAGAACATGATGAATTGAGATGGAGGTTGAAATCACCGAGGATGAGAAGTCGTTCGGTGCAGAGGCTGAGGGGGAACAGTGAAGATATCTCAGTAATAACATTTTTGGTACTTGGGCGAGTGGTAGAAAACAAGAATTTTAAATGAGAGGTGAGAGGGGTGGAATAAGGCGAGATGCTCAAAGGAGGAGAAACTGCCGGAGGAATAGGGGCAGACCAAGGTGTGATTTGGTGATGAGAGCCACACCGCCACCACGGCGGTCTGAGCGGGGCAAGTGGTGGAAGGTATCGCCAGGTGGGGAGGCTTCATTTAAGAGTAAGGTGTCATCACCCCTCAACCAAGTTTCCGTCAGGGCCATGATATTGATGCAGTCATCCACGATAAGCTCATGGATGGCAAGGGCCTTGTTCGCAAGTGAATGGACATTCTGGAGGGAGATGCAATTTAAAATTTTACAATTTAAGAATTTAAAGCGCGCGTAAGTGGCAGTGTCTACATTCTCTAAACATTTAAATTAACTTCAGGTAAATTAAAAAAGTTTAAACCTGTTTCACACCACACTACTTGCCCCAGGCAGTCTCACTACTACTGGAGTCTAGCTAGGCCGCAACTCTAAATTCACACTGCATCTTGTGTTGCTACGAAGCAGTAACTGCTTTATAGCATCACCAATGTTCCAATACAAAGCACCCTTAGGTCAGATGGTGAGACACGTTTAGTGGCAATTTTAAACAATGCAGTGACAGATAGAAAGATCTGCCATATTTCAAATCGCAAAAAGGCAACATTCCCAAAATCTATTGGAGAAATGTTTTACATAGGATTACATAGGTGATTGCTTTATTTTCTTACTGCTGATTGGAACATACTAAATATCTAAACTCCCACCATCTAAGGCTCAGTTGTGTAAATAGAGCAATTAGAAATGTATTTTCTTATCTGATGTTAATTGTTTTGAAGAGGAAATGTAAGATCAGGACCAAACAGGTGGAGGGGAAGTTGTATCACTATTATGTAGCAGGTGAAGAGTTGAAGTCCATCCAGGTATTAGAACTAGTTAAGTCTGAGCCCATAATGTAGATAAAACTAACCACCAGGGACAGCTAACCCATCCGGGGGGGGGGGGGGGGGGTGGGGATGAGAATCTGTTGCAGCAATATGTGCTTTTAAATCCTACAGATGACTAACAGCTTTGTTTAGTTGTGAAAAATACCTTTGTTTCAGTTTGAACTTTAAGAGGGACGTGAGATATCTCTGACCCCAGTCTGCAGCCATTGTTCAGTGGTTCTCTGCATGCCAGCCAATTGATTGGCTAGGGTGGAAATGCTCCATGAACATAACAACAAAGTGCATTTATATAGTACTTTTAATGTAGTAAAACGTCCCAAGGTTCTTCACAGAAGTATAATCAGACCAAAAAAATCAGAGTTTAGTAATGTTTATTTGTTTTGTAACTGATTCAGAGTTAAATAATGTTCAAGTAAAATCCACCGCTTTGATCTTTTTCTATTTCAAGATCTAATTTGTATTTTAGCCTCAGTTACACTGCTCGGGAGTAACTGATCTTCTGCGATCTGAAAAATTAGGTAGGTCACAAATTCTGTTAACTCTGGAAAATGAGCAGATAATGTCATACTTCAGTTCACAGGGAGCATAGGCTTGTTTACAGAAGCAGTCATCGGAATGAACATTTAGAGTTAGCTAAAAATTGTAACAATTGCTATGGTGCTTTTAAAAATTACATTAACTGACCAGTGACAATAATACAATCAATTAAATTCTTGATCACAGCATGGGGTGAGGGGGAATAAGCACATCATTCCTGGGCCACTCTCGCACAATATCTAGTGCCAGCTTCACAGTGCTGTTTTAAAAGACTAGGAGCATCTCACCATTTTCTTGAATGCAGCTGATGATTGGCCCCAGGGGTCTACGCCCTGAATTAAAAATCAAGAGTGAGAGAGTGTCCACTAAGAGGGCAGCATTATGCATATCCACGTTTTGAGAGCATCCTTCACAATTCAGATGTCTCACTTCTTGCACACAAGCATTAGTTCCTGTATAAATACTTAGAACAGTATTTTGTATGTCAACATTAAACAAAGGGAATCCTGTAGGTAAACAGTTGCCTGTCCTGATGTAGTTCTAACAACATCCACCACCACTGGTAGCACACCGCGGTTTATCAACCATTTCACCGAATCTGAAAACAACTTTGAATTTTAATTGAATAGATTTATTTTTTAAATATGCACAGAAACAGGCCATTGGGCCTGTGCTCCACACTCTACTTCTCCCACCCTACTCCATCCAACCCGATCAGCATATCCTTCTATTCCCCTCCTCTGTATTCTCCGACTCACTTAGTGTAGGCGGCCCCCAGATCGATCACAACCGCCGTCTTCTCGCCTCCGGTGCCCAGTCCCTCAAACAGCGGCATCCCGCAACTGCGCTCGCGCCAGGCCGGGCCCTCGCTGCTCGCGCTCCAGCCCACAGCACCCGCTGACAACGGCCAGCGCTCGCGCCCACAGGCCCCCGGCTCCGTCACTCACCCACCGCGCGGCAGCGCTTGCACACTGCCCGATTGTATTTCACACTTTATTTTGTGTGGAAAAAACCCCCAAACGCTTCTCTATTGAGTTTTATTTATCTAATGACGATTTTCGAGTAATTTGGCAAAAATAACAAAAAAAAACAACTCTCAACAGATTTGTCAGGCACTAATTAGACTCCACAGTTGGTAAGAAGCATCGCAGGCAGCCAAAGCCGGCCCTTCGAGTGGAGGCGGCTGGTGCGGGTCACGTGTGTGGGCCTTGTCCTCAGTGTGGAGCTTGCATTGGGGAGTGAGTGGGCAGAAAACAATTAGCAAGCTGTTGGAATGAATCAGTTAGACAGCGATGAGCCTGTTTGCACAGCGTAAGGGGGGAATATGCGACTTTAGGTGAAACATCAAAACAGCAGCTTGAAAAATGGTTTAGAAACATTTCTAATGTGAATTTAATGGGGCAGTGTTATCCAAGAAATGGAAGACTTAACCCTCGCGGTTACTGTTCCTTCTATATTCCAGGCCTGCAACACCTCTCCTGCTTGTTGCAGCGCGGGGGGGCGGGACGGAGACGGAGTGGGATTTGCCAACATTGAATTGCCCGGTGACTAGCGAAGCTCTGTCAAGTCGCAACCATTTAATTAAAAAATGTAACCTTTGATACATGGCAGTCTGAAAAAAATAAACACAGCTCCATGTGTTTAAACAGTTTGTGTTCTGGCTCACTCTAGTTTTGATCATAAACCGCTAAACGTTCTAAATGTTTAAACCAAGCACTGCCGTTCATTTCTAGAGGGATAGAATTGAAAAGCAGAGACATTGGGGCAGAATTTGCAGTCGGTACTCCGAGTACGCCGTCACACCGCCTTTGAAATTAGCGCATGCGCTAAATCCCAAACTTGTGATCTGTCAAGTTCCAATTAAACAGATCATCTGCTGCGACTGTCAAATCCTCATTTCTGCACAGAGTTGGGCTAATTGCCCACCAACTGCGCATCAATTACACTGGAAAATTTTACGGCTGGTGCAAACAGGCGTAGGAGCATGTTCACATAGCATAAGGGAAGTGGGGGGATATACAATATTAGGTGAAGCATCAAAATAGCAGCTTGAAATATGGTTCTCAGTGTGCGATGAATGGGTTTAAAACTTATCAAACTGAAAAGCAGTTAAGATAAAGTAAGATTAAATATAAATAACTGTCCTTCCGGGAACAGCAAGTGCTAATTGCACTGTTTCAAAAGACAGGTTCTCATAAATCTTCAGGTTAATAAACTTAGTATATTTGGAATGTTTTTGAGATTTAGAACACTTTCATTTTTTGTGCATTAAAAATCATGTCTAGTAAGTTCACGGTTGAATGCAACATTGCTCAAACGGAATGACGGGGTCCAAAGCTCTAAGTGCGTGTTGCTTTTTAAGAGATTAATTTTTTTTCTTGCATAGCCTAAATATTGGAAATCGACCCACACTTCCACATGAAATTCTGTACCGACTGCCTAACGTGCCAGGGTGCACCAGAAACAGGAGGACGGCAGAAAAGTCTTCTCAAATCCATGCCCTACAAATAAATGGGCATCGGAGATTTCTGTTTCCTGATTGGCGCACTGCCCCACGTGATCTTAGGTACGCTTACACACATGGTGCGCCCCTGGGATCCACAGGCCACTACACTGCGCACAACTCCGCAGCAAAACACGCAAGTTTTCGAAGTGGGGGGGTTCACACCAGGTAAGTGCAGATTTCGTTCAGAGGTCGGCGGTGTACTCCTTAGCTATGCCGCCGACTGCAATTTCAGGGCCCGTTATATTCAACCTGCACACAACCTTGGTTAGACCACACTTGGAGTACAGTTCTGGTCTCCGTGTTACAAAAAGGATATAGAGGCACTGGGGAAGGTGCAAAAAAGATTTAGGTTATACCTACCAGGAAAGACTAAACAGGCTGGGGCTCTTTTCTCTAGAAAAGAGAAGGCTGAGGAGTGATCTGATAGAGGTCTTTAAGATTATGAAAGGGTTTGATAGGGTAGATGTAGAGAAAATGTTTACACTTGTTGGAGAGTCCAAAACTAGGGGCCATAAATATAAGATACTCACGAATAAATCCAAATAGGAGGAACTTCTTTACCCAGAGAGTGGTTAGAATGTGGAACTTGCTACCACAAGGACTAATTGAAGGCAGATAGCATAGATGCATTTAAAGCGAAAGCTAGATAAATACATGAGGGAGAAAGAAACCTCTTATGCTGAGAGTTAGATGAAGAAGGGTGGGGGGAGGCTTATGCACCGGCATAGACCAGTTGGGCTGAATAGCCTGTTTCTGTGCTGTAAATTCTGTGTAATGCTAATGCCCTGAGTAAAGGGTTGCCAACTCTGGTTGGACATATTCCTGGAGTTTGATCACGTGACCTCTGCCTGCAGTTTGCAAATGTTATACTTTACCTTATAAAGGTTGGGTCCCCTATAATTGAGTATCTTTGCTCGCCCATTTGCGCCAGTTGCTGTTGTGCAAGAAATTCTGAGAATCAGGAGGCTGCCCATGTTCAATTAAAGGAAGTACGATGGCGCAATTTCTCCCAGGTCGCTAGCAGCAGTGCCCAGGAGATTCACCTTCCATTCCCAGAGACTTTCAGACAAACCGGGAGGGCTAAGGCATAGCTAAGGAGTACACCGCCGACCTCTGAACGAAATCTGCACTTACCTGGTGTGAACCCCCCCCTTCGAAAACTTGCGTGTTTTGCTGCGGAGTTGTGCACAGTGTAGTGGCCTGTGGATCCCAGGGGCGTACCATGTGCGTAAGCGTACTTAAAGTAACCTAAGGTAACAGGCAACCCTGATGCACCACAAGCTCTCTCCAAACTATATAGTTCCTTCTAGCAAGGAAATAATCCCAAATCAAGGGATTTAGCTCTGCCTCCCAAGCATGGCTCTCCATAAAACTGGTGCCCATAGTTAGAGGTGGTACCAACAGCTTCTACACTAGAAGGTCACATTTAAATAAACTACTGTAGCGGTTCGTGTAGATCGCCACTAAATAAGAGAGTTTGACTTCGACGAACTATTAACAAGTTGTTTATTTACAGGAACAGACTAATTACATCAGGTAAGATGGCTGACTATAGGAGCACCGTGGTATAGGTCTTGTCCCAGCGGGGACTCCACGAGGACTGACTAGAAGTTTCCGAGCTCAACTGCCAGCAGGTTCCGAGCTCAACTGCCAGCAGGTTCCGAGCTCTAATGTTGGAAGGTTCCGAGCTCTGATGTCATGACGTCAGAGTACAGGAGAGAAGCCTGAGTATAGTAACAGACACATACAGTAAGGTAAGTTAAAGGGAATTATGTATCTCAATGTAAGGGACAACCGGTGGTACCGCCACATAGGCCCCCCCAGAATTCGCTTTAACGAAAGTCCAAGGATGAGATGGTCTGACGAGCTGGTGGTCTCGGCGATCGTGCTGTCTCGGCTTGGCGAGCGAGTTCCGAAGATGCTGCTCGTGAGGGGATCCGTATGCGCGTCGTGGCGAATAAAGTGTATCCGTCAGGCGAAAGACCGTGGAGACGTGCGAAACAGCAGGCCTTGTCAGAGTGATGGGCAAGTTGGGCGGACGCGGGCGATGACTCTGTTGATGTTGGAACAAGTCCTTGTTATAACGAACTCTGCAGGAACGCCAAACGAACGTTCCAGAAGGACTTGACAGGCGAGGTGAGTGAACTCGCCGACAGGTGAGCGAAACCTTCAGGAGGGAACATGCGGAACGGTGCGTGCCATAGTGCTACAACGTGAACACAACAGAGGGTGAAGAGTTGCTGCGTTGATCAGTGATCGGTGAGGCCAGCAACTTTTACGTGGCTGAACGCAGCCGCAGGATGCCCGTTGGACCCGTCCTCGATGAGTGCAACGTCAGTAGAGGTTTGCGTTTGTCAAAGGGAAAACTGGAGAAAGGGCGGCAACGGTCCAGGTTGTTGTTGCTTTCAGGAGGAGTTAACTCTGCCTGGAGGGCGGCAACACTTTAACAGTTGTAGATTTAGGAGAAAACAGCCGGGAGGGCGGCACGCCTTTTGTTCACGCCGAATCGTGTAGTAGGTAACACAACCAGCAGGTTGAAGGGCTGGTGCGTCATCGGCGGAGGAGTCGTCGTCGTTTTTCACGAGGGATAGGTCTTCGTGGTTTGCGAGGGATGGGTCCTCGTGCGCGAGGAGTGCGTCCTCGTGTTTCATGGGGGTGAGTCCTCGTGGTATCCCTGCAGGGCGCGCTCCGATTTTGTGGGCCCGAACATGCTGTACCCCGCACTTGGAGAGATTTATACTTGCTGTCGCTGTGGACGTAGAGGCGGACGATCCGTGTGGTGGTAGGAAAGACGAGTACGGGGACCGTGAGCAAGTGCGTGGTCGGCGCCGCATCGATGTTCTCGTCGAACAGGGCTTCTACCGGTATAAAGCACGGGGGAGACTGTGGCTCCCTGGATTGCGGTAGCGACAGCAAAACGGCTGGTGCTTCCATGGCGTGCTTCTTTTGTGAAAATTGCTCACAAAAAAACGAATGGGGTCCAGTTGAGGTTTGTCCGTGTCAAACGGGATCTGCTCCAGGCTGCGCTTACCTTGCGAATACGTTCGCAAAGACGGGGTCGCCTTTGGCGGAGTGAGGTGGTTGCTGTTCCGTGGTTGTTCGTCGGTTGTGCGTTGGTCGTCTTGTGGGAAGACGAGGTTCAGGTGCGCGTTGCTACCATGAAAATCGTTCACAGATACGGGTTCACCAATTGTAGTGTTGGAATTGAGCTCTCGTACTCACGTCGTTGGGTCACCAATGTAGCGGTTCGTGTAGATCGCCACTAAATAAGAGAGTTTGACTTTGACGAACTATTAACAAGTTGCTTATTTACAGGAACAGACTAATTACATCAGGTAAGATGGCTGACTGTAGGAGCACCGTGGTATAGGTCTTGTCCCAGCGGGGACTCCACGAGGACTGACTAGAAGTTTCCGAGCTCAACTGCCAGCAGGTTCCGAGCTCAACTGCCAGCAGGTTCCGAGCTCTAATGTTGGAAGGTTCCGAGCTCTGATGTCATGACATCAGAGTACAGGAGAGAAGCCTGAGTATAGTAACAGACACATACAGTAAGGTAAGTTAAAAGGAATTATGTATCTCAATGTAAGGGACAACCGGTGGTACCGCCACACTACGTTTTTTCCCCCCAAGATGTTGCAGACATAGTGGGCATCGAAAATTCAGTTAATACAATACTTTGATTTCAGAAAGCCGTTGACAAGGTTCCAGATTGATGATTAATGGCTAAAATAAGGAGTCCACATGAGGGTTAAAATGTGCTAGATCGATATTTGGTTTAAAAACAGGAAACAGAGGGCATAATTAGGGTATCCCAGTGATCAGTTTCAGGAACTTTCTATTTTTAATATAGACCAATGGCAGGGAGAATATGGGACGGATTTTGCGACCCCTATGGGTGCGTACGCGCCCATAGGGGCTGCGCAAGTGCCGGTTTCAGGCATGCGAAGCGCAAGCGCTGAAAACCGGCACTTGTGCTCTGTCAAGAATTCCCTTGACAGATCATCCGCATGCCCAAGAAAAGTGCCTCTGCGGGTGGAGAGTTGCACTTTTTGCACAACTTCCGCCCGCTGAATGACTGTCAAATTTTTACGCCTGGTAAAAGCAGGCATAAGGCCTGCTTTTACCAGCTTAAGAGTTTAAAAAAATAGAAAAATGAAATTTGATAACTCATTTATAAATTAAAAATACTCTTCAAAAAGTTAAGTTTATTTTTAGCCCCATAAAAACATTTAATTTCCCCCCCAAAAAATTAAATTTTTGTTTAAAATATTTAATTAAGTGGCATTTTAATTCATTTTAAATATGTAATTACATTTTTTTAAATTTAATGTGTTGGTGTTGAGATATCGCGGCAAACGTGGGAGTCGAGACCAGAGCTATTGAAAACACAACTGCTTTATTCCAACCACATGACAAACAGGAACTAGAAATGCCCGCGCATCCACTTAAATACTTCCCAGACAGGAAGTGCTCCCGGCAGCCTGTCCCTGCGGGAAACAAGTTGCTGGAGGAAAGGGCCCCCGGCTGGGGGCTTCTGCTTAGACTGTCTGTGCCGCCGTGAGCGGATTATGTCCAGTGGTGGCGTGTCGCCACAGAGCTCCCCCCAGAATCCGCTTAGGAGGAGTGGACGAGTCGTGACGGTGGTCTAATGGTTCTGCCGCAGCGGCTCTGAGTGGTCGCCGGTCTGGTTGGTTGGGTCGGGCGGTTCGCCGCCGGCTGTGCTGGCTTGCCGGGGGGACGGCCTCTAGTTGGAGGCTGGGCCACGGGGACCTGTTCCCCTGGTTCTGTGTGTGCTGGTTTGAGCCGGTCGATGGAGACTGTCTCGACCCTGTCGCCAAGTCGCAGCTTGAAGACCTTGTCCCCGGTTTGTAGCACCTCGTACGGACCGTTGTACGGGGGTCGCAGGGGCCCGCGGTGCGCGTCGTGTCGCACGAAGATGAAGCGCGCCTGCTGTAAATTTGGCGGGACGTGAGGTGCGAGTTCGCCGTGTCGGTTGACCGGAAGTGGGGCGAACTGCTGAGCGGAAGAGAAAGAGTCGAGCCGCTGCTGTTCGGCCGACCAAGGCTTGGTAGGCTCCGGAAGGAATTCGTCTGGGACGCGCAGCGGTTGTCCGTAGACTAACTCCGCTACCGAGGACTGGAGGTCTTCCTTGACCGCGGTGCGTAGGCCGAGTAGCACCCACGGTAGGCGGTCAGTCCAGGTACTGTCCTGCAGGCCGGCGCGGAGTGAGGCCTTGAGTGACCTGTGGAAGCGTTCACAAAGTCCGTTGGCCTGCGGGTGGTACGCCGTGGTGCGGTGGAGCGTCACCCCGAGGTTGCGTGCTGTGGCCGTCCAGAGTTCGGAGGTGAACTGGGCGCCTCTGTTGGAGGTTATGTCGGCCGGTACGCCGAACCTTGCAACCCAGGCGTTAACGAACGCCCTGGCGATGTCGGCTGTGGTGGTGGAGGTCAGCGGCACTGCCTCAGGCCAGCGTGTGTAGCAGTCGACCATCGTGAGGAGATAAGTTTGGTCTTGCGATGGTGGCAGGGGACCGACGATGTCGACGTGTACGTGGTCGAAGCGGCGGCTGGGTACCTCAAAGTCTCCCAGGGGTGCTTTGGTGTGCAGCTGTACCTTAGCCCGTTGGCAGGCGAGGCAGGAGGTGGCCCAAGTCCGAACATCTCTGCTGAGGCTGCGCCAGACAAAGCGCTTGGAGAGGAGTTTGACGGATGCGCGGGAACCCGGGTGAAAGAGCCCGTGGAGCGCGTCGAAAACGCGGCGGCGCCAGGTCTCAGGGACGACCGGCCTGGGTTGGCCGAGTGAGACGTCGCACGTGACTGCCGTGGCTTCGGGCCCGTGCGCGACCTTGGCTAGGCGTAGCCCTGGCAGGCTGGTAGCCGCCGAGAGGAGGTCTGGGTCCGTGAGCTGGGCTGCTGCTAGTTGTGCGTAGTCGACCGCGAGGTGATTCGCACAGACGGCGGGACGGGAAAGGCAGTCGGCGACCACGTTGTCCCTACCGGAGACGTGCTGAATGTCCGTAGTAAACTCGGAGACGGCCGCGAGCTGGCGTTGCTGCCTAGCGGACCAGGGTTCGGTGTGCTTGGCCATCGCATATGTGAGTGGCTTGTGGTCCACATACGCGGTGAAGGGGCGGCCTTCCAGGAGGAACCTGAAATGGCGGACCGACAGGTGGAGTGCGAGAAGCTCGCGGTCGAAAGTGGAGTATTTGACCTCCGGGGGGCGCAGTTGGCGGCTGTAGAAGGCAAGTGGCTGCCACGCGCCATTGACCCACTGCTCGAACACGGCCCCGACCGCGTGGTCGGAGGCGTCGGTGGTGAGCGCGACCCGGGCATCGGCCCTCGGGTGCGCGAGCAGAGTGGCGTCGGCGAGCGCGTTTTTGGTGGCGTCGAAGGTGGCTGCCGTGTCAGTGGTCCAGGCTACGTCCATCTTGCTGGATTTTCCTCGGAGGGAGTCGTATAGGGGCTTCATGAGGGCTGCGGCTCTGGGGATGAACCTGTTGTAGAAGTTCACCATCCCGAGGAACTCCTGGAGGCCCTTGATGGTTGTGGGGCGGGGGAATTGCTGGACGGCCTGCACCTTGTTGGGCAGGGGGACGGCCCCAGCAGGGGTGATGTGGTGACCGAGAAAATCGATCTCGGTTAGGCCAAATCGGCACTTCGCCGGGCTGAGGATGAGCCCGTGTTGGGCTAGGCGCCCGAACAGGATGCGAAGGTGTTCGAGGTGTTCCTGTTTGGAGGAGCTGGCCACGAGAATGTCGTCTAGATAGACGAATAGGAAGTTCAGGTCCCGGAGGACTGAGTCCATAAGGCGCTGGAAAGCCTGTGCTGCATTCTTGAGGCCGAAGGGCATCCTCAGGAACTCGAACAGGCCGAATGGGGTGATGACGGCCGTTTTGGGGATGTCCGCGGGGTGTACGGGGACTTGGTGGTAACCGCGCACCAGGTCGACTTTGGAAAAGACGGTTCGTCCGGCCAGTCGGGCCGAGAAGTCCTGGATGTATGGCACCGGGTATCGATCGGGGGTGGTGGCGTCGTTGAGGCGGCGGTAGTCCCCGCAAGGGCGCCAGCCTCCGCCGGGCTTGGGGGCGATGTGGAGGGGCGAGGCCCAAGGGCTGCTGGAGCGGCGGATGATGCCGAGTTGTTCCATGGTGGTGAACTCGGCCCGCGCGATTTCCAGCTTGGCCGGGTTGAGTCTGCGGGCGTGGGCAGAAACTGGGGGGCCGGTGGTGGGGATATAGTGTTCCACACCGTGCTTGGCGGCTTTGGCCGAAAAGGTCGGGTTAGTGAGGGCGGGAAACTCAGCTAGAAGTGCCGAGTAGTCGTCCGTGGCTCTGGCGAGGCAGTAGGTCGTCAGGCCGGCCGAACGGGCCGGGGTAAAGGCGCCGGGGATGGGGGCCATAGTGTTGATGTCGACGAGGCGGTGCCTCGGAATGTCGACAAGGAGGCCGTGGGCGCGTAGGAAGTCGGCGCCGATGAGTGGGCAGAGGACCTTGGCTGTGAGGAACTCCCAGCGGTAGCGGCGGCCCGCGAGGTCGAGCGTGACCATGCGGGTGCCATATGTGCGGATTTCAGAGCCGTTGGCTGCAGCCAGTGTGATACCCCGTGTGCCGCGTTGGATCTCGAGGGCGGAGGCGGGGGTGATGCTGTGCTGGGCCCCTGTGTCGCACAGAAATTGGCGGTTGGTTCTGTCGTCAGTGACGTACAGTAGGGGCTCCTTCTGCCCCGCGGCCATCGCGGGGGCCGGTGCGGGGGGGGGTTTGAAGGTACACGGTGGCGTGCAGCGTTGAGCCCTAGCGCCAAAACGGGTGTGGTAGTAGCAGTGACCCGGAGTGGTAGGGCGGTCGGGCCTAGCGGCCCGGGAAGACCGCGTGGTCGTTGCCGTGAGGTCGGGCGCGACGTCGCGAGCGGCCTGTGCAGAGAGCAGTCGGTCAGCCTTTTCGGCTATATCATTCAGGTCCGTGGAGTCAGACTCCACAATGAGCGGGCGGATGCTGGCGGGGAGCTGCCGAATGAAAAGCGTGCGAAAAAGGGCGCCGGGGTTTTTGTCGTCTGAGAGGGACAGCATGTGGGAAAGCAGGTCTGATGGTGAAGCGTCACCAAGGCCGGGGAGGTCCAGGAGTTGGCAGTGGCGCTGGTAAGAGGACGTTTGAAATTTTTTAAGTAGCGCAGCCTTCAGATGTTCGTACTTGCCCTCCGTTGGTGGATTCTGCAGCGCTGCCCAAACCTTGGGGACTGTAGCGTAGGTGAGCGAGGCGACGAGGTAGTCGTACTTCGTGGCGTCGACTGTAATGCCTTTCAGCCGGAATCTGGACTCAGCTTGAACGAACCAGGCTTCGGCGAGGTTCTCCCAAAAGTCTGGTAATTTAACCGTGACTGCGTTTGTATCCGCCATGCTAGCTTAGGATTCGTCCTGAGCGTCGGGGTCACCAGTGTTGAGATACCGCGGCAAACGTGGGAGTCGAGACCAGAGCTATTGAAAACACAACTGCTTTATTCCAACCACATGACAAACAGGAACTAGAAAAGCCCGCGCATCCACTTAAATACTTCCCAGACAGGAAGTGCTCCCGGCAGCCTGTCCCTGCGGGAAACAAGTTGCTGGAGGAAAGGGCCCCCGGCTGGGGGCTTCTGCTTAGACTGTCTGTGCCGCCGTGAGCGGATTATGTCCAGTGGTGGCATGTCGCCACATTGGTATATATTTTAGGTGATCCCCATTCATACTTTTGACAGTTCTGGAGCGCCTACGAGCCGCTTGCGCCCCTGGGATACATGGGGCTCTGCCCGCGTGGACCTGGAGAGAGCCAGGATCACAAGCAACCATTCTTCCTGGGCCACCAGGTAAATTTGTAGATATTTTGCAGGTCGGAGGCATCCGCCCGCGGGAAGCCTCCGATTGCAAATGTTGGCCCAATAGTCTCAGACAAGATCAGTCTCAGACAAAGATCAATTTGCTCTTCCACAGTGATAACATCTTGTATAAACACAAGATCCAGATAATTTCATTTGAATTCTGAACCCAGAAAAAATAATTATTTAAAATTTCCTCCTATGTTATGCAGCTTTCCTTAACCAAAAGGCCATTTCTATGTCCATTTCTACATGCTGGTCTGTGGGTAAAGAAAACATTTAAGTGTTTACCCCCTCCAACATATCTTGGACCTCAATCATCATTTCTTCTTTATGTAGCCAGAATTCATTTGTGTGCCTGATGTAAGTCTAAGCTTCATTACTACAATTAGTATTGATTGAGTAAATAGGAAATATGAAACACACTCATCACCGTGTATACCTGGGAGTGGCCACCTCATATTACAACAAATGTAATAATGTGATTGCATAGTTAGCCATCCTGTTTATGGTAAAACATGGAGTACTTTGACAGTGGTTCCTGGGAAGTTTACGGGTTGTGTCATGCTATTTAGTGTCGTGTAACCCAGGAAATTCACCCAGGAAGAGAGGATAGAACTAAAAAGGGCAGTTCACCCAGATGCTCTTGCACAACTTCAGCAAGTAACTCTAAAAAGGCACGGCCAGAAATTGGGTGAAATGCATTGCCTAGCCTTTTGGTTAAGGAAAGCTGCATAGCTTAGGAGGAAATTTAAATATTTTTCTTGGATGAGAATTCAAATGAAATTATCTGGGTCTTTGTGTTTACATGAGATGTTATCACTGTGGAAGAGCAGATTTAGCTTTGTCTGAGACTTCTCTCTCCTGATTCCAGTTTTGTTAGAAGTAGGTTGCAGAGCCCTGATGGGAGCGAGGGTCAGAGCAAGGAGAAATATCACAATCCATTCAGATATGCCAGCATTTCATTACTTTCTATATTATCTCAAATTTCAAAAGGTAAAGTAAATCCTAATGTTTAAATCTTTTAATTTAGTTGTATACAAGTCTGGACTAAAATGTTTTTTTAAAGCTTGTGCTTTATATACTTTATTAAATTCCAGCCACATTCACATTTGATAGACATTATCTGTATACCAAAATGTAAAAGAAGTATTTAACAGTAGCAGAGAAGGGTTTGACCAGTATTATTATTCTGCAGAACAGCAGTATAATGCAGCACTGCCACCCTCCAGAGGATTCAAAGCATATATGCATGTATAAATTAACAAAAGCGTTTACACATCAATATGCTATCCAGAGTCTGCGTCAGGTTTTTGTATTTTCACTGTCTAACCTAATTGTATGATCAGTGGTTTGGAAACTGGCTAGTTATGTAAATGATCATTATCTGGGTTCTGAAAATAACGAGATTTGGAAGGAGAATGCACAGCAAAGAGTTATTTTTGTGTAAATGTTAAGAAAATATTCTGCCCACAAGAGGACACTCTGAGTATCCTTATGTGGGTTCAACTATATGGAACAAACACAGCACTGCATCTGAACGTCTTTAGCTTTCCTTCTCATTACATCTCATATGGTAATATCCTCAAGTCAGCAAGTTTACATAAACAAAAATTAACATTCAGCAATAAACAGAAAAATAGGTTATCCAGTGTAAAGGTAAATATCTGCACTTTTAAAAACTGATTGCAACTATGCTATAGTTACTCTACATATCCTCAGAAACATTTCAGCACCAAATATTATAATGGGAAATTGTATCTGTCTGCAAAATTTAAGTTAATTTAAAAACAGTGAATGGCTCTCTAACATCAAGTTACCTCGAACTTTTAGAAAGAACAACAGATAGACCCTTCGAAACTAAACCAAAGGAAATGCCATCATCTTAATTTATGAAGAACTGAAGCATAGTCTTGCTAAAGGAAATTAATTTGCATTAATTGTTTTAACTATAAGAGATAATACAGTGAAAAGATTAGCCATCTTTGAGCACAGTGAGTGTCTGCTGTAGAAAAATGTGATGCATTTGATTGGCTTTTATTGCATGATTTAGATTAGAATGCTGCATGTTTAGAAAGCATAACATGGTCAGTACAAAGTGTGGGTTAATTGTTGGGAATTTATACTATTTCAGTCCAATGAGTTCCCATGAGCTGACAAAAACTGAAAAGTAGCTATGTAGGGTTCTGTTTAAGGTTCAAGATGGTGCCGCATGTTACAAAGGCATTGGTAGCTTTGCTTAAACAGCATGTGCAGAGCCCAAAACAGATGCAAAAGATCTACAAGCAAAAACACTAATATGAAAGAATAAGCTTCAAGATTGTTTATGATGCAAAACACTTTTTGCATTGCTGCATTTTTTGATCTCTTCAGAAGCCTTAGTCTACAGAAAAAGAACCTCATTCTTTCATTTGTGGTTAATGTACTAAACTGCTTATCACAATATACTCGGGTACAGTAGTGTAGTGGTTATTTTACTGGCTCAGAGGCCTAGATTAATAATCCAGAGCATGTTAGTTCAAATGGCAGTTTGAAAATTTGAATTGTTTTAAAAGGAAATCTGGAAATATAAAGGAAATATCACTAATACAGGAAACTTTCGATTTACCGGCACCTAAATAACCGGAAATCTCGGTTAACCGGCAAAATTCAGGAGTAGGTTCAGGTAAGTTTTACTTCATATTGTACTTGCCTTCCTCGATCTGTTGCTGTGCAAGGGTGTGGCTGCAGCTGTTGCTAAGCTACAGAGACGCTTGGAACTTGTGGCCATTGTTCTGAACCTGTTGCTAAGCAACAGGGTTTGTTGCTTTATACGGAGCTCTCAGCTCTCCGTATCTTTTACTATAGCTTTCGGTTATCCGGAATTTTTGATGAACCGGCACCACGTCGGTCCCGTCGGTGCCGGATAAAAAAAAGTTTCCTGTAGTGACCATGAAGCTGTTGGATTGTTGTAAAAATCCAACTCGTTCACTAATGTCCTTTTAGGGAAAGAAACTGCCGTCCTTACCAGGTCTGACTTATATGTGACTCTAGTCCCACACCAACGTGGTTGACTTTTAACTACCCTCTGAAGTGGCCCAGCAAGTAACTCAGTTGTATCAAACTGCTGTGCGGTTCAAGAAGTTGGTCCAGCACCACTTTCTCAAGGCAACTAGGGGTGAGAAATAACTGCTGGCCTTGCCAGCGACACCCACATTTCATGAATTAATTTAAAAAAAAATTGAAGATACGCTATTTTTTACTTGTAGGTAAATTGGAAGAATTAAAGAAAGTTCAGAGAAATAATGTTTTCAATCTTATCATTATGAACTGTTCGAAGAAGGTAACTGGAAAAAAATTGCAGGAAAGTTAAAAATCAAATTTGGTTCCAAGTGTTAAGCATTCATCAGAGAAACTGCAGAGGTTTAACAAGTCATTTGGGAACTTGTGATGATTGTCTGGTTCTCCAGAGGTGGTTGCTTGTTTCAGTATCTCCAACCATGATCTGTGGCCAGAAAATTACATTGTTCTGATTGTCTATGGCAAGAACAGCTGAAATTTCAGGTTGCTGGAGTTAGGAATGTTCTAGAGAAAGGAGTCCAAAATAACTGTAATTCCATTAGCGTGGAGAAACATTTATGGCCACCAACAGCCTGCAAGCTGAGTCTTGTCTATATTTATGGGAACTATTGTTGTGCAAAGAGCCATTTTGCCCAGATTATTAAAATTGATGTTAGTTCAAAGAATAACGCTGCTGCTGCCTGTACCCTTCAGCATAATAAAAAGAGGCTTCTCAAGCACACAAGAAAATCGTATGATTTTGATTCCAAACAATTTGCCAGAAGATGGCTTAATGAGTCCGAGATAAAAAACACAAACTTCATGAAACAATGACTGGAAGCATAATGATACAGGTTAATGTTCTGAAATTCATGTTGATATTGAAGATATATGAACAGTGTATTGTATCTTGTATTAAGCTGTAAATCATTGCACCATCATTCATTTAGATGAGTAGATTAGCACCAGTACAAACTCAGTTTATACTTTTAATACGTGCAGTGAATATATATCGACTTGTAAAAAGTATTTTGAATTATTTTACGCTGGACTCCTTGTGACTAACATTTCATGTCTTACAATTAAAATGTGCAGTAGACTCATGAACGAAAAGTCCCTTTTGGTTATGTATTCAATCCTGATGACATATTCCATTTGTCTTGTGTGGTTTTTCTATTTGGTTTTTCAGTAATTGCTTCAAAGCAAATTATTATTTATTTGAGTCTACCTGGCTTTCACATTTCCACTGCCTTTGGTTAACTATTAGGAGGCATGAGATACTCTCTTGGCTTCAATTTTCTCTTCCCCTGGCTTCAATTCCCCTTTTCCCTGCAAGGTTTATTCTTCCAAATAAAAGGTGTCGCTCATTGAAACTTATAAAATTCTAACAGGACTAGACAGACTAGATGCAGGAAGGCTGTTCCCGATGGTGGGGGAGTCCAGAACCAGGGGTCACAGTCTAAGGATAAGGGGTAAGCCATTTTGGACTGAGATGAGGAGGAATTTCTTCACCCAGAGAGTGTGAACCTGTGGAATTCTCTACCACAGAAGGCAGTTGAGGCCAATTCATTAAATATATTCAAGAAGGAGTTAGATATATTTCTTAAGGCTAGGGGGATCAAGGGATACGGGGAGAAGGCAGGGACAGGGTACTGAATTTGGATGATCAGCCATGATTTCATTGAATGGCGGAGCAGGCTCGAGGGGCCGAATGGCCTACTCCTGCTCCTAACTTCTATGTTTCTATGGGAACCTGTATGGGTCCTGGTTGTGCCTGCCTTTTCATGAGATATGTGGAACATTCATTGTAGGGGTTTCGCAAAATTCCCCTGAAAACAAGAGAAACATTGGTCCACATCGTGGATGAAGATTTATGTGTTTTAAATTGCCTCTGGGTCAGATCAATGTTTTAAAGCATGCTCCAAACCACGAAAGACTGCTGAGCTGGGCTGAGCTGGACTACAATGGAATCGAGGAAATTCGTGGAAGTATTCACACACATTGAGAAAGAACATCTTGATTAAGATTTGTGCTTTTGAGCCCGGTCAAACACAGAGGTTTACAGCTTGTAATGTGTTTGTGTGAAAGACCTGTCAATCAAACCAGGGAGGTCAGGAGTTGCCCACTTGACCCGAGGCCACAGAGACAGGTTGTTATGGCTGGCTATGTTCAGCAACCAATCACAGTCAGCTAGGCAGCTTGTAAAGTGTCTGTGTGAAAGACCTGTCAATCAAACCAGGGAGGTCAGGAGTTGGCCACTTGACCCGAGGCTGATTATGGCTGGCTATGTTTAAACAAGCAATTCAGCAACCAATCACAGTCCTTTTGTTTGTGTACTGGAACTTTAGGCGGGAATTTTTCCAGACAGAACGGCAGCAGCACACAGGTATAAAGGTAGCTACTGAGAAGCTATCTTTCTCTCTCTTCTTTACTTCGCTGGACCACAGGTGAGCAGGGTGCTCTGACTCCTCAACAAGACAACCTAGCAAGGAGTTTGGGGTGGTGATTTAAGGGAATTGCTAAGATTGTTTAAATAACATTGTAGTCATTATATCCCTCGTTTTCGCCGTCTGTACCCCCTCCCCCTGTTATACACTTTTACTGCATTTACTGTGTTCGTGTGGTATAGTTTATATTTGATTATGGTTTCTTTAGTTTAATAAATGTTGACTTTGCTCACATCCAAATCAATTGTCTGTTTTAATATCATTAATTATAAGTCCTCCAGTCAGAACTGAAAGGTGGGGTAGCGATTCGGAACCGCTGTTAAAATTGGTTTACAGTGCAGCAGGCAAAAAGGCTGCTGGCCAGGTATGTTACCATAAACCAGTTAATAGATGCCCCCTACATCATTGTTCCAGTTCTACTCGGGTCCCCTCCCTCACCTCTGTAATGTATTATCACATGGTTTGTCACATGGTTTAGTATGAGCATGCTCAGCTCGCTCTGGTCTAGTAATCAAGCACCTTGACTAGCAACTCATCCTGTCTCTGTCCTTCATTTGTTCTACCCACATATATTACAACCTCTTTTTCCAGTGCACTGAAGACTGTATCAGTGCCACTTTCTGCTCTTGCCCCGAACTGAAAAATTTCATCAACTTTGCTTCAAATTTCCACCCCTCCCTCGCCTTCACATGGTCCATCGCCGACTCTTCCCTTCCCTTCCTCGACTTCTCTATCTCCAATTCTGGGTTAGGCTGTCAACTATAAGCCCACTGACTCCCACAGCTACCTTGATTACACTTCCTCCCACCCCGCTTCCTGTAAGGACTCTATTCCATTTTCCCAGTCCCTCCATCGCCAGTTCTGATGAAAGGCCTGAAACATTAACTGTTTCTCTATCCACAAATGCTACCTGACCTGCTGAGTATTTCCATCATTTTCTGTTTATATTTCTTTATTCACCTAGTATGTTACCAGTTTCAAAAATCGGAATCCGCGATATCTACTGATGTGTTGGATCTTTAACAAAACTGGTTCTCTAAACAGCAAAAAGTATTAGGCCACAATACTTTTTCATCCAGAAAAATGTTGCAAAACCCCATGCACCTGAGTCACGCTGCTCCACAATGGTAACTAGTGGGTACCTGTACTATGCAGAGTCTTCATCATGATGTCACACACAGTCTGCTCAGGTTTACACTGAAAAGAAAACAAAAAAGCCACAAAAACAATTCGAGACACAAAAGTAAAAATTCAGTTTTATAACTAGAAACATTGATGGGGGAAGGTGGTAATAGGCTTTTCAGGGGGTGCAGTAGCATTGTGGTTACTGGACTAGTAATCCAGAGGCCTGGACTAATGATCCAGAGAAATCAGTTCAAATCCCACCACGGCAGCTGGGGAATTTAAATTCTGTTAATTAAATAAATTTGGAATAAAAAAAAAATCTAGTATCAGTGAAAACCCATCTGGTTTATTAATGTCCTTCAGGGAAGGAAATCTGTTGTCCTTACCCAGTCTGGATTGTATGTGACTCCACAGCAATGTGGTTAACTTTTAACTGCCCTCTGAAGTTGTATTCAAGAAGGCGGCTCACCACCACCTTCACAAGGGCAATAAATGCTGGCCTTGCTGGTGACGTCCGCATCCCATGAATAAAAAAAATTGTCCTCACAAGTTTGGGTTTTTTACTTTTCTTCCAGATATTTTTTACCCTGTGTTTGAAACTACTTTGGTAGCTGAGCTCTCACTCCCTATATGTCGGTAAAAGATCGTAGTGTGTTTGTACCACCACAGGATTCTCTTTAGTCTTTGAAATCAGCAGAGTAACACTACATTGGTCCCCATTTTGGGGGTTAACTTAAAACAAGTTTATTAAACAGAAATAGAACACGTGAACAGTAGCAGACCTACATTACTCATTTGCAATTTGACATTGGTGACTTGGGAAGAACTTCACCCTGCACTTAAAAAGTAGCTCCTATAGATCAATTTAAATTATTTATTTTGTGACACAAATACTTTAGATCTACCGTAGTACCTAATTGGATAAGGATTAATCCACATTCATTATGAAAATTAGCCTTTGTGATATTAAAACTTATATTAGTCAGGAGAATATTTGTACATCTTTATTTGGCAAATATATATGCATAATTCTACAGGGAAATTTATTAGTAAAAAGCAATGAAATAATTCAACATTGCACTAATTTTTCCCAGACCAAATCACTAGCTTCACAGTGCAAATAGTGAGATGGTTCAGCAATATATTATGCCGAGACTAATAGCATAAGAGGTGTGAAAGCCACATAAAGTTTAATTTAGAATTGATCAATGCTAAAAACAACAGAAGTCTAAGTAAATTGGATTTGCTTTTAGAAGAGTAGTTTAGAATAAAAACAGAAAATGCTGGAAGCACACAGCAGATTTATCAGCATCTGAGAAGAAATAATGTTGGTTAATGTTTTGGGCGCAGACACCTCTTTAGAACTGTGCACTTTAATTTGGCAATGGTGGAGATAGAATTGCTTACGACTCTAGCAGTAAAAAAAGTCAAATAAATATAATTAAATGACACTAAAACAAAGTAGTATTTTTGCTACCCTGCCAAATGCCAAGTGTGCTGCTATCAGCCTAGCTGATCTAGACCAGTGTTGTCCAATAAATAAGCCACTAGCTACATGTAGCTAATTGGGAATCCAAATGTGGCTTATAGCATTTTTGGTTAGTAAATAAAAAATGAATAATAAACATTGTCGTTGGGCATGTGAGCTCAATACTAATATCTGCACGGCGTATGGATGTGTTTCTGAACCCTTTTGTGCATTTGTTGGTAAAATGGTAAGATGAAAAGCAAAGTGTACAAGTGCTTTTTGATTGTTGTGTGTGCTTTACTTCCTTTGTTACTGCTTATTGCTTATTGCTAAATTGGTGCGTAAAACAGGAGAAAACACCAGACTTCAGCGCCCTAGAAATATTGGCCCGGATTTTGCAGTGGTAATGACGGTCTGAAACTGACCGCAACTTCAGTATTTAGCGCATACGTATATAAATGCGGAAATCCTGAAGTTGCAGTCAGTCATTCACTGCTTCGCCACAGTTTGCGCTGTGGAACTCCCCATAGCCGGCAATCAATTGAAATCACATTGAAGGACAAAAACTTCCCCTATTAACAACGTTCTCGCTAAGCTGCTCGGCCACGCGACTATGCAACGGTCTGGAGGTCCCACGCAGGCCGCTCACCGGTTTCTGCAGGGAAGAAACCATGCATGCGCGAAAATTTGAATGGGACATGCATCCAGTTAAAGGGACCACGCACTGAAAAAAATAAGTGGGAACATTGCCTATTATGCTGGGAAATTGCTGTTAGACACCGCTGAAAAAGTTAAGCCTTGTTGATAGAGGTGTAACTGGGGTTTTAACGGCATATTGACGACTGAACAACCGTTGTGGCCCTGAAAAACTAATTTTATATTTGTGGAATGTCAAATGTTTCCATTAATATGATTAAGAATTACATATGTTTTTAAAATAATTTTTTAAGTATGTTTATGCCTGTAATGAAATCTGTTTGTCTTGATCCTGTATTCGTTTTGCACTCATGTATATTACCCTCCCCCACTGTGTATAGTTTCACTTCCTCTTTCCCGACTAACCTGGGAGGTTCCAGGTCTTGGCTCTTGGCTCCGCCCCTGACTTCTCTTACATAAAGATCCCAGGATCTGTATGACTCATTCCTGTGAACCAGTCGGCGTGTTGAGATGTTAGCTCTGATCTTAGTGATTAAAAGCCAACTTGTTTAAGTCTATAACTTCTAGTTTTGTGGTTATTGAAGGCCCATCAATGCCATTTCAGCTTCTACCTTAATCCTATCTTTACGTCCCAATCTTTATTTCACTCTCTGTAAAACTTATAAAAAGTAAATTAGAATCTGTGCATTTTACTTCCTGGTTTTCTGTCTCTTGAGAATTCTTCAATGTGATTGGCTGCTTAGCCAGTTTGATGACATCACTGTTGCTTGACGCTGGAGATTTGCTTGATTTGTCACCAGATTCAAACAAAGTTCAGGAGAGCTGAAATTGGTGCCACAGCGATTGCTAGATCTTTGTGGGCAGCTTTCTTCGGGGTCAGCGGCGAGTGCCGCCACTTTGTTGCTGACCGCAAATTCCAGGCCATTGTATAGAAACACGAGCTATCATCATGGTCAGCTTGACCAATCAGAATAACCGCTCTAGGGCAGCAGAAGTAAGTAAGCCCAACCAATAACAAGCAGCTCCAACAGGACACATCATGGCAAAGGGCAAGCAGCATCCAACCATGTTCTGAATGGAGAGCAAGGGCAGGTCTGGCACATCTTGTGCATTCTCAGCAATCATTTTGAAAAAGTAAAAGTACCACTTGCAACTCCTTGTGTAAGATGCACTGTGTCCGATAACTTCATGCCAGAATTCCAAACTTTGGTGTAAGAGAAAGACTGCAAAGTTCTGCACTGAACGGTGGTAGATATTTGTTAAGTAAATATACACGTGAAGTCCATTTACCTGTATTGTGTAAGACGTTTTCGAATAAAATTAGTGCATGTGGCTAAAACGGTGTCGCCACAACCACTCCTGTGACTAACCAGCAATTTCTATTGGACAATACTGACCTAGAGTACAAGATCAGATTTTGAAATTGAAAACATTTGTATTAACCTTTGAGTAAAAAAGGGCATTACAACATGTACATTTAAAATTATTTAAAACAAATGCATACAGTTTCTTTAACGCCATACGGAGAAAGATCCACAAACAGGACTGCCCTGGTAGACCCATCATTTCAGCCTGTTCTTGCCCCACGGAACATAGCTCTTCCTATCTCGACTCTATTTTTTCTCCCTGTGGTAAACCACTGTATTGTATATTGCCACCTCTGGGTGGCGCTGTGTATGGAGGCATGCCTCAGCTGACTCCACCCACCACTGTGTGGGTTTCGTTCAGACTTGTTCAGTCACTCACGAAGAAGCATGGTCTCTTCTTAGCTAATAAAAGCCTTATTCATCTCTTCTTTCGACTCGTCATCTCTTCTTCGACTCATCACCTTTTATGAAGTAATTGATAAGCGTATCAATTTTATTAGCTAAAAGTTAAATGGCGACACCTGAGGAGCAACAACAGCAACGGATACAGCAGACATTGCTGAGAGCCCTCAGACCACCACGCCTGGACCTCGACCCTCAAGAGGTGGGTGCATCAGCCAAGTTTGAACACTGGCTGAGCTGCTTTGAATCCTTCCTCGCAATCTCACAGGTTACAGAGGAGGATCACAAACTGAAAATTTTGACCGCCCAGGTGAGCCATCAAGTATATATGCTAATCCGGGACTCTAATACGTACGTGGCGGCCCTCGAGCTACTAAAAGGGCAATATACGCGCCCAGTGAACACAATTTACGCCCGACACCTCTTGGGATCCCGCAGGCAGCAACCGGGAGAATCAGTAGGGGCATTTGCATGGGCGCTACTGGCACTCTGCAGAGACTGCGATTGTAAAGCGGTAACGGCTGTGGAGCACGCGCAGGGACTCGCCTGTGATGCCTTCGTCAGGGGCCTCCAGTCAGACCACACCCGGCAGAGACTGCTAGAAAGCAAGGAACCCGACCTGAAGACGGCCATTGCCCTTGCGCTCTCGTTAGAGGAGGCCCACCGAAACCTCGAGGCATACCCCCGTAACGGCGCCGAGACATGGCAATCGAAACCGTGGGACACGGGACCGCCGCCCCCGGCACCAACCACTGCAGCGACCCAACCGAGACAGCAGCCTCCGGTAAGAACTGCTTCGATGCCCAGTAACCAGGCCCAAAAATGCTATTTCTGTGGCCAGTTAAAACATCCCAGAGCGCACTGCCCAGCTAAGACAGCTACCTGCTCGGGCTGCGGGAAGAAAGGCCATTACGCTAACGCCTGCAAGGGGAAGCCAGCCAGCAGCGCAGCGTGCGGGCCGTGGGAGCAGCCATCTTATCCGCCATTTTGTGTACCCCCGGCCGCATGGCATCCGCCGCCATCGTATCCAACGCACTCAACCGCCATTTCGTCACCGGAACCGACCACCGTCTCGGCGGATGACTATAGTGACTCACTAAGCCACATACTGGCCTCCGTGACGCTGGATCAAGCCCTCCCTCACCATCTATCCAGCTCCATGATGGATATCGCGGTAAACGGCCGCGCCACCAGTTGCCTGATCGACAGCGGGAGCACAGAGAGTTTCGTCCACCCCGACACGGTACGTAGCCACTCCCTCACGATTCTGCCAACGCACCATCGCATTTCTATGGCGTCCAAGTCCCAGTCAATGGACATCAGCGGCTACTGTGTGGTGACCCTGTCAGTAGGGGGCACTGAATATAAAAAATTTAAACTGCTAGTCCTGCCCCGTCTTTGCGCTGCCGTCCTGCTAGGGTTGGATTTTCAGTGCCACCTTAAGAGTGTCACACTAGCATACGGTGGACCCCTCCCCCCACTCACAGTCTGCAACCAACAACTTTTAAATCGCCCACTGCAAACCACCTGCAGCCTTTCCACATTAAAAGTCCCCCCCCCCCCCCCCTGTTCGCTAACCTCACCCGCGACTGTAAACCCATCGCTACCAAAAGCAGGCGGTACAGTGCCGGGGACAGAGCTTTTATCAGCTCTGAGGTGGAGCGGCTATTGAAGGAGGGCATTATCGAAGGTAGCACTAGCCCCTGGCGAGCCCAGGTTGTAGTCGTTAAAACCACTGCAAAACGCCGCATGGTAATCGACTACAGCCAAACCATAAACCGGTACACCCAGCTGGACGCGTACCCCCTCCCTCGCATATCTGATATGGTCAATCAGATTGCGCAATACAAAGTATTCTCCACCATCGACCTTAAGTCAGCGTACCACCAGCTGCCCATCCGCCATGAGGACCGCCAGTATACTGCCTTCGAGGCAAACGGCCGCCTCTACCACTTCCTTAGGGTCCCCTTCGGCGTCACCAACGGGGTTTCGGTCTTCCAAAGGGAGATGGACCGAATGGTTGACCAGAACGCGCTGCGGGCAACCTTCCCCTATTTGGATAACGTCAACATCTGTGGCCACGACCAGCAGGACCACGACGTTAATCTAGCAAATTTCCTCCGTACGGCCCAACGGCTGAACCTAACGTACAATAAGGAAAAATGTATGTTTCACACCAAGCGCCTGGCCATCCTCGGCTGCGTGGTGGAGAACGGAGTCATCGGGCCCGACCCCGACAGAATGCGCCCCCTAATGGAGCTACCCCTTCCCCACTGCCAAAAAGCACTGAAGAGATGCCTGGGGTTTTTCTCCTACTACGCCCAGTGGGTGCCCCTCTATGCAGACAAAGCCAGGCCCCTCATCAAAGCCACCTCCTTCCCCCTGACACCAGAGGCGTGTGCAGCCTTCACTCTTATCAAGAACGATATCGCGAAGGCCGCAATGCACGCGGTGGATGAGTCCATCCCCTTCCAAGTGGAGAGCGATGCCTCCGACTTCGCCCTAGCCGCGACCCTTAACCAGGCGGGCAGACCCGTGGCCTTTTTCTCAAGGACCCTCCAGGGCCCCGAGACGAGACACTCCTCCGTCGAAAAGGAGGCCCAGGCTATTGTAGAAGCGGTGCGTCACTGGAGGCATTACCTGGCCGGGAAACGATTTACCCTGCTCACTGACCAGCGTTCAGTAGCTTTTATGTTTAATAATAAGCAGAGGGGTAAAATCAAGAACGACAAGATCTTGAGGTGGAGAATCGAACTCTCCACCTACAATTATGATATCTTGTATCGGCCAGGGAAACTCAATGAGCCCCCAGATGCCCTATCACGTGGTACATGCGCCAACGCGCAGAGTGATAGGCTGCAGTCCCTCCACAATGACCTCTGCCACCCGGGGGTCACCAGGTTTTTCCATTTTATCAAATCCCGTAACCTGCCCTACTCCATCGAGGAGGTCAGGACCATGACCAAGAGCTGCCAAATCTGCGCCGAGTGCAAACCGCACTTCTATAGGCCGGACAGAGCAAGCCTGATCAAGGCCACCCGCCCCTTCGAACGCCTGAGCGTCGATTTTAAAGGGCCCCTCCCCTCCGCTGACCGCAATGTGTACTTCCTCAACATAGTTGATGAGTACTCCCGTTTCCCCTTTGCCATCCCTTGCCCAGACATGACCAGTACCACGGTCATCAAGTGTCTGAATGACATCTTCGCTCTGTTCGGGTTCCCCAGCTATATACATAGCGACAGGGGCTCATCGTTCATGAGCGACGAACTTCGGCAGTACCTGCTAACAAGAGGTATCGCCACGAGCAGGACCACCAGTTACAACCCCCGGGGGAACGGCCAGGTGGAAAGGGAGAACGCGACGGTTTGGAAGGCAGTCCTCTTAGCACTAAAATCTAAGGGCCTTCCGACCTCCCGCTGGCAGGAGGTCCTCCCTGCAGCGCTCCACTCCATTCGGTCACTGCTTGTACTGCCACTAATGCGACCCCTCATGAGAAAATGTTCGTTTTCCCCCGGAAGTCTACATCGGGAACCTCGCTACCGGCATGGTTGACTTCTCCTGGGCCCGTCCTACTGCGGAGGCACGTGAGGACGCATAAAACGGACCCCCTGGTCGAGCGGGTGCACCTCCTACACGCCAACCCCCAGTATGCCTGGGTGACATACCCAGACGGGCGGGAGGACACGGTCTCCATACGAGATCTCGCACCCTCGGGTACCCCTGAATTACCACCGTTATCCCCCTTACCACCGTTATCCCCCACCACCCCTCCCAACCCAACCCCTGCAGACGGCATGCCAAAGCCCCAGGAATCTTCGCCAACCACCCAGACACCAGACCCGACGTCGGATGCTGCAACACCACCGCCGCCACCACGACGATCAGGACGTCAGACAAGGCCTCCTGATAGACTTAACTTGTAGTACCCTTCACCCCGCCGGACTTCACATTAAACAAGGGGTGAATGTGGTAAACCACTGTATTGTATATTGCCACCTCTGGGTGGCGCTGTGTATGGAGGCATGCCTCAGCTGACTCCACCCACCACTGTGTGGGTTTCGTTCAGACTTGTTCAGTCACTCACGAAGAAGCATGGTCTCTTCTTAGCTAATAAAAGCCTTATTCATCTCTTCTTTCGACTCGTCATCTCTTCTTCGACTCATCACCTTTTATGAAGTAATTGATAAGCGTATCACTCCCCTTGTCCAGTCTCTTCCCACCTACATTCGTGACTCTTCCGACGCCCTCCGTCACTTTAACAGTTTCCAGTTTCCTGGCCCCAACCGTCTCCTTTTCACTATGGACGTCGAATCCCTCTACACCTCCATCCCCCACCAGGACAGCCTGAGGACGCTCTGTTTCTTCCTTGAACAGAGGCCCAACCAGTCCCCATCCACTACCACCCTCCTCCACCTGGCTGAAATTGTTCTCACATTGAACAACTTCTCCTCTGACTCCACTCACTTCCTCCAAATTAAAGGTGTTGCTATGGGAACCTGCATGGGCCCTAGCTATGCCTGCCTTTTTTGGGATATGTGGAACATTCTTTGTTCTAGTCCTACTCCGGTCCCCTCCCTCACCTCTTTTTCCGGTACATCGATGATTGTATCGGTGCTGTTTCCTGCTCTCGCCCTGAACTAGATAAGTTCATTCACTTTACTTCCAATTTCCACCCTTCCCTCACCTTCACATGGTCCATCTCCGACTCTTCCCTTCCCTTCCTTGACTTCTCTGTCTCCATTTCTGGTGATCGGCTTTCGACAAACATCCACTACAAGCCCACCGACTCCCACAGCTACCTGGACTACACTTCCTCCCACCCCGCTTCCTGTAAGGACTCTATTCCATTCCCCCAGTTTCTCCGTCTCCGCCGTGTCTGTTCTGACGATGCCACCTTCCATACCAGTGCTTCCGACATGTCTTCCTTTTTCCTTAACCAAGGATTCCCCTCTACTGTGGTTGACACGGCCCTTGACCGTGTCCGTTCCATTTCCCACACTTCTGCTCTCACCCCTTCCCCTCCCTCCCAGAACCACGATAGGGTTCCCCTTGTCCTCACCTTTCACCCCACCAGCCTCCACATTCAACGTATCATCCTCCGCCATTTCCGCCACCTCCAACGTGATCCCACCACCAAACACATCTTCCCCTCACCTCCCCTTTCAGCATTCCAAAGGGACCACTCCCTCCGCGACACCCTGGTCCACTCCTCTATCACCCCCAACACCCCTTCCCTTCATCCGGCACCTTCCCGTGCAAGCGCAGAGATGCAACACATGCCCTTTTACCTCCTCCCTTCCCACTGTCCAGGGCTCCAAACACCCCTTCCAGGTGAAACAGCGATTTACTTGTACTTCTTGCAATTTAATATACTGTATTCGCTGCTCACGATGCGGTCTCCTCTACACTGGGGAGACCAAACGCAGATTGGGTGACCGCTTTGCGGAACACCTCCGTTCAGTCCGTAAGGGTGACCCTGAGCTTCCGGTCGCCTGTCACTTTAATTCTCCGCATCACTCCCACTCTAATCTCTCTGTCCTCGGCCTATTACATTGTTCCAATGAAGCTCAACGTAAGCTCGAGGAACAGCACCTCATCTTTCGATTGGGCACTTTACAGCCTTTCAGACTCAACATCGAGTTCAACAATTTCAGATAATAATCCCTGCCCCCATTTTTCATGCTGTATGATTTTTGTCATTCCCATTTGCAACATTTTATCTTTCCTGCCTCTTAGAAAAGTACAGGATGTTCTTTCTATTCCTTCCTCCCCTCTTAAATCCCCATCCCCCCGTCTCTGTACCTGCTTAATATGTTACATCTCCAGCTTTTTCCAGTTCCGATGAAGGGTCCGAGACCTGAAACGTTAACTCTGTTTCTCTCTCCACAGATGCTGCCTGGCCTGCTGAGTATTTCCAGCATTTTCTGTTGTTATTTCAGATTTCCAGCATCCGCAGTATTTTGCTATTGTATTCCTATTTCTTGTCTATGGTCCCAATATGTAAATGTGTGAGTGAAAGATAAAACTTGTCTGAACAATGCATGAGATCTGCTGTATTATTGTTTGTTATTATGCATGCATGCATGCAGAAAAGCTAAAGAAAATGGCTAAAAAGCAGACAGGACTCAGTTTAACATCTCATCTGAAAGACAGCAGCAGTTCCTCAGTAGCACACTGAAATGCCAGCCTAGATTACATGCTCAAGTCTGTAGCAGGGCTTGAACCCATAACCTTCTGTGTCAAGGTAAGACGATTACCAATTGAGCCAAGCGGATACTTAAGAGACAGGTAGATTCAGTGTGGGACAAACTTCAATTGCAAGATAAAGTATGGAGTAAAATTACACAATGTTAATATTTTTTCTGGGGGAGAGGAAAGAAAATTAACTACAGTCAGCTCCTGCTAGGTGTGATACTTGTGTGATCCTGCCAAATAGTTCAGTGCAGTAATGCACAGTGTAAAGAGGGAGTACTGTAATTCCTTTTAGAAGTGCTTTGTAGATTGTGTATTGAAATTATTTCTGCTCAGTCTTTGCTTGTATTATGTCTGACTTCCAGCATCTGCACTCATTACTAATCTTATTTTTGTCCTTGCCATTTTCATATTTGCTGAGTATGCTGCAAACCAATAATCTGTTGTTATAGTTTCACTGGTTGTTTTCCTGCTCATGTGACATTTGCCTCTTATGCATTCTCCCAGTGCCTGTATCTGTTGATGCAGTTGAATTTGTGTCGCAAATAATCAATCTTTCAAGTCAGTGAGAAATGTGTTCAAACTGTTTCTTAACCTCCCAGTCTCGTGTTCTATGACAATTTCACAACACACATAAGCTGTCTTAAGGCTACATGGTGGGTTCAGAACTTGTTTCAAATACTTAAGTAAAGCTGTGTTGTAACATGCTGTTGCTCATCATAATAGCATTATTGAACCAACAAGTGTATAGACGAAGAGTAAAACATGTGTAACCTATTTTTCAAACACTATGCTGTATAACAACAACTTGCATTTATTTAGCACCTTTAACATAGTAAACGTCCCAAGGTGCTTCACAGTAGCGTAATCAGACAAAATTTGACATGAGCCACATAAGGAGATATTAGGTCAGATGATCAAAAGCTTGGTCAAAGAGGTAGGTTTTAAGGAGCATCTTAAAGCAGGAGAGGGAGGTAATGAGGCAGAGAGGTTTAGGGAGGGAATTCCAGAGCTTAGGGCCTTGGCAACTGAAGGTATGGCCGCCAATGGAGGGGGCAAAGGAAATTGGAGTTGCGTAAGAGGCCAGAATTGGAGGAATGCAGAGATCCTGAAGGATTGCTGGCTGAAGGAGGTTACAGAGGTAGCTGAGGAGCAAGGCCATGGAAGGATTTGAACACAAGGATAAGAATTTCAAAAGCAAGGCGTTGCTGGACTGGGAGCTATTATAAGCCAGTGAGCACAGGGGTGATAGGTGAATGGGACTTGGTGCAAGTCAGGATATCTGCAGCAGGGTTTTGGATGAGCTCAAGTTTATGGAGGGTTGGAAGATAGGGGGCTGGCCAGGAGAGCATTGGAATTGTCGAGTTTGGAGGGAACAAATGCATGGATGAAGGTTTCAGTAGCTGATGGGCTGAGGCAGGGGCGGAGACGAGCGCTGTTACGGAGGTAGAAGTAGGTGGTCTTGGTGATGGAATTATCCACTTTGATAGAAAGAATGGAAATGCAGAATATTTTTTAAAAGGCGAGAGAATAGTAAATGTTGGAATGCAAAGGGATTTGCGTACACAAACCACAGAAAGTTACAGCAAGCAATTAGGAAGGCAAATGGTATGCTAGCCTTTATTGCAAGGAGGCTGGAATATAAGAGTAAGGAAGTCTTGCTGCAATTATATAGGGCATTGGTAAGACAATACCTGGAGTACTGTGTACAGTTTTGGTCTCCTAACCTAAGGAAGGATATACTTGCCTTAGAGGAGGTGCAACAAAGATTGATTGATTGATTCTTGGGATGAGAGGGTTGTCCTGTGCGGAGAGATTGAGAAAAATGGGCCTATATTCTCTGGAGTTTAGAAGAATGAGAGGTGATCTCATTGAAACATAAAATTCTTAGAGGGTTTGATGGGGTAGATGCTGAGAAGCTGTTTCCCCTGGCTGGAGAGTCTACAACTAGGGGTCATAGTCTCAGGCTAAGAGGTTGGCCATTTAGGACTGTCGTAGGAGGAATTTCTTCACTCAGAGGGTTATGAATCTTTGGAATTCTGTACCCCAGAGGGCTGTGGATGCTGAATCATTGAGCATATTCAAGACAGAAGTCAATAGATTTTTGGACACTAAGGGAATCAAGGGCTATGGGGACAGGGCGCAAAAGTGGAGTTAAGGTAGAAGATCAGCCATGATCTTATTGAATGGTGGGGTAGGCTCGGGGGGCTGTATGGTCTATTCTTGCTTCTATTTCTTATGCACTAAGTGGAATGCCCAGGGATCAGTGCTGGGGTCCCTATTGTTGCTGACCTACATCATACACACAAACCTAGAAAACTAGCAAAAGCTTACCAACAGCTTCAAAAAAGCTAACAGCCTCCAAAAAACTGACACCTCAAGAATTACCGTGATTATAAGCCTATGATATGTGAAAGGTCATAACCTAAGCTGTAGCTACATACAATGGGCCTGATTTTCAACTGTTGACTGATTGTTCTCTCACCCGAAAAATGGGTGTCCAGCAGTTGAAAATCAGGGCAGCACCTTGGCAGCCCCATTAATGCCCCAGGTCTTCATAATGCAAATTTCAGGTGGGTCTATAAATGGGCAACCAGCATACCTGCCTGACCCATTTTGTACTTTAGCTGCACAGCACCTGTGCTGGGGTGGGGTGGTAGGCGAGGCAGGGCAGGGTGATGGGCGGTTGATTCGAAGGTTTAATATGCAAATCGGAGTCCTACACTATCAGAGGATCGGTTAGAAAATCTTTGACTCATCAGCATCTGAAGGAGGCAAATGAGACTGGATCTGTAGTGGTATACGATATTAAGTGGAATAGAACATTTTAATCTTGAACATTATTTCGTTAAACTGCAACTGCAATACAAGTGAACTTGGTACAGACTCGTGAAAGGAAAGTTCAGGACTAGTAGCAGGAAGCACTGTATCACAGAGAGGGGGATAGGTTTAACTTTTATCGTCGTAAGAAAAGCAGGCGATAGTGAATTACCCATCCGTTTTACACCCAGCCTCATTTTCTTTTGCATTGAAGTCATGGGAAATAAAAATCAGGCAGCGTGTAAAACAGGCGGCCAATTCCACAGCGCCCATTTTTTTGCCTGGCGATAAAAATTGAAATTAGCCTGAGAGAGTAGTTAATACCTCGAGTGATCTTCCAAGTAGGATGATAGAGAAAAACTCTGGAGTTATTTAAGAGACGTTTTGGCACTGTTGTTAGATTCGTGTATCTTAATGTGTCCTTCAATAATCAGACAAAAGACTGCAGGGAACGATCAACAGGTGTTTACTGAATGAGAGTTACTCTAGAACTAACTGTACAGATCACTACTCAGGGTTTATATACAGGTGTGGTCACTGCCGGTACTACAGTATACAGGAGCTGTAAAAAGTAGTTCTCCCCTTAAAGGTACATACATTACAATTCCTCCCCTTTTAGATTAACAGTACCATAACACTCATTTAACAATTAAATATCAAACTAATTACAATTAACACTTTTAACATGCAACATTAGCTGAAAATAGTCTATTTATAAATTCAGTCTTTGGGGAGGCTTCCTGATCCTTTCTGGATAGTGCCTTTCCCGAGTGTCTTGCTCTTGGTGCGGAGGCGATTCTGGTCCCCTGTCGTCGGTTGGTTCATCAGCTTCCAATGCTACTGTTTCTGAGGTAGATGCGACCTGTACATCGGGTTCCTCACCAGGTACGTATGGCCGAGACATGGGGTTGACTCGTTCCTGTGACTCTAGGATCTGGTCAGCATGGCGTCTCACAATGTTCTCCCCAACATCCACTGTGTACATTAGTGGCCCCTGCCGTGTGCATATCGTTCCTGGTTGCCATTTCTCTGTTCGGTAGTCGCGGGCAAAGACTGGTTGCCCTACATTGAAGCTCCTTGTCGGCTTCTCATTGATGTGCTGGAATTGCTTACTCCCAACATCTCTTCGTACATTTGGTCTGAGCAAATCCAGACAAGATCTCAACCTTCGGTTAAAGAACATCATGGCCGGGGC
Organism: Somniosus microcephalus; assembly: GCF_052327205.1. Taxonomy (NCBI): domain Eukaryota; kingdom Metazoa; phylum Chordata; class Chondrichthyes; order Squaliformes; family Somniosidae; genus Somniosus; species Somniosus microcephalus. The sequence goes on along the minus strand of NC_140998.1, from coordinate 85,761,419 downwards.
CTGGTTGGTGATTGCATGTGTCGCATTTCTGTAGGCTAACAGGAAATTGTCCACCTTATGCTGCAGTGGAATGTCGTCATCGCACATGGCCTTCACTGCTTTTTTAAAGGTTTGTACGAACCTCTCAGCCAATCCATTTGTGGCTGGATGATACGGGGCGGATGTGTAATGCCTTACCCCATTCCTTTTCATAAGTCTTCGAAACTCTTCGGACACAAACTGTGGTCCGTTATCAGAGCAAATCTGCTCTGGCAAGCCGTTCCTGGCAAAAATGGTCCGTAGGACTGCAATAGTTTTCTCCATGGTGGTGGAGGACATTTTGATCACCTCAGGCCATTTCGAGTGCGCATCCACGGCTATTAAAAACATTGAGTCCATGAATGGACCAGCAAAATCAATATGCACCCATTGCCATGGAGATGAGGGCCACTCCCATGGGTGTAGAGGGGCATGTGGTGGTGCATTTTGGACCTTCTGGCATCCTGAGCAGCTCTTTGTCAGGTCCTCGATTTGCTGATCGATCCCCGGCCACCACACATAAGCCCTAGCAAGGCTTTTCATTTTCACCCCTCCCAGATGACCTTCGTGAAGCTCATTGAGCACTCTCTCCCTTAACTTGGGTGGAATTACCACTCGGGATCCACACATCAAGGTCCCCTGGCATACTGACAGCTGTTCTCTTTTGGATGAGAATGCTGGCAACAGTGTGTCGCCATGTGCTGGCCATCCCTTCACTGTCAAATCATATACCCGAGACAGCGTCTGGTCATTTCGGGTCTCCTTCTCTATACCAGCGTTAGTTACTGGCAAGCATTCAATTATAGTCGAATGAAATATTTTGACAGGATCCACTGCTGGTGCTTCCTCCGCAGTCGGCAGTGGCAGGCGTGATAGCCCATCAGCGTTTCCATGCTGTTTCGTGCCCTTATACTCGATTTCATATTGGTGCGCCCCTAGAAAAAGGGACCATCTTTGTAGCCATTGTGCAGTCATCACCGGAACGCCCTTCTTTGGATTAAAGATGGAGACAAGTGGTTGGTGGTCAGTCAGCAAGGTGAACTTCTGCCCGTGCAGATAGTGGTTGAACTTTTTCACTCCCCACACTAGGCTGAGGGCCTCCCTGTCAATCTGGGCGTAGTTACGCTCGGCTGAGGTTAGTGACTGAGACGCAAAGGCTACTGGCCTCTCCGAGCCGTCCGGGAATTTGTGCGACAGCACCGCTCCAATGCCATAGGGTGATGCATCACACGCCAACCGAATTGGTAGTGCTGGGTTGAAATGAGCCAACACCTCTTTTGATGTGATCAATGCTTTGCTCTTCTGGAAAGCTCCTTTACATTCATCACTCCACTTCCACGGTACCCCCGTTTGCAGTAGGGTGTTCAGTGGGTGTAGTACGGTAGACAAATTCGGCAAGAACTTATGGTAGTAGTTCACCAGCCCGAGGAACGACCTCAGTTGTGATACATTTTCCGGTGCTGGAGCCTTGACTACTGCCTCAATCTTTTCAGGGGACTTATGTAATCCCTCTTTATCAATAACATGGCCACAATACGAGATCTGCTTCTGGAAAAACTCGCATTTGTGGCGATTAGCTTGGAGCCCATATTCCTTCAATCTAGTGAGCACCTGCTCCAGGTTGGCGAGGTGATCACTGTCATTTTCGCCCGTGACCAGGATGTCGTCCAAATAACATTGGGTCCCTGGAATCCCTTGCAGGACTTGTTCCATTGCCCTCTGCCAAATAGCCGGAGCTGATGCTACCCCGAACACCAGCCGGTTGTATTGGTAGAGACCTTTATGAATGTTGATCGTGAGGTATTGTTTCGAGGCTTCTTCTACCTCCATTTGCAGGTACGCCTGGGCCAGATCAATCTTAGTGAAGCGTTTCCCTCCAGATAGCGAGGCAAAAATATCTTCAATCCGCGGAAGCGGATATTGTACAGTGTGAAGGACTGGGTTCACTGTCACCTTAAAGTCCCCACAGATGCGAACCTTCTTTGGTTCCCCAGGCGTATTACTCAACGACCTCTTCATTACAGGAACGATGGGTGTAGCCCACTCGCTCCAGTCCACTTTGGACAGTACTCCTGAACGTTCCAAACCTTCCAGCTCTGCTTCGACGGCTGGGCGGATCGCATAAGGTACCGGTCTGGCGTTAAAAAACTTTGGGCTTGCATTTTCCTCTATTTTGATCGTCGCTGTTATGCCTTTTAGTGTTCCAAGTCCCTGCTGGAACACTTCTTGTGCGTCAGTTAGCATTTTTGACAGTCGTCCAGGTGTGACGTCGTCATCCTTTTTGGCATCTACAGTCAGTGCTTGTATGGAATGCCAATCTAGCTGTATCTTCCGGATCCATTCACGTCCTAGTAGTGGCGGTCCTCCATCTGGCAATACATATAGGTCCATTTTTGGTGTTTCCTTGCCGTTATATATAAAGTACACCCTTATTTTTCCTTTGGGGTAGATTTTTTGCCCCATGTACGTCTTCAAGACAATCTTTGTATCTCTCAAGGGTATATGTGAGAATAGCCGCTTGTAGTCCCTTCGGTTTATGACTGTTAGGGCTGATCCTGTGTTAGGGCTGATCTTGAGCGTGACCCAGATAGTTTGGTGATCCTCCATTTTGATCACATTATGTAGTTTCAGACAACCCAGCTCCTTGCTTCCGGAGTCTGTATCACTTTTCTGTTCGTCTGAACTACTCTCCGTCACCTTATGTACCTTCTTGTACTTCTCCTGTGGAGATTTCTTGCTGCTGGTTTTCTTTCCCGACCTGCAGACTCTTGCTATGTGTCCTACTTTTCCACACTGTCTGCACACTTTGTCCTTGAACCAGCAATCATTATGGTTGTGTGTTGTTCTGCCACAGCGATAGCACTTCACTGTTCCGTATGACATTTCATTTGTGCCATATTCTTGCGGTCTCCGTTGTATCTCTGCAGCGCCCCGTGCGGCTGCTTCGTGTGATACTGCAATGCTGAAAGCCTTGTCCAGCATAAGATCCTTTTCTGATGGAACCCAGAAATGGCTTCTTTCACTTTGAAGCCCACACACAAACTTGTCCCTTAAAGTATCTGCTAGTCCCGTTCCAAACTGGCAGTGATTCGATAGCTTGCGCAGTTCCGTTAAATACTCAGCATTACTTTCATCTTTATGCTGGTTCCTTTTGTGAAACTTAAATCTTTCTGCTATCAGCAGCGGTGTGGGGTTTAGGTGGTCCTGTAGGATTGACACTATGTTTTCAAAATCCTTTTCTACTGGCTTGCAGTATACTTCTATGCGTTCGACATATGTCGTCCAATCTTCGACTTCATTGTCGAACGCTGTGATACTGCCACTCTTCGGCATTTTTGGGTGTGGTTAGACTGGCTTAAAATGGCATCTCCCGCACTTTCCTTTCTTCACCGCTGCGGCTTAAAATGGCGTCTCCCGCGCTTTCCTTTCTTCCCCGCTGCGGCTTAAAATGGCGTCTCCCGCGTTGCTGCCAACGCCGCTCTCGGCGGTCCTCATGGCAAATGGTGACGCCCTGTGGGTTTCGTGCGCTGCTCCTGCGCTGCTGCCAATGCCGCTCTCTGCGGTCCTCGTGGCAATGGCAGCGCCTCGCGTTTTCCTGCACGCCTCTCTCCCCTGTTGACGCTGCTTGGCCCTTGAACACTGGCTGCGCTCTGCTCTCTCTCGTCTCTCTCCCCGTTGACGTCGCTCGGTCCTGAACACCGGCTGCGCTCTGACCTCTCTCTCTCCCCCCCGTTGACGCTGCTCGGCCTTTTTCTGTGCCGCTCGGTCGGCTCTAGCCGCCGCTGTCCGGGAAGGGTCTGCGCAGTACCTGTTGCCAGCCCATTTCGCTGGAGCACCGTGTCTGGAAAGCCAAGCCTGGCTCTCGACAGCCTCCCCTGCGATGCTCAAATCTCCGCTGGATGACTGGGCGGTTGTCCGTGGTCGACGCCCGTGCTTCTGGACTCGACCTCCTTCCACTGTTCTCCAGGAGCGAATCCCTGGGAGGTGATGCAGAGTTGCAGGTAGGTTCGAATCTGTGTCGTCGCCAATGTTAGATCCGTGTATCTTAATGTTGTGTCCTTCAATAATCAGACAAAAGACTGCAGGGAACGATCAACAGGTGTTTACTGAATGAGAGTTACTCTAGAACAAACTGTACAGATCACTACTCAGGGTTTATATACAGGTGTGGTCACTGCCGGTACTACAGTGTACAGGAGCTGTAAAAAGTATTTCTCCCCTTAATAAAGGTACATACATTACAACTGTAGACCTGATTTTCTTGACTCTTGCCCCCAGAACGTCCACTTCTCTGGGCACTAAGGTCAGGAAAAGGGGGGAGACCCATCTTGCACTTCAGCTGCACACCACCTGTGCTGTGCGCCAGAAATTTCCGCGATCTCTCGCCGTTTCTTTGGAAGTTTCGCCGAAGTCACGGCAAATCGGAGAATCCCCGCTGAAATACTCCATATCCTCACAGCAAATTGCAAAGGTAGACTTTAAAAAAAAATAAAGTAATTGTTCAAATGAATTATAGTTATGTATAATTTAAGAGATATTGGTATCATCGCATTTTTGTGCGAACGATTACTTTCCCGATAACGGAACTATGTCATTTAATGTTAATGTTGAAGTATTTCCAAATCCTTGGTGTTGCTAATGAAGAGGCGGGCGAGGTTAGCAGAGCGCTTGTCTGTCGGCTAGTTGCGGATTCTGGGACTAGGCGTGTACTGCTCGATCCAAACGCAGCACGTCCTGGAGAAGCGCCGATCCAGTGACGAGGGTTGAGAATCAACAATATTAGCAGCGTACGACAACGAAGACAAAAAAAAAATATTGAAGCCTCTGAAAGGATTGTCAGTAAAATAAAGAATGTAAGTGATATTGGACGAATCTCTTCTGGAAACAGGTAAGGTTTATTTCACCAGTGCATGTCTCATTGGATGCTGCTACATTGCACGTAACGAATGAATTAAAAAAAATAAACCCCGTTAGCGGCATAGATTCGGTTGATAATTGTTTCTGTAAGAATAGAAAGGTCGTATTCAGCGTTTGTATCCCTGACCGAGCTAAATATGAGACAACAGTATTCCGTGTTTATTCGAAGGGTGCGAAGATTATTGTTCCTGACACAAAAGCTGCAAATTCTTAATGAAATGTAAGACTGGCGTTTCCTTCCCATCCAACATTAAGTACGGCGGATTTCAGCTGTCTGTCGTATTTGTAATTGGGTTAAAAAAATAGTTTCAAAATCCCGAAGCGTTTACCTGTGCCCATTGTGTTGAGTTGTGAGAGCTGTATTTGTGCAGTGTGCATGTATATGTGTGTATATTACATGCTGTGTGCCATGTTTACCAGCAACATTTTCCTGCTGGCCCTAATACATGTGTCAAATGGAATAGCACACAAAGAACATGTAACCTTAGAAAATGTCCTAACTCTACTGCAGGCCGATGTAATATTTCAGTGGACTAAATTCCCTTCCCTTCCCCTTCCCTTCCCACCCCACCCCGAATTGTATCGTATCAAATGATTGAGGAACTGAATATTTATAATAGAAACTTCCTCTCTTTATTTTACACTATACAACAAAAGAATAATCAGATGACTTACTATTGTAGTTGACAGTATTCGATTTATAATTTCTAGATAGACGAAACTCCACAATTCACGGACATTTTTGCATGTTTATTGATTTTTTCCCCATCACATTTTCTCTCGCCAACAGATAATTATAATTTCGCACTTAATTCAGTCATTTTATTTCCTAGATGTTGAGACTCCCTTACAATTTGTTTTATTGCTCTGAATTTCTTTTCCAGTTATAAATGATGCAAGTGCTCTTGGCAGCTTTCCTAGGAGAGTTGACCCCCTGTCAAACATAGCCTATATTTTTAAAAGAAACATAGGTAGTTGATGGTACTTGCAGTAGCACGCAGTTCTTGCTATGCTTTATTCAGAGATTTTCATAACAGTCATGAATATCGTATTCTATTTTAATTCAGATGTCCAGGAATGTTAACAAGTTTTAAAACATTATTAATAATTTCTTAATTTTCTGCCCTATTCATCCCCATTCAGGCACTCATCAATTATGGTTAGTTTCAGGAGTGATGGCCACAAGTTATACTTTGTGATGCAAGAAATTGGTGGGGTGGATGTGGGAATGTTCTTAGTGAGTAACTTTGAGAAAAGTACTCAAGGACATGCTTATACATTCAGCAACTTCAAGCTAACAAGTTGTAACCAATTCAAAATTTGAAAATGGATAAGGCAAGACAGTTTCCATTTTAACTGAACTATTTCAAAACTAGGAAATAAAATACAGAAATTTCACTTTTTCCACATCAAGATAATCTCTCACTAACTTAAGAGTTATTGCAGTTATATTGCAGCCATTGCAAAGCCACTTTTCAGATTTTAGGCTTAAAGTTTAAAAGGAGTCCAGGCAGCTTGCTGGACTGTCTTTAAACCAGGTTAACTCTTCTAACAATAGAAATTTTACCGACCGTCAGAGGGTGATATGCATCAATTTAAGTACACAGCGAAAAAGGGTTAATATAGTTCAGAGCTGTCTAATTGCACTACTTAAAACTGATCTTGGTTGAAGCATTCAAAAAATAAATGGATGAACACTGACTTGAGAAGAAACAGAGGGACCTAGATTTGGTGCCAAGACAGGAGAGAGAGAAAATTAACTTGTACAGACCCTAAACTGTGGGACAAGGTAATGGGCTGAATGACCATTTCTCATTTGTGTTTTCTGTTATTTAAAAAAAAACCCTTTGTAGGCTCTCTTGTGAGTTGTGCTATTCCCCATCTGAAAGTGATTGAAGGAGACCATTGCCAGTGCTGCAATGGTAAGAGAAGCACAAGAGTGAACCAGGATGACTCTTTTGCTGATCGTCCTTCCAACCTTGTGGGAATGCACCTTGCTTCACTCAGTGTCTCCTGATAAGACAAATGACAGCAGGAAATTACAGTATGAAGAATCTCAGTGTGGAACCCATTGTTACATTAACATCTTGTGCCTGTGTGCTGCCTCTCTGTCTTTACACAGGCCAGTCAGATTGCTTGCTCCAGACCACAGTCACTGCCATAGCACACTTGAGCAAGGTGTTAGGAGGTGCACAGGAATAACCTGGGGTGACTTGTTGTACAACATTCCCTTGCTTATTACAAGAAATGCCCAGCTTCTACTCTGCAGTTCCCTGTGACAGCATAGATAAGATAAAAACTTTCCCTGTAAGGAACTGTGGTCTGAAACCTGTCTTGTATTACTCTGTGGCAGAACATTCTGGAGCACCATTGTACTATGCTATTTGTATTGCATTCTTAACTGGAGAAAAGAATCAGTTGGAGGATACTGGTTGGTGCTATCAGTGCCACTCTTGTGAAAATAGTTTTGTTTAATTTGCTGAACTTCAGCATATGTGTGTTTTTCTCCCCCACCTCTTATCATTCCTTTCTCCTCTCCTGAAGACATTGTTTCCTGCACGAGGGTGCAGCTCCACATACACTGGCCACCCAATACAATACAATACAATACACTGGCCACCCTCTGATATTTTATCAAAGTGGGCATTTTTCATGTATGAACCTATTTAAGAAAGGAGGGAGAGAGAAAATGGGGAACTACAGACCAGTTAGCCTGACAGTAGTAGGGAAAATGATAGAATCTATTATTAAGGACGTGGTAACAAGGCACTTAGAAAATAATAATAGGATTGGGCAGAGTCAACACGGATTTATGAAAGGGAAATCGTGTTTGACAAATCTTAGAATTTTTTGAGGTTGTAACTAGCCGAATAGATAAGGGGGCACCAGTGGATGTGGTGTATTTGGATTTTCAGAAGGCATTCGATAAGGTGCCACACAAGAGGTTATTAAACAAAATTAGGGCTCATGGGATTGGGGTAATATACTAGCATGGATTGTGGGTTGGTTAACGGACAGAAAACAGAGTAGGAATAAATGGGTCATTTTCGGGTTGGCATGCTGTAACTAGTGGGGTACCGCAAGGATCAGTGCTTGGGCCTCAGCTATTCCCAATCTACATCAATGATTTGGATGAGGGGACCAAATGTAATATATCCAAGTTTGCTGATGATACAAAGCTGGGTGGGAATGTAAGTTGTGAGGAGGATGCAAAGAGGCTTCAAGGGGATATAGACAGGCTAAGTGAGTGGGCAAGAACATGGCAAATGGAATATAATGTGAAATGGGAAGTTATGCACTTTGGTAGGGAAAATAGAAAAGCAGAGTATTTTTTAAATGGTGAGAGATTGGGAAATGTTGGTGTTCAGAGGGACCTGGGTGTCCTTGTACACAAATCACTGAAAGTTAACATGCAGGTACAGCAATTAGGAAAGCAAATGGTATGTTGGCCTTTATTACCAGAGGATTTGAGTATAAGAGTAAAGACATCTTACTGCAATTATACAGGGCCCTGGTGAGACGACACCTGGAGTATTGTGTACAGTTTTAATCTCCTTACCCAAGGAAGGATATACTTGCCATAGAGGGAGTGCAACAAAGGTTCACCAGACTGGTTCCTGGGATGGGGGTTTGTTCTATGAGAAGAGATTGAGTAGACTAGGCCTATATTCTCTAGAGTTTAGAAGAATGAGAGATGATCTAATTGAAACATACAAAATTCTTACAGGGTTTGACAGGGTAGATGCAGGAAGGATGTTTCCCCTGGCTGGGGAGTCTAGAACCAGGGGTCACAGTCTCAGAATAAGGGGTCAGCTATTTAGGACTGAGATGAGGAGAAATTTCTTCACTCAGAGGGTGGTGAATCTTTGGAATTCTCTACACCAGAGGGCTGTGGAGGCTGAGTCGTTGAGTATATTCAAGACAGAGATCAATATATTTTTATATATTAAGGGAATCAAAGGATATGGGGATAGTGCAGGAAAATGGAGATGAGGTGGAAGATCAGCCATGATCTTATTGAATGGTGGAACAGGCTCAAAGGGCCCAATGGCCTACTTCTGCTCCTATTTCTTATGTTCTTATGTGAATGTCAGCATGTGCATTACAGCTGAGCCATATCCTGTCCACATCCCTGACACTAACACCGTCAACTGTCTTGGCTATTCAGGCTGAGTCCAGTGGTGCACATTTTCAGTGTTCTTTTGATCACAAGCCGATCCTTCTACACCACATCTGATTCATTGCAGTGAGCACCCCCTTCCATCTACAGAACATTGCCTGCTTGTGTCCCTGTGTGACTCCTTCCACTGTCATGTCATCTTCATCTTGAGGATTGATGAATCAATTCTTTTCTCTCCAGCCTCCCCATCTCCACCATCTCCCTGGCTGGGGAGTCTAGAACCAGGGGTCACAGTCTCAGAATAAGGGGTCGGCCATTTAGGACTGAGATGAGGAGAAATTTCTTCACTTAGAGGGTGGTGAATCTTTGGAATTCGCTGCCCCAAAGTGCTATGGATGCTCAGTTGTTGAGTATATTCAAGGCTGAGATAGATAGATTTGTGGACTCTAGGGGAATCAAGGGATATGGGGATCAGGCGGGAAAGTGGAGTTAAGGTCGAAGATCAGCATGATCTTATTGAATGGCAGAGCAGGCTTGAGGGGCCGTATGGCTTACTCCTGCTCCTAGACCTTATGATACAGCTGTACATAGTTCTGGTTAGACCCCATCTGGAATACTGCATTCAATTCTGGGCCCCACACCTCAGGAAGGATATATTGGCCTAGGAGGGGGTGCAGCGCAGATTCACCAGAATGATACAGGGGCTAAAAGGGTTAAATTATAAGGACAGGTTGCAAAGACTAGGCTTGTATTCCCTTTCATAGGATTACATAGGATATACAGCACAGAAACAGGCCATTCGACCCAACAGTCCATGCCAGTATTTATGCTCCACTCGAGCCTCCCGTCTTTCCTCATCTAAATCTATCAGCATAACCCTCTATTCCGTTCTCCCTCTTATTCTTATCTAGCCTCCCCTTAAATGCATCGATACTATTTGCTTCAACCACTCCCTTGAGTGTAGAAGATTAAGGGGTGATCTATTTGAGGTGTTTAAGATGATTATAGGATTTGGTAGGGTAGGTAGAGAGAAACTATTTCCTCTGGTGGGAGAGTCCAGAACAAGGGGGCATAACCTTAAAATTAGAGTTAGGCTGTTCTGGCGAGATGTCAGAAAGCACCACTTCACACACACTAGTGGAAATCTGGAATTCTTTCCCCCCCCCCCCCCCAAAAAAAAGGTGTTGGCTAGGTCAATTGAAAATTTCAAAACTGAGATTGATATATTTTTGTTAGGCAAGGGGATTAAGGGTTACGGAACCAAGGTGGGTAGATGGAGTTGAGATACAGATGTAATTGAATGGCAGAACAAGTTCGAGGGGCTGAATGGTCTACTCCTGTTCCTATGTTCTTTTTTATGTTCTCCTAATTCCATACCCCTTAAACTTCTACAGTAGTCTTTTGTGTCGTACCTTGTCAAAGGCTTTCTGAAAGTTCATGTACACTGCATCCACTGCATTTCCCCACATTGCTTTGTTTCCCCATTTATTGTGTCTCTTGTTTTTTGATCCTTTTCCCGCCTATTCTGTTCAGTTTTTTTGTTGTTTTGCACTTTTTCTCTGTCACACTTTGCTGGTTTTTATTAATCCTTTCCGCATTTTCTTTCTCTTCATGCTTTTAAACTTATGCTACGTCACCTGCAAACATGGAGTCAGCTTCCAACATGTACACTGATGGCACCCAGCTCCACCTCTCCACTACCACTCTTTGTTCCTCCATTGCCTCTATGCAGTTGGACTGCTTGTCTGACATCCAGTCTTGGATGAGTTGCAGTTGCTTCATGCTAAACATTGGGGAGACCAAAACCATTGTCTTTGGCTCCCACCATAAGCTCTGTATCCTTGCCACTAACTCCATCCCTTCTCCAGCCACTCTCTGATGAACCAGATACATAATAATCTGACTGCAGTGTAAAATTTGTGTGATGTAAATTTTAGGTTGTAACATTATTACTCTGGACACTTCCATGACAGCTTATCTTTTTGAATTAATAGTATGAATCACACTTTAGAATTTTAGTCCAATGCAGCAAATGGCCCTGATACAGCTTGGGCTTTTCCCCAACATTTGCTCTTCTATTCACAGCTAGACTACAGTTTCCATAAGCAGACAAATTCCAATATGAATTAAAACCTGTGTCTTTATTGAGCACCATTAACAGATTAACAGTTGCCTTCTAATTGTGATATACTGCTCACTGAACAAGTGGATTGCCCAAAATGTCTTGTCACCTCCAAAGATGAAAAATAATACGTTGCCTGAGCAATGTGCACAGGCTAAAATTTATCTACAGGTGAAATAATATACACAAGAAATGAAGAAGGGTTTGACCCGAAACGTCAACTCAAATTTCTCTCCACGGATGTTGCCTGACCTGCTGAGTTTTTCCAGCATTTTCTGTTGTTATTTCGGATTTCCAACATCCGCAGTATTTTGCTATCGCACATACTAATACTGTTCAGTAACTAATTATTCAGTAACTCATTTACACAGTATGTAAACTATGTTGACAAGAGTGCAACATTCTTAGTGTCTCTTAATGAGATCTTAGAAACAAAAGCCCCAAAATTCTTTTGGGGGAGGTTCTGCCAGTATCCCACCGTAACTCTGGCAGGAGACCAGATGAACTCCCTTCGAAACGGGAGAGAAATGGTTGTGCTGAGTCCACACCGAATCCAGGATCATCTTGTTTGCCTTAAAAAGGGGTGGAACCTCCATCTGACCCTTGCAAGGCAAATGATGGCAAGGGGGCGATCCGGGGTTGAGACTCCCTATGCTGGGATTTGCCACTCCTTCGGCTAAGTTGGCATATCAGTGAAGGTTGATATGCCCAATGAGATGAATAGCATACTGGTCTCTACATGGGTGGATGTGGATCCCAATGGTAGGGTCCAAGCCAGGTAAGCAGCCTGAACGCCCAAAGGGAAGAATATTAAAATATATACTTTTTTCAAATTGCCACTTTTACCAAGAGTGCAAAGGGGACAAATGGGGGTGGAGGTGCACCTGGGCACCCCACTCCTGCCATGGACAGTTTCTGGCTGCAAACGGCAGGCAGGTGCCAGACATACGCCAAAGTGATGCTTGTGCCAGCCTGTCCATTGGTAATGAAATGCCCCGCCAGTGACTCTGCAAACTTTGGCGGTATCAGGACTGGATATCATTGGTGGTCATTATCCATTGTCTGCGGAAGGTAAATTACGAAGTACGATTCCTTACAGAACCCCTATTGCATGTATCAGTGGTAAAGGAACTGAAGATTGAGAAGCTCTGTGGGTTGAAGATCAAAAAATTTCTTCCTTATAGTCAAGCAATCAAAATGTTAACCATTTTCTTTACATTTTAACAAGGTGTGAAAGGAGACTTCTGGGTAAACTACTTGTCTGTTTTTGACACCTGATGGTAGTCAGAAAGCACAATTCTGTCTGTAGTTGAAATGGAATTAGCATCTGAGATACTCCTTGTCCTTCAAGGAGCCTATAATTTGATTACATTAGGATTAAAGGCTTCCTGCAGGTACACCAGCTGTGGTAGCCAGTGCAGTTTTTCAAGTAAGTGCTCAGATGCCATCTCAAGCTAGCATATCACTAAAACTGTATAGAGCTGATTTACCTGGCTTCCCCCCCCCCCCCCCAAATCAGCCATCCCAATAATGTACAGGAGCGGAACAGGCCTACAGCTTATAGGGCCTAGCACCAGCAGAAGAGGCAGGAAATTTAAGCGCTGTTGCAGGCCACTGTTGTGTGTTCGGCCTCCGAGATGGAGATCAGCAACCAGAAGGAGCCAATTACCTCGCATGCTGGTGAGGAGGGGGCTTCGAATTTAAAAAATGTTACCAACATTTTTTACCTTTGGCCTGCTCCAGGAATCCACACACACACCCGGATTTCTGGTGGGTGTCTGGAACAGGCCTATCTGGGTGCTGCTGTGCGGGTGCTCATTGAGTGATCCTCCAGGAAAATGAGGTGGGAGGCAAGGAATGCTCACCATTCACTTTATTTGCTTTAGTATGTTGGGCCTGTGCCTACTGCGGGCACAGGCCCAGCTCTGCTCCCTCTCCGAGAAGTCCCAGAAATTCCAGGGCTGCATAAAAGGGGCAATGTCCTGATGAAACTGGTCTCTGAGTCTTTTCCCTGACCTCTGTGCTCGATGAAATTGAAGTTTCCTAGGGGCAATGGTCAGGAAAATTGGGGCCCAACATGTATTTACAAAAAATATATGTTCCATGGGATGAAATCTTTGTCACAGGCCGATGTTTCAGTATACTGTAGTGTATTTTATATTTTAGCTTGGTAGAAGTTATCTCATTTCACTTTGTAAAAAAAATTAAATTTTTATATTAGATATAGGTGGAAATTTGAATTTTTATCCATCAGGCAAAAATGTTTTTGCGTATCTTGTTGCCTTGTAGCCTCACAGCACTGATCTACACGTCAATGTGACAGCTGAGATATATTTGTGCTACATTTGAAGAAGTTTGTCTTACATTGTATTAATACTGTGGTGGCATTCTCTAAATGCTTTACAAACACTATTGAGATATTTTTGTTTCAGATTCCTTTGGGTAGCTCGGGATTCCTTAATTTTCACACGTATTTGATAATGATGAGACCAACAGAATTTCACGTTTGTGTGGTTATCTTGGCCACTCTCATCTGCTTACCGGAACTGAGATGCTCCACCATTCAGAAACGCCAAAGAAGAAACATACAAATATTTGAGGTTTCTACTGCAAAATTAGAAGGCATCACTAGCCATAATGAGAACAGTAATGGGGTGACAAGTGCCACAGTGCTAAATGGAGAAACAGCACGTTCCACTGCTTCTAGTAATATTTTAAGCTCTGCATTAGAAACATTAACTGCAGCAATAAACCCTAGCATTGCCCATGTAGAAGAAACACAACAAACTAGTAAGACAGGAAATGAAAATGTAATCACCATAACCAGTCTAGATATATTACCTACAACTACAACAATGGTGCCATTTCAGAAGCCACTAAATACAAGTACAAAGGATGACTGGAACAAAGATCTACAGTCTAAACAGAAAGACTTCATAACAGTCTTAACTACAAAATCCTCTTCTAATCATGGCATCAATGCCAGTGAAGTCAGTGACATTGCTTACACGATGACAGGAGCAACACAGAATGAGGCAGTCACCCATGATACAGAGAAAACTGAAGTAGCAACGAAGAATAAGAAACAAATGCCAGAGCAGGTTACAATTTCAACGGTTTCCAGTTGGGTCACCAAAAATGAAAGTAGTGGAGAGACAACAGGGACAACTGACTCCAGCAGTGAAAACTTTACACTGAATAGTCACGACACTACGGCTTTGCCTCTTACCAGTAAGACAATTCTTACTGTAAATACCACACAAAAAGATGTCACAGTATTGACTTCGGAAATGTTAAATTTCTCAGAATTTGCAAATGTAGAAAGTTTCAGGAATGAAGAAGCACCAACAACAATAATCAGTGAGCCAGAAGGTAATTACTTCAGCTGGAAAGTAAACAGTCTAAATGCTGGTAAAGAAATGAATGAAATCATGGCAACTACAGTGAGTGCAGTAACAGACAGCAAGGCACCCAGTACATTTCAGGTGGCTACGACACCCAGAGTTACAACAGCAATCGAGGGAGCTGCCATGACAGATTCGGTCTCCTCAGCTTCTACAGAAACTATGTTAAAAACAGCCCAAACAATGCAAGTAACCAGTACAGCAGCTATAATTGGAACTACCAAAAAAACATATAAAGGATTGAGTGCAAGGTTGACAACTGGGATTCCTGCTGTCAGATCTGCTTTGTCAACAACACATCTCCCTCAGAAACCAGTCTCCGAAGGTAAAAGTATAGGTATATGATTAAAAATCTAGTGAGTGTCATATTGCATGATTGTGGTATTGTAGTGAGCAGTTGATTGGATTGGTCCATGGGCCAATCACTGGTAAAGCTTTTCAATATGTTTTTGGCTTTAATGATTGTTTGCTCCCCCTGCCCTCCCCCCCCCCACCCCCCCACCCCCCAGTTAATTCTTCACAATGTGCATTTTATCTGCTCTCCTTTCTGTAATGTTATCTTAATAACGTAATTACGAGTCTCCCAAGCAGTTGTAGTGGAGTGCCATTTATTCAGTCCTGACTCTGTGGGGGAGAAATTGGGTGAGTAGCGCCACCTGTTAGCGCCTAAAGAGGCAGTCAGTGGCTGTAGCGCCACTGGCTGCGTCTCCGGCGATATTCAGTAGGGGCGCTAATGGTGGCGTTAGGCATTTGCGCTGCGCCGCCACCGATGACGTCATCGGTGTGCGCAGTGCCCCATTCGTGCCCCGTTTGCGATATTTGGTAGCGAACGGCGCAGTTGCGCCGCTCGCTACCCGAGCCCGGTTCACGGGGCCTTACTGTGCCGGCAGCGGCGCAAGTTAAGGTGGAAGTACGGGGCGGCTGCTTTTTTGGCGGCCGCCTGCCAGCACCTCCATCCCCGGCCTCCTAACACCCCCCACCCCCCCCACGGCATTGCCGGCTGTTTCCCGAGAGCCCGGCACTTCTCCTTGGTGCCGGGCTCATTTGCCGGCACTTGTGATCAGGGATCGCGCTGTTGCAGGCACCTCCCCCTTAACAGTGGGAGGAAGGCCTGCAGTACCGCAGCGTGCCGTGCTGCAGCATGTGGCGCTGCGGTGCTGCAGCATGTGGCGCTGCGGCACGTAGCACTGCGAAATTCACTTTCAGCGCCCTAAGAGGGATGCGGATCGCCTCGAGCCTCGCCCCGTTTCCCTTGAGGGGCACTGAAACTGAATTTCTGGCGATCGGTATCACTCCGATCGCTGCGCTAAATCCTGCGCTCAGCCGACTTTTGCGCCACTTTGGCGCCCCAACCCAATTTCTAGGCCTGTGTCTCATAGTACAGTACTTCAAGCATGGCCAAGATGGCATCGGATCCCGCCCCCGGATATGATGTCAGCCGTCAACCAGCTGTCAATCAAACCCCGCTGTCTTTACAACAGCTACGGTTATCCGTACATCTTCCCCCTTCAATGAAGACATAACACAGTAACAACATAACATAACACATAGAACACTTGTTAACATCATATAGAAACAGTCAGTGTAACTACACCATTGAACTAATTGCAGGTAGGTATAAACCTTACCCACACCCAGGAGTCCATTAACTGTTTACAGTCTTATCAATCCCTGTCTACAGGTCAAGTTTAACTACAGGCTTTCTGGTGCGCTGTGACCTGCGTGGCTGAACGGGTGTTTGCTGAACCACCCCAGTTGTATCCCTTAAGTTCATGTCTGTACCACACAGGTCCCTTGTCACATTATCACTACTGTGTCCTTCGTCACTTTGTGGCATTTCCCTCATCTTGTCTCTTTGTGGCATTTCCCTCATCTCGTCATTCTCTCCGTCCTCCTGAGGCTGAAGGGTCTCTGGTTTTCAGTAAGTGCCTCCTGTTTCTGCAAAACACATTGCCGTTCTCTGTCATGACACTGTATGACCTGGGGGCGACCTGTTGTAGAATGGTGGCTCTTTTTGGCCATGACTCAGGCCCTTCAATGTGAACTATATCTTTCTCCTGTAGAGGCACTAGTGTAGTGGCTGTGCGGTCATGAAGTGTTTTTTGTTTCTGTTGTAGTTTCCGAGCCTTGTCTGCCCACACCTCATCTCTGTGGTCAGGTGTGACATAACTGGGAAGTCGTGTACGGATTTTCCGATCCAGTAAGAGCTCAGCTGGAGATTTGCCACTTGCTAGCGGGCCCGCCCTGTACGACATCAGGGCCAGATATGGGTCAGTGTTGCTGTGTGCTGCTTTCTTTAATAGTCTTTTCACAATCTGTACCCCCTTCTCCGCTTTTCCATTAGCCTGAGGATAGAGCGGACTTGAGGTTACATGATTTGACTGAAACTCATGACTGGCATAGGGAGGGCCATTATCAGAGACCAGGGTTAGAGGGATGCCCTGCCTGGCAAAGATTGACTTCAGGTGAGTTATCACAGCTCTTGATGTGGTACTGGACAAGAGAGCCATCTCCGGATAATTGGAATAATAATCAATAACTAACAAATAGTCTTTTCCTTCATAGTGAAATATATCAGTTCCGACCTTTTCCCAAGGTTGTGATGGGAGCTCTGTGGTAATGAGGGGCTCTTTTGTTTGCTTGTAGTGATGCTCCTGACATGTAGCACACTCGCTGATCAACTGGTCAATATCAGAGTTCATGTTTGGCCAGTAGAGTGCCTCATGTGCTCTCCTTTTTGACTTTTCTGCACCCAGGTGCCCTTCATGTATCCTGTTGAGCATTTCTCGTCGCAGAGGTGGGCACTACTATCCTGTCACACTTAAGCAGTCGTCCATTGACCACAGAGAGCTCAGACTGAATGTGATAATATTGTTTACATGACCCTTTCCTCCAGCCCTCTTGAAGATTTCTCATTACTTTACTCAGGACTGGGTCCTTTGATGTCTCTGTGACTATCACTGATAGTTGTTCCTGTGTGGTGGGCAATGCTGCGTAGACCATATCCACATGCAGAGCCACATCCTCTTCTGATTCACTGTTTTGTGTGGCGTAAGGCGCAGCCCTGGATAGTGTGTCTGCAATGAACATTTGTGTCCCTGGCACAGCTCAAAATCGTAACGTTGAAGTCTCATCATTAGGCGTTGTATTCGTGGTGACATGTCACACAGATTCTTCTTTGCGATCCCTAGCAGTGGCTTATGGTCCGTTTCTAGGATAACCTTGGGAAGACCATAGATGTAGGTATGAAATTTTTCACACCCAAATGCCAAGCCAAGGCACTCCTTCTCGATTTGCGCGTACCGGCACTCTGTAGCCGTCATGGAGCATGACGCATACGCCACTGGTCGCCATTCTCCTTCATCTTCCTGTAGAAGGACAGCCCCTAATCCATTCTTAGAGGCATCTGTGGACACTTTCATCCTCTTTTTAGGGCAGAAGAACTTCAGTAGGGGTTCACTTGCTAGAATGTGTAGCAGCCCCTTCCATTCTCTCTCATGTTCATGTCCCCATTGGAACTCTGTCTCTTGGTGCAGCAGTTTTCTCAGATGAACAGTTTTCACTGTTAGATTTGGAATGAATTTTCCTAGGTAGTTAACCATGCCAAGGGCCCGCTGAACCCCTTTCTTGTCCTTTGGTTTCTCCATGTCATGTATAGCTTTTACTTTTGACTTGTCTGGCTGAATCCCCTCTGTAGAGATCTTGTCTCTGAGGAATGTGATTTCATTGACACTGAACTGACATTTGCCTTTATTTAGTTTGAGTCCATACTGCTGTATTCTCTGAAGTGTTTTCTCCAGTCTGGTGTCGTGCTCCCCCTGCGTGGCGCCCCATACTACCAGATCATCCACGTACACCCGCACTCCCTCCAGGCTCTCGATGATTTGCTCCATTGCTCTGTGAAAGATTTCTGTGGCGGAGCTAATACCAAAGGGCAGACGCTGGTAGGAGTATCGACCAAACGTGGTATTAAAAGTGCACAGCTTAGCACTTTCTTCTTCAAGTTTCAACTGCCAGAAACCATGCGAGGCGTCCATCTTGGAGAAGACTTTCACTTCTGTCATTTCGCTGACTATTTCCTCTCTCTTTGGAATTTGGTAGTGCTCTCTTTTGATATTGGCGTTAAGGTCCTTGGGATCCATGCAGACACGCAATTTATCAGTTTTCTTTGAATTGACGCAGACCATGGAATTTACCCAGTCAGTCGGTTCCTCAATCTTCTTTGACAGCTAGTCCCTCCATGCGGTCTAGCTCTTTCCTCAGTTTTTCACTGAGAGCCACTGGAACTCTCCTGGGTGCGTGAATCACAGGTTGTGCATCCTCTCAGTTTGATGGAGTATGTAAAGGGCAGTGCTCTGAAACCCTGAAATACATCTGCATATTTGTGTGCTATAGTCTCATGAGTCAGATTTGTACTATCTTGGGGGGCACTCTGCACACAGTTCAGTTCATTGATAGTATAGACTCGTTTTACCAAGCCCAAATCCACACAGGCCTTATCCCCCAACAGTGACTCATGTCCTTCAGGTACTATAACAAAGGTCAAAGGGTGAATGTGATTTTTTACCTTAACATTCAGCCTACATGTTCCTTTTGTTTCAATGCTTTGTCCATTGTATGCCTTCAAAGACACTGTCTTGTTCAGTATTTTAGGTCGCACTTTGAGATTCCGTGCATCACTCCAACTTATGAGGTTTGCCTTAGCACCTGTATCTAGCTTAAAGGGAACAATGGTGCCAATAACCAGCAAGGGAGCTATCCAAACTTCAGTCTTTGGTCCTACAGAGTGCACTTCATTTGCATTTTTGCCCTGTTTTGACTCATTTTGCACCATTCCAACAAACAAAGTCTCTGCTCCTGTCTCTTCAGTCTCAATAGCATGCACTGTCTTTTTACCTTCAGTTTTCTCTTCCCAAAAACACATCTTGGCAAAGTGATTCCTGCCTTTACATTTTGCACAGTTCTTCCCATAAGCAGGACACTGTCTGGCTATGTGTTTATTACTGCACCGTCTGCATTCGTAAGGCATCATCGTCTTGAACTCCGTGGGTCCTCTTGTGTCCCTTTTGTGTACCACATCCACCGGCAGGTTTTTTAGCCCCAGGGCGCTCCCTTCGAAAGTTTTCATATGCATGGCTGAGAGTTCACTAGCATGACATATTTTCACTGCTGCATCCAAATTTAGGTCATTGTCTCTAAGCATTCTCTCCCTCACCACCTTGTCGAGCATTCCAAAAACGACTTGATCACGTATTATCGATTCCTTCAGGTCCCTAAAGTTGCATGTTTGTGCTTTTATTTTCAAGTCCGTCAAAAAAAATCAAAGGATTCTCCTTGCTTTTGCACGCGGGAGCGAAACACGAATCTCTCATACGTTTCGTTCTTTTTTGGAGTGCAGTATTCGTCGAACCGTTCTGTCACCTTGTCCAGATCATTTTTATCATCTTTGGCTGCAAACGTAAATGTATTAAACTGCTCGATTGCCTGCGAGCCAGCCACTGTCAGCAACAAAGCTACTTTACGTGTTCCAGAGCTAGTCAAAGCGTCAATCACCGTGAGGTAGAGAAGAAAGCGTTGCTTGAAGACACGCCAATTTTCATCCACATTTCCTTCTATTTGCAGGTTAGCCGGAGGTTTTATTCCTTCCATTGTTGTAGTATGTCCTTATCGTGAGTTCTATAAATTCTGGTACCATGTAATGTTATCTTAATAACGTAATTACGAGTCTCCCAAGCAGTTGTAGTGGAGTGCCATTTATTCAGTCCTGACTCTGTGTCTCATAGTACAGTACTTCAAGCATGGCCAAGATGGCGTCGGATCCCGCCCCCGGATATGACATCAGCCGTCAACCAGCTGTCAATCAAACCCCGCTGTCTTTACGACAGCTATGGTTATCCGTACACATTCCTTCCCCACTAAGTGCTCCACCAAACTGTACTCTCTTACCCCTAGCTCAGCCGAAATATTTCAGCTCTGCTCTCATCCTAGTGTTTCCCAAACCTTCCTTTATTCTGCCTTCCAGGCCCACTTAAGTGTTCCATCTCTCCACTGCATGCCCACTCCCCAATAGTGCAGCTGACACTCTCCAAACTGAAAACTTCCCCTGACTGCGAGCAACACAGTCGGTGATCTGCAAATATATTATAGAGTGATGCTCTCTTCTAGCTTAAATGTTGAATTCTGGAACGAAAGCACAGAACCAAAAGAAGTTGACAAAGGACATAGGTTAAAAACCATGATAACTTCACTTTCTCCCTTCACTTAATTGTCCAGGTTGGGTATTTACCTAGTCTGTCCACCTCTGTTGCCCCTCACCTGCATGTTCTAACTGTTTCCATTCCTTCTCTCTCTCTCTCTCCTCTCTCTCTCTCTCTCTCTCTCTCACTTTACCTCAGTTCCCTCAGGCTCACCCTAAGTGTTCCATCCCTGATTCCCTTCCTTCCTTTTTCCCTTTCTATTTGTTGTTCATCCTCACTTTTTCATCCTTCCTCCCTGCAACCCAGTCTCACACCAAGTGCGCTGTTCACATTTTTTCATTTTTAGAAGTATATTCACTTTACAAAGTGAGCAGAGAAAGTCCTTTCTTGGGAAGGAGGGGATATCCTCAGCAACTTACACTGCACACTTTTTACGGCAGGAGTTAATTAAATTAGAATGATTTCACCTACAGTAATTTCTAATATAAATGAGTTATGTCCAGATCTTGCACAGGAACAGTGAGCTTGTATAGTAATGGCCCAGTAATTCCTGTCGGGGGCTTGCCGCGCGTGCAAGCCCCCGATGTGCACTTACCCGGCGCGCCGACATCTGAAACCTGGCCCGCAGTGGATTTCCTGTCAGTGGCCCGGTTCTGATGTCGGCGCGCTGTGCTAACCTGACCCAGCGGCATAGTTAGTGCGATGTGCCGGCTGGGATCAGGTGAGCACTGTTCAGCCAATCAGGGGAGGGGAAACTTCATTCATAAGTTTGAATCAAACTCATGAAAAGTACGGCACCCCAAAACACTACTTAAACTTTAAATAAAATTTTAAAAAGCATCCCAATAATTAAATTAACTATGAATAACTTTAAAAAACTATTTTAAACAATTAATCAAATTTTTGAAAAAAAAAAAATTTTTTAAAAATAGGGTCTAAAACTAAACTTACCTTACTGTAGATTCTTTAAAAATAATAAACCTGTGGGGAAAAAAAATTCTAAATTGTACTAAAAGACCACTTACCTGTAAAACTAAGTACTTACGTGTGGTTTTTCAATGCGTAAAAACCGGAGCCCTTTACACATGCGCAAATCTGTAAAAATACAGGAAATCCAAGTCGCACGCGCTGCCCGATACCGCGCATGCGTTCAGCCTCTTAACCCCTTGGGTCAGAGGACAGGAAATGCCGGTTTTCAGCGCATGCGCTGTGCATGCTGAAAACCGGCAATTCCTCCTGGCACACGCGTGAGTACCCTGTCCGTACTCACGCGTTGTGACAGGAATTACTGGGCCAATATAATTTAACCAATTCTTAGGAGTTAAAAAGATGTGGCATTGTAACCACGGTGACCCAAGTAAATGAGCACTGAGGTCTAGTGCAATAAATAAGAAAAAGCTCAAACATCCACAGCAAATGCGCAATTGCATAGTTGTGCAGAGCAATGCAGCACTGAAACACTGGGGGTGAAATGCAACTTTAGTGGGGTGCAAAACAGGCGATAGAGGATAGGCCACCCGTCCTACACCCTGCCTGATAATCATTTCAAATTAAAATCGGGTAGGCATCTAACTGCTGGCCGATCTGCTAGCACCCATTTTGTGCCCCTGCTGAAGTTGAATTTCACTCCCCCCCCCCCCCCCCCCCCCCCTGCTGTATCAGAGTGGTAGGAGACAGGTTCATGTCCATCATTCCCTTCTTGGTGAGAATCCAATCACAGTCTTGCTGTTGGGAAAGACCACTGGATATGCCATCTAAGTTGGTATTTTTTAGCTGGGAGACTTAACATAGGGGAAGGAAAAGAAATACAAAGCAATTTTTGTCAAATAAGTTCAGAGTATCTTTTCTCAGCAAAGAGATGGGCATTCTTCTGACTCTTTCCCATTATGCATAGGGGAGTTAAACTACTTGAGACTAAAAGCAATCTCTTCCCTTTTAGATAACAGAACTTATGTCACAGAGATAGGTGGGGTGTAGGCTTTACACACGAGTGCCAGGCCCCCTGTTTTCTAATTTATAACTTACACATTTTTAAAACCGGAAACAAAGGTGTCAGGACAACCTAGGTGAACTAAATAGCAGAAGGGTCGGTAACCAGAGGACGTAGATTTAAGGTGATTGGCAAAAGAACCAGATGCGACACGAGGAAACATTTTTTTTACACAGCGAGTTGTTGTGATCTGGAATGCACTGCCTGAAAGGGTGGTGGAAGCAGATTCAATAGTGACTTTCAAAAGAGAATTGGATAAATACTTGAAGGGAAAACATTTACAGGGCTATGGGGAAAGAGCAGGGGAGTGGGTTTAATTGAATAACTCTACCACGATGTGCCGAATGGCCTCCTCCCGTGCTGTAAGTGACTGAAGACTGGTTGTTCTGATGTGAATATGGAATGACTAAGAAAATATTCACAGTAATTAAATGGAGAGAAGAACGAGTAATATTATGCTGAGACTTAGTTCACCACTGGGATTTCATTATCTTAACAACATTCTGTTGCCAGATTCACATAAAAGAAAGCAAGGATTGAGAGCAGGCCTTTAACACATCCAGTCCCTTCCACAGACTCCATACAATCAGCTCTATTATGGTCTGCTCTCTACTTATTTAGTCACCTGAGAGAAAGTTGAAATCTCCACATAAACCATTTGTTACCTTGCTTGTGAGCAGGTTTGAGTTGATGTAGGTGATGTGATTAGCTGTTCTCTGGCTGGTTCTCCTATAGAAACATAGAAGATAGGAGCAGGAGTAGGCCATTCAGCCCCTCGAGCCTGTTTCCACCATTTAATGAGATCATGGCTGATCATCCAAATTTAGTACCCTGTCCCTGTTTTCTCCACATATCCCTTGATCCCTTTAGCCTTAAAAAATATATCTAACTCCTTCTTGAATATATTTAATAAGTTGGCCTCAACTGCCTTCTGTGGTAGAGAATTTCACAGGTTCACCACTCTCTGGGTGAAGAAATTCCTCCTCATCTCAGTCCTAAATGGCTTACCCCTTATCCTTGGATTGTGACCCCTGGTTCTGGACTCCCCCGCCATCGGGAACATCCTTCCTGCATCTAGTCTGTCTAGTCCTGTTAGAATTTTATAAGTTTCAATGAGATCCCCTCTCATTCTTCTAAACTCTAGCGAATATAAGCCTAATCAACTCAATCTATCTTCATACGTCATTCCTGCCATCCCAGGTATCAGTCTGGTGAATCTTCCATGGCAAGAACATCCTTCCTCGGATAAGGCGACCAAAACTGCACACAATACTCAAGATGTGGTCTCACCAAGGCCCTGTACAACTGCAGCAAGACATCCTTGCTCCTGTACTCAAATCCTCTCGCTATGAAGGCCAACACACCATTTGCCTTCTTAACCGCCTGCTGCACCTGCATGCTTACCTTCAGCGACTGGTGCACAAGGACACCCAGGTCTCGTTGCACTTCCCCTTTTCCCAATCTATTGCCGTTCAGATAATAATCTGTCTTCCTGTTTTTGCCACCAAAGTGGATAACCTCGTATTTATCCACATTATACTGCATCTGCCATGCATCTGCCCAATCACCCAACCTGTCCAAATCATAGCAGAGGTTCCCAAACTTTACTTATTGTGTACCCCCTTCCAGATTTACCAGCTACCAGCATATAGATTTAATATTTTAACCCCTTTACTGCCCAAGCATTGTACAAAATCTAGAAATTATAATACACATACACAACAGCCATTGAACCTCTGTGTACCAATAGTTTGACGTGCTCGCTTCCCAACTCCTTAGAGTGGAAAATACTCAGGAATTCAAGGGTCGAGCTTTTATAAAGTTTACCATCTTCACAGCGTTGTCCAGCACTTCCTTCAAGTTGGTTGGGATGCCTTTGGCAGCAAGTGCTTCCCTATGTATACTGCAATGCACCCACATCACATTGGCAGCGACTGCTCTGATACGTGTCACTACTCCACTATGCCTACCAGTCATTGACTTTGCTCCATCAGTGCAGATGCCAATACATTGTGACCAGACGATATAGTTATAGTGCGATGTATACAACCAAAATAAAACCTGACTTAGTTCTGTGCTCAGTGGCATGGAGGGTGTTGCACCGAACAGTCCCGTACAATAAGTTTTTAAGTAGGTTCACGGACTCCAATTTCTGCGGCCTAGAGGAGTCCGTGCTTCACGTATACACAGAGTGTGAGAGGTTGTAGCCACTGTTTTACTATTTGAAGGGGCTGCTCTTCAATTTTTGGCTGCACTTCAGTTCCACGCTCCACATCTTTGGCCACCCAGTGTGGGGGGTCTGGGGAGGTGGGTAAGTCGGAGGACTTCCTTGTAAGACTGCTCCTGGGCCTGGCCCAGGTGGCCATTTAAAGGTCGAGGAGATTGTTTGGCCTGACTGCCTGCCTCTCTCCTGTGGTTACATTTGTGCCCTGGTGTCCCTGGAGATGGAGCACATGGTGTCCTATGCTTGAGGCCTTCCGTGACCGGTGGGCACCGGAGGGACTGGAGTGCTTTATCACCACCGGGAATCTTATTTTAATCTGATCTATTAAGTTTCGTTTAAGTTACAGTATATTGTTTGTGTCCCTTTAAGAAGGGGGCACTTGCTTCTGTTTTATTGGTGATGGCATCAGCCAATCAATGTTATCAACCAATAAGAATTAGACTGGACAGTTGCTGGGCAACTGAAACCACGCTGTAGTGTACGGTGATTGGAGGTGAGGGCTCTGTCTGTCATTGTCTGTGTATCTGTGCTCTCATTGGTACATCTTGATGTAAATTAACTACTTTTATATAACAAATTCCCACAAAGTTTTTAAGCTTCATCTGAGTAGCCTATTATAAAAATGCAATAAATAAATAAAATAAAATAATAAATAAAATCCACCATTAGACAATTTCTTCCGCCCCCCCCCCCCCCCCAAAAGAGATGTTTTGTGTTCCTCCAGGGGTATGCGAACCACAGTTTGGGAACCCCTGTCCTATAGCAATTGAAGTGTGAATAGCCTGTGGAATGTGGAATTAAACCTCAGCAGAAGTTTAACCTTCTGAGGTACAGCTGGCCTAAAACTATATTTGAGGGGTTAAATCACTAAATAATTGTGTTTTTTTAATTAAACTTTTAAAGACAATTTAGTATTGGGCAGGGTGGGGTGGGGTGGGGTGGGGGGGGGAAACAAAATGAGGTCTATGATGTATGATACCCATCAATGTGGGAGGTCCTGAATGATTTATGTGGTCACCCCAGACGTATATGTGGGAAGTGTCTCTTGACTGCTTAGGTTTGAGTTCAAAGTTCCTGAACTTGAGGAGCAGCTGGGGGACACTTAGTCACAAGCAGGAGGCTGAAGGGTTGCACAGTTCGATTGGCTGTTTTGTTGTGTCCTAATTAAAACAAAATGAATGTTAGGGGATTAAAATTCCAACATTCATCCACTTGGATACTATGGGAAAGAAGGTGTCTTACTTACCAACAACAACAACTTGTATTTATATCGTGCCTTTAACGTAGTAAAATGTCCCAAGGTGCTTCACAGGTGTATTAAAAGACCAATAAAATTTGACACCGAGCCACATAAGGAGAAATCAGGGCAGGTGACCAAAAGCTTGGTCAAGGAGGTAGGTTTTAAGGAGCGTCTTAAAGGAGGAAAGAGAGGTAGTGAGGCAGAGAGGTTTAGGCAGGGAATTCCGAGCTTGGGGCCCAGACAACAGAAGGCACGGCCACCAATGGTTGAGTGATTAAAATCAGGGAGGCTCAAGAGGGCAGAATTAGAGGAGCGCATATATCATGGTGCTGGAGTGGTTGTGTGGCTCAAGGAGATTACAGAGATAAGGAGGGGTGAGGCCATGGAGGGATTTGAAAAACGGATTCGAATTTTGAAATCGAGGTGTTACTTAACCAGGAGCCAATGTAGGTTGGCGAGCACAGGGGCGATGGGCGAACGGGACTTGGTGCGAGTTAGGGCACGGGCGGCCGAGTTTTGGATGACCTCAAGTTTACGTAGGGTGGAACGTGGGAGGCCAGTTAGGAGTGCGTTGGAATAGTCAAGTCTCGAGGTACCAAAGGCATGGATGAGGGTTTCAGCAGCGGATGAGCTGAGGCAAGGGTGGAGACGGGTGATGCTACGGAGGTGGAAATAGGTGGTCTTAGTTATGCCGCAGATATGTGGTTGGAAGCTCATTTTAGGGTCAAATATGACACCAAGGTTGCGAACAGTGTGGTTCATCCTTAGACAGATGTTAGGGAGAGGGATGGGGTCAGTGGCTAGCTAGCTCCTTTAAGTGATAGAGACTCCATTAACAAAGTTGCCTATTTATGATTAGCTGTCTTCCTGTATCCTAATTAGCAAAACTGACTGTTAGGGAAAAAATCCCAGCATTCATCTACCCTCCTTTATTGATTTCTTCACCTTTTTGGAATCCATTTCACCCTCTTGTAAAATGCTGAGACTTTTTTTTAACTGTAAGCTTAAAAGAATGCAATTAATCTTACTGTTTAAATGCATTATTTTGTTACAGCGCCATCCAGACAATGTAGATTACATATCTCTAAGTGCCACATTAGCAAATATCAGTGCTTGAACCCCAAGAATGAATTTGTTTGTGAAAAATAACCAACAATCATATTGATAACTTTCCTTCTTGCTTATTCTATGTCTCTGATCTTTCTGCTCTCTCTATGCCTCTCCTAATTACACTCCCCTTCACTCCCTTCATGCTTCTAATGCACTTTGTATGCCTCTTGATGCTCCTTATGCCTCTGATGCCACTGAGTTACCCTGCCTCCCACCACACATCTGCCTGTTCTATTTATTACTACTAAATAGAACGACTCTGCCTGTCAATCTTGCAGTAAGAAAGAGTTTCAGATTCATGTCAAGCATTCAGGCCAAAGCCGTTATCGTATACTGAACTTCTTTATCACCAAAGGCGCCTCGGAGCAGAACAGACCAGTACTACGAATGGGAAGGAAATGGCATGCCCAGCCGCAAATGCCCAAAGCCTCATAAAACCCCAAACAACAGCAACAGCATATCCCCCTTAACGTAATAAAACACCCCAAGGCGCTTCACGGGACCGTTCTCAAAAAACAAAACAAGGAGATGTTAGGGCAGGTGACCAAATGCTTGATCAAAGAGGTAGGTTTTAAGGAGCGTCTTAAAGGAGGAAAGAGAGGTGGAGAGATTTAGGGTGGGAATTCCAGATCTTAGGACCTAGGCAGCTGAAGGCACGACTGCCAATGGTGAAGCAATTAAAGTCAGGGATGTTCAAGAGGCCAGAATAAACACTAGGTGCCCTCGATAGGCAGACACCTGCTAATATAGACCTCTGCTGGTGGGTGGGTAGTTAGTTTACTGAGTTCCTTTATGAGGCATTAGGTGGCTTTCTTTACCAGTACAGGAAACTTTCAATTTACCAGCACCTAAATAACCGGAAATCTTGGTTAACCGGCAAAATTCAGGAGTAGGTTCAGGTAAGTTTTACTTCATATTGTACTTGCCTTCCTCGATCTGTTACTGTGCAAGGGTGTGGCTGCAGCTGTTGCTAAGCTACAGAGTCGCTTGGAACTTGTGGCCATTGTTCTGAACCTGTTGCTAAGCAACAGGGTTTGTTGCTTTATACGGAGCTCTCATCTCTCCGTATCTTTTACTATAGCTTTCGGTTATCCGGAATTTTTGATGAACCGGCACCATGTCGGTCCCGTCGGTGCCGGATAAAAAAAAGTTTCCTGTATTGTCCTGTTCTCCTATATATTTGGTTTTGTTTTCTCAAATTGCATCTGTGTCCAGTTTGCTTCATGTTTTTGGAGTGTTGGCAACTTGCCTTTCCTGACATGTTATAAAAATTGTTGCTTTGTAAAAATGTATTCAAAAAATATTTTTGCATTTGTATTTTCCAGTGCAATCTGTACATGGAAGTGCATAATCAATGTTGTTACTTTTTTTGTTAGGGAAGATTGTTTTTCTATTTGCTGAGGATGTGTAGCATGCTGCACTCTTACGGGCCTCTGATGAATGTTTCCTTGATCCCAGTGAAGTGAAGAAGGAAGCCAATAGCTTCAATTTTCATTCCTTCAGAGTTTCAAGTTTTGTTTTTAGTATACTGCAGAATACTTTATCAAGTAGGACATTGAGCTGTTTATTTTGTTCCCATTGATTTTTGCATTGCATCAAGTAATTTTAAAGTAAGTTTTCAGTAGGGTGTGGTGCAGTTTAACTGCTCTGTCCACAGTGTTCCTTGGTTCTAAAGTTTTTTATTCTTTGTGAGGCATGGGAATGAAACTCTTGTGTTAGTCTATGATCTGCTGCTTTTACACGGCACCAAGAGTACGCTCTGCATTTTGGAGCAACATGTGGGTATGCCCATTGAATTGCAGTAGAGTTAGGAAATGACACAACTTTGGGTATAAATTCCCAAAAGCATCCTTGGAGCCCTGCTTACTTGCCTATTTATGAGTTTGTGGGATAGTCATTGCATGGTTTAATTTGCTCTTTTTGTTCTGTTCTTTATCTCTTTCTTTCATATTTTATTTGTAATGCAGCCCTTAGGTCAGGCTTTTCCATATAAGGCTCCATGTATTTTGAATATAAATTTTATGTTGGGCTGTTTTGTGTTGAACATGAATTCTTTTTTTATTACAGCAGTTAACACAGCTTCTACAAAAGAAATGGCACCTGTAACTCCTACTGAAATGATGCTGCCGACTGCTAAAGCAGCAAGTACAAAAATAACCCAGGCAATTACAGCAGGAACCACCGCAAGACAAACCATAGCAAGGAAAACTAAGAAAACCTCGACAGTGGCATCTGATGTTACAGGTAGAACGTTGAAGCTGCTACTGACAACAATTGCACCATCTGTACAGCCCACAGTGCCACCATCAAGTCCAGCTGAGGAACTTGAATCAGAAGGTACACATGTATCCTTTGTACAGTAATAAAGCACTAACAGATGAAAAATAGAGAGTTGGATGCTGAAAAAGTGAAGATGTGCTATTCAACCTGGAAAATACAGCAGATTTTGCTATAACTAATAAAATATTAAGCAAAACTGGATATGTAATATCAAAACCGTTGGAGCAGTTTTATACTTCTGTTCATTTTTAAAATATAAAACTATTTTGCGATATTTAGGTTCAGCAAAGTAAGAAATGCAATATTGTAGTTTGTCTATTGGTTCCTCACTCAAACTATTTATTCACTGCATTGTACTTCCGTGCCTTGATTTAATTAATATGCCCTAAACTACTGCATTAGACTTTAGTAGGACGTAATATACAGTCAAACTATTATAATAAATTATTTTGTTATTACTTGATCTCCAGCTATAATAAACCTGGCTAAAATTCCATTATAGCTAATACCTTGATCATTTGAATTCAAATGAATACAATTTATTGGTGCTTAATGCAAGTCACTATATACTTCAGAATCATACTAATTTATATTATGATTTTCAAACAATTCTTTTTTGTATTTACAGCAGTGACCAGTGCTACTGCTTTACCACAGCAGAAATCAGTAATCCCTATTGCAAAAAATATATTTGACACCACAGCAGCATCAAGCACTGAAACAAGCCATACAGCACTGAAAGCATCCGCCACAAAAACAATGGAAGTAATGATGGCTAAGCCTTCTATCACGCCGCCTGTATTAAGAGATAACACATGGTCGTCTTTAGCAGTAACTGTGGCGCCATCTATGATGCACACAGAGCCGCCAACATATATGTTGGACACAACCGAGTCAGAAGGTATGATTGCTAACTTTGTTAGTTGATGGCTTTAACTTTAGTGTACGTGCTAACTTTAACTGCAGCTTCTGAATTCTGCTTCACTTTGAACATAGGAACATAGGTCATTTAGCCCTTCGAGCCTGTCATTCAATGAGATCATGGCTGATCTGCGACCTAACTCCATATACTCTGCTTTCCCCCATATCCCATAGATTTTTGTTAACCAAAAAGGTATTATCAATCTCCGATTTAAAATTAACAATTGACCTAGCATCAACTGCAATTTGTGGAAGAGGGTTCCAAACTTCTACCACCCTTTGCGTGTGGAAGTGTTTCCTAACTTCACTCCTGAAGGGCCTGGCTCTAATTTTTAGACTATGCGCCCTAGTCCTAGAATCCCCAACCAGCGGAAATAGTTTCTCTCTATCTACCCTATCAGTTCTCCTTAATATCTTGAAAACTTCGATCAAATCACTTTGTAAATTCATTTTTCTTTTCCCCATTCTTTCTACTGGCCTGCCTGCTGACTTGCTTGCCTACTCCCCATTGCTGTCCTTCCTGCTCTGTGTTTACAATTTCTTTAACCATTTATTTTGCATATTTTTCATGATTCTGCATTTTGTTCCTTTTTTAAATAATTGCTCTTTTCCCCACTCTTATCAGCTCGCCCACCTCCCTGCACTTCTCCATTTTGCACCCTCCCCCCATCTCCGTTCTTGTGCATCCTACTCTCTACAATTAATTTAATCAGTAGACTCCGAGAGACTCATACAGGCACCAATCACTGGTCCTCTTGGCTAGCCTTGCAGATTACATAGGAATTGTAACAGGAGGCCAACTGTGAGGTAGAGGAACCTTGAGCCGATTGTGAGCCACTAGCTGCCTGTCCAGTACCCAAACAAAGATGTTCTTGCTTCTAGCTCTGGTGGAGTTAATTACCATACTATCGTTTATGCTTAGGACTCGCCAAAGTAGTCGGGGGAGGGAAGCAGTTAGCGGATTGAAACAGCTTGCTACAGTTTCTTAACAGTTGTGGACAAATATAAAGTTTTAGAAACATTTAGTTATTGCACACAAAAGTACAAAGAAGACAAATGTTCTGACAGACTGCCTTCTGAAAATGATGACATGAAATTCAGATGAACAGGACAACCCTGCAAAAGGTAATGGTCAGGATAAAATGGAGAATAAAAGTGGAGAATTTCTCAGTTTTGTTTTTGTGGCCTCTGAACTCTCTGCTTTTTAAACTTATTTCTCCTTTCTCTTATTCTTTCAACCTAGCCATCCGCCATTTTATTGTGCTCATCCTGCTCCATTTCACGTCCCCATTCCAGCCTGTCTTATCTTCACAATTAATTTAATCTATTTTTCAGGTTTTTTTGTGCCATCTCATTTCTACTGTCATTTTAAAATGTATTTCTTTTTTCTCTCCAGTTTTTCAATCATGGTTTTAACGTACCCACTTCAGTGTCCTGTTTGTGCTCCATTTTACCCCCCCTACCCTGTCCATACCTGTCCATTCTGCTGGCTTTATAAGAAATTAGCTCTTCAAATATTTTTTCAGGCCCACTTACTTCTCCTGCACTACTTATTTTTTCTTTTGCCTCACTGTTTCAACCTGCTTGCCCACTTCCCAATTCTTTCTATGTCAATGTCCTCCTTGCTATGATCCCCAGAGTTTTTTCAAATTAAACAATATTCATTTTTGTAGCCTTTCATTTCTATGCCAGTGTTTTAATATTCCCCTCCCCCTGTTGCATCAAACCACCTACCCACCATTTTGGAGCACTCGACAGTTGTTGCAAGTATTGGGTCTGCCTTAGACCGTCTTTCAGGTACAGTGGTGCTGATCACCTCCATTCAGTGGTCCGAGTGTCTTGTACTCGGGAGTGTTGCCATACTGCAAACTATTTAATGATATAATAGCATAACCTTGGGCTGTAACAATAGTACCCCTTGTGATCTGAACTGGATAGCCTGTCTTTCGCACGTGCCGTCATGCATGCTTCTTGGATCTGAAGTCAGACTGTATAACACTCCAGTGAGCTGAGAACACACATGAATCATTTAAGCTGCTTAATTTCACAGACAGCAAATGAACATAGAGATGTGAACAAAACTCACTTTGCTCAATTTTCACCTCCCCAAAAAAAAAAGCAAACTACATGCTCTGTCCATTTTGTGGGCTGACTTACTTCTTCTTGGCATTACCTCTTTCGTTATACAGGTGGGAATTTTAACTCTAACCCCCCTCCCGCCCCCCCCCACCCCCGCACTCCCCCAAAACTCAGCAGAAACCAGGTGGATGGGCAGTTAAAATGGAGTGCATGAAATACTCCGGCCCTGATATTGACGGGGACGGGTTTTCTGAGCGGGGTGGTGGAGTTTCGGTCATGCTGTGGAGTTCTTGTTTGACAGGATCCCTGCCTGGAAGTCAGCCTGGTTGACAGGCTTGGCTTCCATTTGGGCGGGGAGCAGGCCGCAGCTACTGGCAAGTATTATGTCCGTGTATAATTGAGACACGGACTGCAGGAGTTGGTTATAACAGGTCTTTACTGAATGGAGGCAACCTGGAACTACTACGCAAATGTTACTACACAGGCTTATATACAGGGGTGGTCACTACTGGTACTGCAGTATACAGGGGCTGCAGAATATAGTTCCTTCTGCAAGTACATACACTACAACTCCCCTTTTAGCTAAACAGTACATAACATTTGATTAACAATGAAATAACATATTTACAATTACAGTTGCTAGATACATTAGTTGAAGTTAGGCAATTATAAGTTCAGTCTTTGAGGAGGCTTCCTGATTCTGTCTGGATAACGCCTCTTTGGGGTATCAGGTTCTTCTGGCAAAGTTGAGTCGGGATCAACGTCGTTGTTTGGTTCGTCTGCTTCCAATATCACCGATTCTGAGGTAGATGCCATTGGTACTTCGGTTTCAGCGCCAGGTGTATCAGATCGTGGTGTGGAGTTGACGTTTCCCAGTGACTCTAGAATCTGGTCAGCATGGCGTCTTACAATGCTCTCTCCAACGTCCACGGTATACATTAGAGGTCCTTGCCGTGTAGAGATTGTTCCTGGCTGCCATTTCTCTGTGCAGTAGTCCCGGGCCAAAACTGGTTGACCTATCTTAAAACTCCTGGTCGGCCTTTCATTCATATTCTGAAACTGCCTGTTCTCCACATCTCTTCTGATGTTTGGCTTAACCAAATCCAAGCGGCATCGTAGTCTTCGATTGAAGAACATCATGGCTGGAGTTTGGTTGGTAACCGCTTGTGTCGCATTTCGGTAGGCAAACAAGAAGTTATCCACCTTGTGCTGTAGGGGTATATCTTCATTACACATTGCCTTGATAGCCTTCTTGAATGTTTGAACGAACCTCTCGGCCAATCCATTAGTGGCTGGATGATATGGGGCGGATGTGTAATGCTTAACACCATTGATCTTTAAGAACCTCCGGAACTCTTCAGACACAAACTGTGGTCCATTGTCGGAGCAAATCTGTTCAGGCAGCCCATTCCTGGCGAATATGGTTCGTAAGACTGTGATAGTTTTTTCTGTGGTGGTTGAGGACATTTTTATTACCTCTGGCCACTTTGAATGTGCATCCACCGTAATTAAAAACATCGAGTCCATAAATGGACCAGCAAAATCAATGTGCACCGTTTGCCATGGAGATGAGGGCCACTCCCATGGATGTAGAGGGGCTTGTGGTGGGGCGTTTTGGACCTTCTGGCATCCTGTACAGCTCTTGGTCATCTCTTCGATTTCTCTATCGATTCCCGGCTCCCACACAAACGCTCTGGCTAAGTTCTTCATTTTTACCCCTCCCAGATGACCCTCATGAAGCTCATTGAGCACTCTATCCTTCAATTTGGGTGGAATTACTACTCAGGATCCACACATCAAGGTTCCTCTGCACACTGACAGCTGTTCTCTTCTCGGCGAGAATGCTGGCAACAGTGGTTCGCCATGTGCTGGCCATCCCTTCACCGTTAAATCATAGACCCAGGAGAGTGTCGGGTCATTTCGTGTTTCCTTTGCTATGTTTGAATTCGTCACAGGGAGGCATTCGACTATGGTCGAGTGGAATATCTCCACTGGATCCACTGCAAGTTCTTCTTCCACCGTCGGCAACGGTAGGCGTGACAATCCATCAGCATTCCCATGCTGTTTAGTTCCTTTGTACTCGATGTCATATTGGTGTGCCCCGAGGAAAAGGGACCACCTCTGTAGCCGTTGTGCTGTCATTATCGGTACGCCCTTCTGAGGGTTGAAAATGGAGACAAGAGGTTGATGATCAGTAAGTAGAGTAAACTTCTGACCGTGCAGGTAGTGATTGAACTTCTTCACCCCCCACACCAGGCTGAGGGCCTCTCTGTCAATCTGGGTGTAGTTACGCTCGGCTGAAGTTAACGAGCGTGACGCAAAAGCTATCGGCCTCTCTGAACCATCAAGGAATTTATGTGACAGTACCGCCCCAATGCCGTAGGGAGACTCATCACACGCCAGTCTTATCGGTAGTGATGGGTTGTAGTGAGCCAATACTTCTCTTGAAGTGATTAGGTCCTTACTCTTCTGAAAGGCCTGCTTACATTCATCGCTCCATTTCCATGCTACTCCCGTTTGTAGTAGGGTGTTCAGTGGGTGCAGAATTGTGGACAAATTCGGCAAAAACTTATGGTAGTAATTCACCAATCCGAGGAATGACCTCAGTTGCGACACATTTTCAGGCGCTGGAGCCTTAACTACCGCTTCAATTTTGTCAGGGGACTTATGTAACCCCCCTTCATCAATCACGTGGCCACAATACGATATCTGTTTCTTAAAAAACTCGCACTTGGGGCGATTGGCCCGTAGCCCATGTTCACGTAGTCTAGTGAGCACCTGCTCTAGGTTGGCAAGGTGTTCACTGTCATCTTCACCTGTCACTAGGATGTCATCCAAGTAACAGAGTCCCCGGAATTCCTTGCAGGACTTGTTCCATCGCTCTTTGCCATATCGCCGGAGCTGATGCTACTCCGAATACCAGTCGATTATACTGGTAAAGACCTTTGTGAGTGTTTATCGTGAGATACTTCCTAGAGGATTCTTCAACCTCCATCTGCAAATATGCTTGTGCTAGGTCAATTTTTGTAAAACGCTTCCCTCCAGATAGTGAGGCGAAGATATCTTCTATCCTTGGAAGAGGATATTGTACTGTGTGAAGGACTGGGTTCACCGTCACCTTGAAGGCCCCACAGATGCAAACCTTCCTTGGCTCCTCAGACTTATTGTTTAATGTTTTCTTCATGACAGGAACGATGGGTGTCGCCCACTCGCTCCAAACACGCCTGCATTCTCCAGATTCTCCAGCTCTGCCTCGACGGCTGGGCGAATTGCATATGGTACCGGTCTTGCTTTGAAAAACTTGGGAATTGCATTCTCTTCTATTTTTATCGAGGCGGTTACGCCTTTAAGAGTTCCCAGTTCTTGTTGAAAGACCTCTTTAGCGTTAGCTAAGATTTTTGACAATCGTCCAGGAGTGACGTCGTCATCCTTTTTACCAGCCACCATCAGTGCCTGAATGGAGTGCCAGTCTAAACTTATCTTTCTGATCCATTCACGTCCCAATAACGGTGGTCCACCATCTTGCAGTATGTACAGATACAATTTCTGTATTTCCTTGCCGTTGTATTCGACAAGCACCCTTATTTTTCCTCTGGGGTATACTTTTTGCCCCGTATACGTCTTCAAGACAATGGATGTCTCTTTCAAGGGTATGTGTGAGAATAGCCGCTCGTAGTCTCGTCAATTCGTGACGGTTAGAGCTGATCCTGTATCCAATTCCATTTTGACTTGGGACCCTGCTATCGTGAGGGTGACCCAAATGGTTCGGTGATCCTCTTTTGCGATTACGTTGTGAAGTTTGAGACAGCTTGGTCTCTTGTTCCCGGATTCACTATCGCTCATCTGGTCTTCGGAACTATTGTCCGTCATCTTTTGTACTTTCCTGTACGGTTCCTTAGTAGCCTTTTTGTTGTCGTTGGTCTTCTTCCCAGACCTGCAAACTCGTGCAATGTGTCCCATCTTTCCGCATTGCCTGCATATTTTGTCCTTGGACCAGCAGTCCTTCTGGTCATGGGTTGTTCTGCCGCAGCGATAACATTTTGCAAATCCCCGTGTCATTTCGTGGGTGCTGTATTCCTGTGGCTTTTGCTGTATTTCTGCAGCTCCCCTTGCTGCTGCTTCGTACGATACTGCCACGCTGAAAGCCTTATCGAGCGTCAGCTCTTTCTCTGAGAGTAACCTCTTCTGGGTTCCTTCACTCAGGAGTCCACAGACAAATTTGTCCCATAGAGTATCTGTCAGTCCTGCTCCGAACTGGCAGTGCTTTGATAGCTTGCGTAGTTCCGTAAGGTAATCAGCATTGCTCTCATCTTTATGCTGATTTCTCCTGTGGAATTTAAATCTTTCTGCTATCAGCAGCGGTGTAGGATTTAGGTGTTCCTGTAGGATATCAACAATTTCGTTAAAACTCTTCGCCATCGGTTTGGCTGGAGTGATCAGGTTCCGCAATAGGCCGTACGTTCTTGCGCCCATTAAATTTAGTAGTACCGATGCCTTTTTCTCATCGGCTACTTCGTTTGCCTTGCAATATACTTCGACTCTTTCCACATATGTGGTCCAGTCTCCTATTGCATTATCGAAGGCAGTGATATTGCCAGTCTTCGGCATCTTGGAAATCTAAGATGGCGCCTCCCGTGCTTTGCCGCCTTCCCCGATTTAACAAAATGGCGCCTCCCGCGCTTTGCCGCCTTCCCCGCTGGATTAAGATGGCGCCTCCCGCGCTTTCCGTCTTCTCCGCTGCTGCTAGCGCTGTTGCTGGCGTTTTATGCCTTGATGGCGACGCCCTATGGCCTTCGCGCAATTTACCCCCGCGCTGCTGCTAACGCTGCTCTCCGCGGTTCCAGTGGCAAACTGCAGCTCCTCACGGCTTTCTGCGTTTCTAATTTCTTTTATTTTCCCGTCGTCAGAGCAACCCTATGGGACACTTTCACAGAATCACAGAATCACAGAAACCCCACAGTGCAGATAGAGGCCATTTCGGCCCATCGAGCCCGCACCGACACACATCCCACCCGATCCCCGTAACCCCTACACCAACACACATCCCACCCTATCTCCATAACCCCACACATTTCAATCCCCCTAACACTAAGGGTTAATTTATCATAGCCAATCAACCTAACCTGCACATCTTTGGACTGTGGGAGGAAACCGGAGCACCCGGAGGAAACCCACGCAAACACGGGGAGAATGTGCAAACCCTCCCTCTTCTCGGGTCTGTACGCTGCCCGGCTTCGTAGCACCGGCCGCGCCCTGTGTGCTCCACCCTCTCTCTCTCTCCTCTTCTCGACAACGCTGCTCGGACCCGTTGAAAAGCCACCCGATCGAGCTCTAGCCCGCCGCAGCCCAGGAAGGATCAGTGTACTACCTGCCACCAGCCCGATTTAGCTGGAACACCATAGACAGGATAACCAAGCCCCGCGCTCGACAGCCTCTCCTGCAAATCTTGAACTCCGATGAATCAGAGGCGGTTGCCCACGGTCGACGCCCGTTACTTCTGTTTGTTGTTTTCCCTCTTTCTTCCTTCTGGCCTCGACCTCTAACAACTTCGCTTCAGGGATGGATCCCCATGAGGTGGTGCAGAACTGTAGGTAAGTTCGGATCTGCTCGTCGCCAGTATTATGTCCGTGTGTAATTGAGACACGGACTGCAGGAGTTGGTTACAACAGGTCTTTACTGAGTGGAGACAAACTGGAACTAACTATGCAAAGTTACTGCACAGGCTTCTATACAGGGGTGGTCACTACTGGTACTGCAGTATACAGGGGCTGCAGAATATAGTTCCTTCTGCAAGTACATACACTACAGCAAGGAGCCTGCAGCTATGAGTGGGGGATGGGCTCCGAACCCTGACCTGGGTGGGGGAAGGAGATCAATATTGGGGGGTCCAATCCCTGATTTTTAGGAGGGGGGGCGGTTGTCTTTGGATCTGGGAAGGGGGTGTTCTGATCCCAGGGAAGAAGGTAAGCTGGGGGTGCCGGGGAAGCACTCCTGCTCCTCATAGCCCACAGGTAGTGCTGTAAGGGCACTTAGATTTTCCCCGAAGCTGTCTTCACCTCTCTTGAGCTGCAAGGTTTCCTGAGGCCTGGGAATCCCGGCTGCCTGGGTTAAACCTGTAAGGGAAGTTAAATGTAAGGCTCCCAGCCTCATTATAATATTTAAAGGGACAGCCCGCCTCCTAGGAGCTGGTTGGCTGCCCCCCGTCCCGCCTCCATTAAACCTAAAGTGGGCGGATTGGAGGCCAGTTGGTGTCGGGTTTGAGATTTTATAAATTTTCACATCTCACCTGACCCCAACCCACTCATTTTTGGGGGTTAAAATTACCCCCTCTGTTCTCGTTTGGTTGCAGTTTTAAGATGTCACAATTTATGGCCCTGATTTTAACTCCAGGTGGCTTCCCCGCCCAGGCCTGAGTTAAAATTACAGTCGGGTCTCGATGATATCTTTGGGCCGCAGCATGCATATGTAAAGGAGGACCCTGTTGGCTCCGGGCATGTGTTCTTGCTGCCTGCTCAGGAGAGCAGGTTAAAATTGCAGATGTTGCGATCATGGCGGCTTTCAGACAGATAAGAGCCAGGGCGATTTTAACTGCCCACCCGTCAAGTTTCTGCTGAGCGAGTAGGGTTAAAATCGCCACCAGATGCAGGTTCTGGCCACTATGTAACTCTGGAATGAGTTTCGAAAATCTCTCCCAATTTCATTACCATCTTCTATATGAAAAAAGTTTTTATATTCATTAACTGATTGCGGACAAAGCCATGGGCAACTTGAGTGCTTTTCGAGAATAGAACGGAGAATTAAGTATTACGGGGAGCTTTTGACTATCTTCTATATCTTTATGTCAGAGCTGCATTTCATTCATTAGTGCAAATGCACCATATTTTGTTCTGCATCTTGTCAGCAGGAGGTCTTTAATGTAAACAGACTAGATTGGTCTCTTCAGTGACATTTCAAGGGAAATTCTCAATAGTGCAGTTTGAATTATGTTTTTCATACTTTATTACAAACCTGGTAACATAAAATTCCTTGGAAAAAAATCACAAAGCTCAAACATTCTCCAAATGAGTACATGCCCCTGTAATTACTGGCGCTATGGGCTGCGATTCCTTCCATTGCAGATCGGTAAATGCCAGAGCAGTGGAAGGTATATTATCAATTACACTAAGTATATAGAGAATTCTGAATGGTTTCAAGAGGGTAAGTAACCAAAGATTATTTCCACTGGTTGGTATATCAGTAATAAAGTAGCAGAGATTCAGGATATTCATTAGAAGAACAGTGGGTGGGGAAATTAGAAGAATAATCTGCTCAGCAGATTATTGCTTTACCACAGGTGGCATTTAAGGCAGAGACTATAACATCACTTAAAATGGAACTGCATAGTAAGTAATTGAAAAGAAAGAATATAAAAGTATATGGAAAATGACTGAGGAATGGGATTACAATAGACAATAGTCAAAGAGTTCACACCAGTACAAGCGTGTTGCGCTGTAGTTTTATTGACTAACATTTGGGAAAACTTGACACTTCGTTTTGCTGTGCTATGCCCCTGCTACCTGTCAGCTGGGCCACTAGATACTGATCGTAGAAGTTGTGAAAAAGTCTGTGGCCAGGAGTTCAAATAAAACATGAAATGGAAGTAATTTGTCGCATTTATGAGATCCAAAGCTCATTTTTTAATGCATTTTATTTTTACTCCTAAAATCCAATTCTCTGAAACCCTTCTTCACAACCTTTTGCTTTAAACAAATGATTGCGCTGTGTTCTTTTACTTAAGTACATTTCATACTGAATTGTTTTCTATATCAATGTTTTGTCCCTTTGCAGAGGAAGATGACGAAGAAGATGATGAGGAAGATGAGGAGGAAGATGATGAGGAAACTGATTCAGATGAAGACAGCATGGATTATGACATGGAGGTACCTTCACTGCCATATTTAACACCCCCCGGCGGGCCCATAAGAGACAACAGAAACATGACAAAAGTGATGGAGATGTCATATCAGCTTCCAGATTCCTTTGAGTGGAACCAGCATGACCAAGGTACTAAGAATCTGGGTAAGATTATTAGCAATTTTTTTGTGCATGATCTTTATATGCTATTTTTAAACAGTTTTACAATAGAGCTGTTGGATCAGTAGTTGAACAGCAGTAACTTTCAATGTGATGACACAATACTGGGAATTTATGCATTAATGCCCTCATTAGGGCTGAGATTTGTCTCTGCATGAGGGATAAGTACCAAACTTAATTTAAATCCAAATGAATCTGAATCGGACTGCTTTTTTTGGAAAAGAAATACCAATTTGGATGACATGTGAGATGGTCCTGTCCCCTTCAGGAAAATGTGCAAATATATATATGCACAATGAGATATTTTGCTATATTTAGTGTGTTCTGTGTATGTTAATGTCATGTTGGTGGTAATGCAGTGAAAGAAGTTGCTTCCCTTCATTCATTTTTTGTGTTTTTGTGGGTTACCAGTGGGAAGAAAATGACAGATAATAAATTGGCTCTGAATTTACATGTGTTTTAATGTGATTTTGTTACTTAATTTGAGCATACTTGGATTTTTGGTGCATTCTGTGGTGGGATCTGCTTCTGCGCTGTAGTGGCTGTGTTGGTGTTTTTGTCATGGTCTGGGGCCTTCCACGTGTACGCTTACCGATACTGCTGGGAAGTCATTGTAATATATTACAATGAGGATGTGCAGCATTGAAATGCCCAGAACCCGTGTCTTGCACCCCCACTGCACCGTGTAATTAACAACGAGCTGAGAGAGATGTACTTGTCGGTATTGGCTGATACTGGCACCGGTACTTTACTATGGAGCTTTACTTAGTGTTCAATACACAGTTGAGCAAAAATCTTGCCCTCCCTCCTAATAAAGATTGGCATTCAAATTAAATGATGCCTTTCCCCTAATTGTGGTCATGTTTTGATGTATTGTAATTTTAGATTCAGCAATAGGATATACTGTCCAAATGATGACGGTGGAAAATATTTCCACCCTGAAGCAACTTTGAGTGGTTACTGGAATTGCATAAGCGCTTTTAGAGCATTTTTTTTACCTTCACCTCAACAGAGCTGATCTTGCCCCGATAGCTTGCGGCCACTAGGACTCAACCCCCCACCCCCCCCCCCCGCAACTGCCCCACACACACAAAAAGTAAGATGTTCTGAGTTGTAATGATGGAATTCCCATTGGCCATTCCCTTGTTTGCTATTTTACTGGAAGAGAACCATTACAAGATGGAGGAAAGGGAAGCGAGACAGCATTTTAGGAGGATGTACATTAAAAGGATGTACAGGCCATGCAGATCTTGTGAAGACCTGTGTGAGAAGAGTGCTTCAATAAAGAGGCTCTAGGAGAGCTGTACCACCTTCTGCATGAAGACTTGCAGCCAAGATCATCAGCTCTACCTGTGGCAATAAAAGTAACCATGGTATTCAACTTTTATGCCACTAACTCATTTCAAGTGGCCACAGAGAACCAATACAATATCATCCAGTTGGCCATCCAAGAATACATTTGCCAGGCCGCTGAAACCATTATTAGGAGTGCAGGGGATCTCATTCGGCTTGGCATGAAGGCTAGGCATCAGCGTGATAGAACCATACAGTTTTATCAAGTTACTTGGTTCCCTAAAGTATTAGTTAACATTCCAGCAACTATTCACACTCATTGCTGTTACAATGGTGCTATTCATTTGAACTCATCAGGGGTCATTGTCAAGTTAGGCTGATGAACTCTGCTCTTGGATGGAAGATAGTTGGCGAAAAGCTGATATTGGAGTCGGACACCAAAATGGCTGCCAAAGGCTGTGAAGAAAGGAGGTTCTGCCCTGGGATTGTAGGACAGAATGCAGATGGTTTACTCTGTAAATTCAACCAGTTAGTAAGCAGGAATGCAATTGTTAAAATCTTGGTTGGTTTGAAAATTCAGGACTCTCAATAAAGATTCCCTTCTAGCTCGATGTCCTTGTAATCTACCAGTGACATCCTTGTGCATTTCTGCACTTGTACTAGCAGTTGCATGAATCCCTAATGATGAAGTTTGTTTCCTCAGGCCATTGATTTCCCACAAACAGGACTGCCAACATCTGGTCTCCTCTTTGAGCTCCTTCCATACCGGTTTAATTAATGGTGTCACTAAGATATGCATATTCAGTTTAAATGTCAGAT
The DNA here is from genome assembly GCF_052327205.1 of Somniosus microcephalus. Lineage (NCBI taxonomy): Eukaryota > Metazoa > Chordata > Chondrichthyes > Squaliformes > Somniosidae > Somniosus > Somniosus microcephalus. Next base: position 85,718,612 of record NC_140998.1, on the reverse strand, counting down.
TATAAAATCAAGGACCAGCAAAAGTCCTCACAAGCATCTCAAGGGCCCCAACATGAGCAACAGCAGCCATCCACCAGCTTTTCTGAGGCCATCAGGGGAGCAACTCGTAAATTACTAGGATTACTACAGCTCTTCTCTCCGTCTCTCTGACAACACTCCTTTCACCCCTCCCCCACTCCTCTTAAACATTCCCCCCACTCCATCACAGAGGAGGACAGTCCTCCTGAGGACGCACCATCATGCTCAATCATTTCCAGGCACCAGCTCAAAGAGTAGGAAAAGCACTATGGGTTGATCACTTGGGTGAGAGATGAATTCAAGGCAATTATTATGTTTGGCATCAAAGTAATCACCTTTATCACATTTGACACGTCAGTCTGCAGTGTGGCTTAATAGCAGCTTCTGAGTCTGCACTGTTAGTTTGTCACTGATATAGAAGTTATCGGAATGGTTTGAATGTTCTTATTTGCAGGATGAAGAGAGTGATAAAAGATGTAACAGGGATAGTTAACCAGAGGGGTAATTAACTGATCCATCACATCTCTTGCTGCAAGGCGTTCAGGTGACCCGCCTTCTGCTGCTGCTTCCTCCAAGGGACACAGTAATATGATTCTATCATTTGATTATTAATATAACAGCACAAATCTTGTACCAAAATGTCAATAAATGCAGTCAGCTGCGGTATGAATTGACATTTCATTAATGAATCTCTGTCTAAATGTGACCACCCTTGTCATCTGTCAAACCAGCACAGTTAGTGGCTAGCCAACAGAAACTTGTAAAATCATACATCCTAATCCTGTTCCTTAGCATTATTAGCTTTTCTGAAAAATCAAGAACAACTTAATTAATGGTCACTCATTCATAATGGGGAGTTCAGTGCTGCTAAACTGGGATATAGCTTCACAGCGCTGGTAGCCCTCCAGTGTCTTGTCCATGTACTCATGTTTCACGTCTTTCCAAAGTTTTCAATTTATAGAGTAAACCATCAGCTGTAGATTCACTGGGGGTGGGGGGTGGAAATTGGACCCCATTGCACTCATTTTCCACACAGAAAATGGGTGCAGAGAGGTCTAATTTAGGGGGCCAATCACTCATGCCCAAATAGTGTTGGAAACCTGTCCGATGCCACATTGGTTTGAGCTCTGTCAGCCGTGGCTCAGTGGGTAGCACTCTCGCTTCTGAGTCAGAAGGTGGTGGGTTCGGGACCCATCCCAAAGACTTGAGCACGAAATCGAGGCTGTCACTCCAGTGTAGTACTGAGGGAGTGCTGCACTGTCTGAGGTACCGTCTTCCAGATGAGACGTTAAACCGAGGCCCCTTCTGTCCCCTCAGGTGGACGTAAAAGTTCCCATGGCACTATTTTGAAGAAGAGCAGAGGTGTTCTCCCCGGTGTCCTGGCCAACATTTATCCCTCCGCCAACATCACTAAAACAGATTATCAGGTCATTTATCTCATTGCTGTTTGTGGGACCTGACTGTGCACAGATTGACTGCCACAGTTCCTATATTACAACAGTGACTACACTTAAAATAAAGTAACTCATTTGTTGTGAAGGGCTTTAGGACGTCCTGAGGTCGTGAAAGATGCTATATAAATGCAAGTCTTACTTTCTCCCTCTGTAGGGGCATCCCTGGCAGCTGCCTAAAACATGCATTAGGTCTCATCAACTTACTGATACGGGACCTAATGCCTGTTTTATGACCCAAACTGGAAATTGATTCTTGTTAAGGATTACAGGAAACTTTGGTTTATCCGGAGGTTAACTGTCCGGAATGCTCAAGCCACCGGCAAAAATCAGGAGCCGTTTCATTAGGTTTTTTTTCTTTTCGTTGCTTTTTTTTCCACCAGTCAGGCTCTGCAAGGTCTCGCTGAAGCTGTTGCTAAGCTACAGAGACGCTTGCAAGGTACGGCCGACTGTTTAGAAGCACAGGGTTTGTTGCCAGATACGGAGCTCAAAATCTCCGTATGTTTCAACATTAGCGCTGGTTTGTCCGGCAGTTTTGATGGGACGGCAACAGCTCGGCCCCATACCGGTGCCGGATAGCACAAAGTTTCCTGTACCTGGTCTATATGCGGCCTAACTCGTGGTCCTTAAAGGGACCACTGGAGGGCGCCACCAAAAAGGTAAGTTTTTTTTTGAAGAGACAAAAGTGGATTTTAAAATCCAAACTGGATACATTTGGAAAATAGTCAAAGTTGCCAATTTGAATTTAGAAGTTATTTTGAAGCACACTGCTAGTTATTTTTATATGCACATTGCAGTATTTGGGGCACACTCATCACTAGCTAGCTACAGATTTATATTGTATTCTTTGACATGTATTTTATTTGGTTGGTGATATTATTATACTTGCTTTGTCAGATACATGTCAATTCTTACAGAAAATACTAATTTGTAAGAAACTTAGAGCAATTAATTTCACTCTATTCATTTCAGTACTTGGCACAGTGAAGGAAGAACAAAAACAATATTGCTGAATGTTTAATCTTATAACAGTGTTGCATACAAATGTGTGAGATATGCAAAATACAGACAGTTCTAAGGACACTGCTGATATTTTTGTAAGTGTACACGATAATAGAATTTTATTTTCACTGCTGCAATGTATTACTGGTGGGAATTGTGAAAATAAGTCACTGATATATGATAAACATGCATTGATGTCATCCCTTTTCTCTCTCATTGTGAATCCACATGTTCTTTAAGCACTGAGAAGCATCAGCTGTCCTAGAAATCCTTTTATTTCACTATGAAAGTTTTAATTAACATTATACTGTGCTAGTTGTCATCATATTTCAAACCTATTATGGACCTAAGTAATATATTTAAAGCCTTCTCTCCTCCAAAATATGAATATGACTGCATAAATCTAAGGATCGTATTTGCTGGTGTCGTAAATTTACAACATTTCATCTTTATTATTAATGGCTTAGGATCAGGTTGCCTACCTGCATTTCTTTTCTTGACCATAAAATAGCGTGCGATATGGGGTGAAACATAAAAAGGGGAGAATATAATGCAAAAGATTTGATTTAGTGTGTGTGTTTGTAAGTAAAATTGGATTCTGGTCTTGAGCATTTGGAGGAATTAGTGGGATAAAACTAAAGCTAAATGCTGCCACTCTACGGTACTATGCATTGCAATACCATTGATCCACCCGCCGCCTTCCATTTTATATGTGAATTTAATTTTTGACCTTTTTGGTTGTGTGAAGAAATTCTGGAATTATTTAATACTCAATCTTATGTTTGTTACAAATTTTAAGTCTGCGTTAAATATTCTCTCTGGTCCAGTATCACTGGACTCTCCAGTAAATGGACTCGAAGTTCTTTACGATTCAAAGTTTTCAATATCAAGCTTAGTGATACATGAGCTGGGGGTCAAAACAATAAAACCCCTCATTGTGTGAACTAGATATTGTAATCTCCTGCAAGGCCCTATGTGCATTTCTCCTATCTTCTGGGAGGTAGACTGATATACACTCTAGTGAGACGAAGCCAATTGTAAATCAGCAAGCTGATTTTAAAAAAATGACACATTATCCCTGTTAGGCAGCTAAATCCAATTTTCTGATCATCAATTCTCTGAAACTAGTTGGCGCTAAATTTAAGAAGGGACTTTTCACCCTTTGTGCCTGGCTTCCATTTCTGACTAGTGTGTACTGTGTGCGCTTAGCCAAGCTCGACAGGAAGCCAACGACTTGACTTCTGACTGTCCCTACTTCCATGCCAGAGGATTGAAGTCCAGTTGCCAGTTATACCTGCTGTCACTCACCTCGGTCCTGGCAACTACTCCATGCTGAATGACACTATCCCAGCATATTATGTATGAATGTTTATTGGAATGCCTTCACGGACCTCATTGTCTCAAACTGATGTGGTATGCAGCAGGCGTCATTCTGGGCAGATTCTTTATTTGAGTCTAATATGCATTCCCAGAAGCTGTGTGTTGTGGATTTAACCTTTTGCGAGCGGAACTTAACTTAATAGCATCCTAATATAAATTATCCAAAATCCTTCCTTGGTTAAATAGTCAAAAATCCCAAAACATGACATTGTCTCATCCAGATCACTCCTCCATGGTATGAGTTTGATGCCCCAACACTGACTCCCGCCCGAAGCTGGCGGGAATGACGTTACCGCTGATGGGCAGCAGTCAAAATTTGTGGGCGGTGAGGCCATCGCCGGGGACCCACAGACATGGTTCTTGACAAAGTAAGTAGAGAATTTTTTTTGGGGGGGTTGGGTGGAGGACATCGTAAAATCCACAATGCGGGGTCGGGGGGGGGGGGGGGGGTTAAGCCCGGAGCAGCGGAGAGCTAAGATATCCTTTTGGGGCCAGAAGGAACAATACTGCTCCTCATGGCCCATAAGGAACCGTTCAAATAAATATTTTTATATCGCACTTACCTGGACCTCGTGTGGCCAGGATCTTGGCTGGTGCCAGCTTTTCCTGATGGGTTGGAGTCTGTGCAGGCCTTAATCAGGCCTGCAGTTAAAATGGCATATGTATCCCGATGATGTCATTAGGATGCGACTTTGCCATTGAAATTATGCTCCTCTAGGTCAGGCAGACGTGTCGTGCCTGAATTCTGGCGTTAAAATGGTTGGGGGTGAGGGGTGGGGAATCAGGAGCATGTTGGGAACATGATGGGAACTCCTCGCCATCTTAAACCCCTCCAGCCATGCCTGCACTGTTTCCGCTGGGGGGGATGGGGGTGTTAACATTTCCCCTTGTAGCTCTCTACATTCTACCTTATGTGTCCCATTGAAGAAAATTAAAATGTTAATCCATTGATTATGGAAAAAGTAAAGAATTTTAATTAAAACAGTGATTTCACCCCTACTGTTGTTTATGTGGAGTATATAGGTATTGATGTGAATGTTATTTATAGCAATCTGGCTAAGAATAATGAGGAATTCGGATTAGTCCAGAGAAGAACGGATTAGTCCAGAGAAGGTACACAGAAAAAAATATGAAGTAGCGCAGCAAAATGAGAAAGAAAGCATCCAAGGCAGGCTCTCTCTTGAATGCCAAATTAACCCTAACCCAGGAAAATGGTTAGGGGTTATAGATGGAAACCCAGCCCATATGTCCAACCTCAGAAGACTAAGCAATAACTTAATACAATTGGTGTTTTCCTTTGCCTGCACAACACCTGAGGCATAAGTACATTGTGACATCTTAAAAAATGAAAGGCAATGACTTGATTATCTGTTGGCTTTCTTCAGAAGATAGATCAATCATTTCAAACAATTGTTACTTTTCAGCTGTTTATACATGGGCTTCAAAATATTGATTTAGCCGCTATTATGTACAAATGGTAATTCTGTTGGTTATGCTTTCTGGGCACTGCCTGTACCCCAGCACAAAACAATATAAAGGGCAGTCTATGGATATTCTTGAAGGCAAAATAATCTAAATTTAAATTAGTTCCATATTAAAGGAATAAATATGCCTTAAGCTATTAGGCATATAGACTGGCGCCATTGACTGTAAATTATATTGGAAGGAGCATGTGCCCTTGTATTTTCCAGCAGTTTACTGAGAAAATCGGTCTGAGGCATTACCGCAGATTTCCCACTGATTAATTCACAGGGAAGTTGAATTTCCACAAGGGTTCTCTCACTTGTCCACCATAACTTCAGTGGAAGAGCTACAAAAAATCCCAGGAAAATGGCTCAAATGGTCTTTCCGCTGTTTTTGCAGGATTTCCACGCCTCGTCTGTTGAAGTTATGGCAGAGGAGCAGTAGAACCCGCCCTATGTTTGCTCGCTTACATGAGAAACTTTGTTGCCTTAATCACTGCCCTTTATTACACATGGTGAATGAAAAGTTCATTTGGGTAAGATGTTGCTCATCTTGTGTATTTAACTGCTTAAAAAAAAATCTCTTCTAGCTGTAGTCCCAATGATGAAGGTAAAGCGGATATTTTTAAACAGAATACTGCTCATGAAACACATGTTAAATTTTGAACTGAAAAGCCTCCATCATTTCTATTTTTGTTGGCAGTTAGAAAATGTAAACATTCTTACTACTGACACCGATGTAAGATAAAAAGGGAGAGAAACAGGCAGAATGTCTTTCCTCATTCTAATTTGCATTTAAAAAACCCCCCCAAGTATGTTGAATTTTGAAAGCCACCAAAGCCTCTTTGAGGGAAAGAGATAGGAAGGAGGGGTAAGATGGGGAAAGAAGGAAGGAAACAGGCTGAGGATGATTGTGCTTTTGGCATGTCCTCACTTGACCCTGGAGGGGATAAGTCAGTGAAGGGAGAGTGGATGAGGTTGAAAGGGTGAGATGAATGACCGAACAAAGGAAAGGGGAGTATACAGGGGTGTGGGGGGTGGTCAGGTAGTTTTAAAGGGGTAGAATTAGGGGTAGTGAGTGGGGTTAGTGATCGTAGTAAGAGGATAGTGGGAAGGGGTTTGTGGAAAGAAGAGAGGATGGGGATTTTAACAGGGTAGACTGAAGTACTAGTTATGGGGAGGGGAAGGAGTTGGAAGAGAGCCACTGAGGACTGCAGGCTATATATTCCCTGCATCCCCCAGTGGAATATGCAGCCTGCAGGCCATGGTGGCTCCTTTACCTGCCACACTATGCCATGCCAAACACCTTCTGACCAAAAGGAAAGAAAAAGGCAGGAAAGCAAAAGAGGACAGCGAGGGAAGCAAGAAGAGGAGTTGGGGAAGAGGAGCAGAAGAGAAGAGCAAGAGAGACAAAAGCAGAAGCGGTGAGCTTGAGAGAGAAACAGTAAAATGAAGACAACAGAGAAAGACAAAAGAGACCATATTCTATGATTTATCATCTGCTACATCATGAGAGATTCACCAGTTTATATTTATTTACTCTCCATGATGCATTAAACCATCACATTTGTGTGTTAAAGCGAACTTCTCGGGTAAAATTAAAAATGAACTAAAATCAGCAAATTAAATGACTGAGATAATATTTTCCACTTACTATACTCATCATTGACAGCTTATTTTAACTTAACATATGAGAAAGAGGATACTCGATGGCAAGCTGTTGAGAATATGAAATTTCTCATGAGTGAGAGGGTCTAAATAGCTCACAACCCCTACAGAGACAATTAAATTGTGTAGGTACTGCTCATGAGTGTATGAAAATCCTTGTTTAATGCTTACAATTAAGTAATCCGTTTGCATCTTAACTGTGATTTTAAGATTACATTTAATGTTGTGACTACATTAATTGTAGTCTGCACAACTGCAAATATCTAGAGAAAGGTGAAAATCCACTTCAAGCAAATGTATAACAGCCTTTCATATTTAGGCTGCTTTTCCAGGGTTTCTGCAGCTTTATGGTGGATAACGGTAGAATCCTCACTGAAATGTACCCCTTAAATTTATCTGCTGCACTGAGCTTTCTCCTGACCAGTGGAATTATATTACAGACTGAATAAAGGAGGCATTGCCTTATTGCAGCGACTGGTCGGAGACCACTATCTGGAATATAGGAACAGGAGTAGGCCATTCAAGCCCTCGAGCCTGTTTCGCAATTCAGTCAGATCATGGTTGATCTGTATATTAATTCCATCTACCCACCTCTGCTCCATAACCCTTAAAATCCTTACTGAATAAAAATCTATCAATTTCCGTTTTGAAATTTTCAATTGCTCCCCCAGCCTCAACAGCTTTCTGCTTCCTAGTGGAGGCAATCAATGACAACTAAAAGCTCCAGAAAGATGAAACTTGGTGAAATTTTTCCCTGGCACATGCAGGTAATTGAGCAAAACTGCGGCGTATTAATCTAACATTGGAAGCAATATGCTGACAAATTAAATTCTACAGTGTAAGCGGTTTTTGATCCTAGCCCAATTGCTAGATGGACGGTTCGAATCGCCCCCGCCTTACAAAAGTTCTATACCCGGGAATTATTATTCAGAGTGTAAATGAAATAAGTCACGGACAGGAATGCTTCAGTGAAAAATCAAACTTATATTTATTTGGCCTAAAACATGCACTACTAAACTAAATCACTGTCCCTGTGGAGAATAAAATCCAGGTTACAAACAACATACATACAGTACAAAACTGGGGACTATAACAAGCAGTAATTCCCTTGTTGCTATGATGGACTCTAATTCCACGCCTACCAACGAATTACCCAGTCGCATTATCCCCTTGGCCTGGCTGAACCAAACGAAGCTCCCACCCTCGGAATAGCCCAAAAACTTCACTTCTGAGAAAAACCCTGAGCCCCTTACACCTCACCCAGCTTGCCTGAGATATCTGGCTACCGGCTTAGCTCGATCGCTTCGCTCAGCAGCCTCTTCCTGGTACTTCTTGTTAGTTCGATCTTGTTGGAGCGAGGAAGCGAGAGAGAGAGAATGGTGGAAACAAATCTATCTTTAGTAGTCTGGCTACCCCTATCTTTTCCTGCCAATCTTTAAAATCCTTTTGTTTCTAAGCTTAATCAGTGATGAGTCCTCCTCAGACCCATGAGTATTGGATTAATGGCCCTAAGTCTGGGACATATCTTTCGGTCCTTGTGTTGGGGAAAGAAAACTGGCTCCTTTTCGGCTGGCTGAGGCCAATGGGTTCGTTGTTCCGCTTCTCTTCTGAGATGGAGGTGAGAAGTGCTTTTGCATATTAGAGTGGCTTGAAGTTCAATGGCCCCCTTCCTTTTTCCAGGACTGTCGGGCGAACCCATACATTTTGGATGACTGACGGTTCTTTTGTCACAGCCAACTGCCATGTGTTCTCTGGAGTTTTAACAAACCAGTCCCCCCCACGCATTTGCACAGGGCAATCCCACCACAGGGAAAACACTCTCAGCCCATAAAGTCCACAAATATTCTCGACTGAGTCCATTCTTCAAACAGAGACTTTGCCATCTCTTCAACAGATCACACATCTGCTGTGTCAGCAGTACAGGAACCATCATTTTTCATTGAATATTTAATCATCTATGTCCATCTTTAACCCTATAATTTTTAATCCACCTTATAAATACATGTTAAACTATTCTTGAAATTTGTTTGCAAATTGCTGTAGTTATGAGTTTAGTGTCCGAGAATTGATTTATTTACAAATCAACTACTTCTTACTTTCAAATGCCTCATTTTGCTGATCTTGAAGCCTCAATTACAACCCAATGGGGAAATCATTAATAGCTTGGCTCGATAGAGCTCCTCATCTGCAGGAGGACTTCTCTGAGTGCTTTTCAATAAGGAGGATCTGGATACAGTGGACACAGCATATGGGGAAAGGGAAGAGAAATTATGAGGGTAGAATAGTTGGCCGGGACACGGGGAGAACTCCCTGCTCTTCTTTCGATGGCATCATGGGATCTTTAATGTTCACCTAAACCGACAGATGGGAGCCTTGGTTTAACATCTCCGCTAAGAGATGGCATCTGCAACAATGGAGCACTTAATGTTGGCCTGGACTGTGTGCTGATGTCCTGGGAGTAATATGAGTCCCCAGTTATTGGGGTGAAATTGGGTGCCTTTGCGCCTCCCGTTGAGGGGTGCAAATGGCTTTGTGACCGGGCGCGGCGCTGACATCGACTCCCGCCATATTGGGCGGGAGTTTTGTGGCAGCGCTATGGCGTTGCACCCCAAACTCCTTCCCCCAGAGATCGTGACGTTATCACTGTGCGTAGCGCCCTGGACCCGAAATTGACTTCCGCCCCCTGCAGTAGCGCCGGTCGAAAACACAGATGGCATGCATCGGGCGGCCAGCTGCTTCGGGGGGCGATGATTAAAGGCGAGGTGGCTTAGGTAAGTGGAAAAAAAACTTACCTTTCCTGTTCTAGTTTTTTTTGCGGGTCCCTGCCCACAATCGATCAGCCTGGCACTCTGCTTGAGTGCTAGGCTGATCACGGCTGCCTTGGTGGTCCAGGTAGGTACTTTGTAAATTGCGGAGCCTGCAGTGATGGCCCTTCCCTTTAAGGGAGGGAAGGAGCCTTTGAACGCGGCAACGCAGCACGGCCCAGCGTGCAGCACTGTTGAAGTCTCCGCCCCGCTCTTCGACATTGGCGCCCTAAGCAGAAAGTGGAGCGCTTGATTTATCGCTCCCCTTCCCTCTTGGGGTGCTAAAACTCAATTTCGCGGTCACCGGTGCGAATTAGCGCCCCAAAATGGTCGATACCAAATTTTTCCCCCTTTTGAGTTTAACTGATAAAACCTGACATAAATCTGATAAAAACAGTTTTACCCACCCTAAAAACAAAATTATAAAATTATTTATGTTGAAAACAATAATAAAACATGGAAACAATGCACACTGCCCTAATTCTGTTTTCCATAAAAATTTCAGATACTGCCTGGATGAGGAGTACGTTTTGTATTGAACATCTTCCAATTCTACTTACCAACTTCTATACTACCTGCACAAAAATCTTTTTGCTTTGTTTTTCTTATCTTTAGAACAGAGGGCAGGAGAAAGTTCTAGACACAGCGAGTTGTAAGGATGTGGTTAATGTTTGATGAAAAAAATATATCAATATTCAAGATTAGATTGAATAGGTGGATGAAGGAAAAGGGGTTGAAGCGGTATGGGAACTAGGTGGGTAAATGCAATTAGGACAGTTTGCTTGTGTGGAGGGTAAACAGTGACATGGACTGGTTGGGCAGAATGGCCTGTTTTCATGTTGTAACTTCTATGTATATTTCTATAAGAGGAAACTGAAGTCACATTCATAAAAAAGAGGGTTTTGAAAACAGAAGGGAGGTGGTAAAGTAGAGAACTGGGTACAGAATTCTGGCGGATGGGAGTGTAGTGACTGAACGATCGACCATTGATGGAGTGGAGGGAGCAAATTGTCACACGATAGAGACAAATTGATACTGTCAGCAAGCATGGAGTAAAGTTAGATGGTTAGGAGCTGGGATGGGAGAAGATTGAGGTAGCAGGCCATTGACTTCATGGATGAGGTGAGTAGCTAAGGGGGAGAAACCTTAAAGTGGGAATAGTGAGGGCATGATTACGTGGAGGACAGATGGTGGAGCGGGGAGCCTCAGTTTTTGATGTAAAAAGTCCTCGAGTTGCTGATACTTTGAGGAAAAATTGGGTGGCGCCCGTTTTGGGGTGCTAATGTCGCCGGAGCGCTAATTTTACCGCCCTGAAAAAGTTAGCGCTGCTCCGCCGTAAATTCGGTAGTAGTGCCCCAGGCAGGAGGTGGAGCAACTCTGGAAAGCGCTCCGCCTCCTGCTTGGGGTGCTGCTACTGAATTTCATGGTGCTACATGCAGCAGCGGCACGTGGCGCCGCGTCATTGCAGGCTTGCTCCCCTGATTAAAGGGGATGGGCCTAGCGCTGCTCGCACTGGGGCCCTGCTGGACCACCGGGAAGCGGGGTGCCGTGAAAACAGCCCGGCATTTGAGGAGAGTCGGGCTGAGCGATCGCGGCCGGCATCCCGCATAAAAAGGTGAAAGGGGGCAGGTGCTGGCAGTCGGCCAAAATAAAAATGGCCACCTGACACCTGCCCTTTAAGTAGCGCTGCCGCCGCTGCCACACCGCCCCCTGATCCTGTCAGACATATCGTCCGGCGATAGGTCAGGGGGCGCAAGGGAAGTTTGCGGCCGGGGCGCAAGCAGAACGCTGCGCACGGCGATGACATTATCACCGGAGGTGCAGTGCCTGGGGCGCTACTGGCTACTGCCACCACTAACCTCCCGCTGAATTTCCCAGGAGGCGCCGCGCCCGGGCGCTAGGGGATTTGTGCCCCATTAGCGTCCCTAGGGGCGCTAATGAGAGGCACAAACCAACCCAATTTTTTCCCCTTTTGAGTCTGCGATGGGAATGGTAGCTTGGAGGAGGTAGTTAGTGTGGGGGGAAAAAGGAATTGAATCAAAATACATAATGTGCCGGAATTTGGTGAAACAGCGCATCTCACAACATGCCCGGTTAGTTAGACTTTTTCCTGCACCCTTCAGCTCAAACTTTTTTTCCCTTTTAAATTGCTGGAAGTATGAACTCATAATGGCACAGTGAGGGCATCTGGGACCTTGGTGAATTAACCAATGAGATTTAAGAATTGAGCAATAAATAGAGGAAGGACTGAGAAGGAGGGTGAATTAGAGTGGGTAAATTCAATGTCAAATCATGTACAGAAAGAGAAATAGAGAGAGGGAAAGAAAGATTGGATTAAGAGAGAGAGAAAAAAGAGACAAAGGAAAAATAAGAAAAATATTTTTAAAATGTGAAATTTTTAAAATCTCCAACAATTCACTACCTGAAGGAATGAGACTCTACACTTCTAATTGTTCACTTTCTGGGGCAGAGAGGTTGATTGGCAGTCATTAACACAAATCACGTTGTTAAAAGGGTACTTGCGCTGTTAATTATTTAACTTTCTGTGGCGAGTTTATTGGGCAATAATGTGCAAATGCAGCAACTTCATGAAACTCACGGGAGGTAAGGTCCCCAATCCTCCCGCTTTGCCACCGGAAAGGACAATTGGCCTCTTGAGCGCTGCTGCTGGTGACTCAGGAGAAATGGTCCTTGTATGCGTGGTTTGTGCATCCACAGTACCCTGCCTGTCGTGACTTGCAACTAATCCTCGTTGTCTGAGCCCTGCTGGTCTTCCCGCTATTATGATTGTGGTTGTGAGGATGACCGCATCGGGGCTAACGTAACTCGCCTGGAAACTCCAGGAGGCCTGAGAGAGCAACTGAGGGAGGGAGAAAAATTGGGGAGGGAGGGAGAAAAAAACACACATTGGGGAGGGAGAGAAAGTGTAATGCAAACTGGGGAGGGAGGGAGAGAAACACAAACTGGGAAGGGAGGGAGAGAGAGAAACACAAACTGGGGAAGGAGGGAGAGGAAAAACACAAACTGGGGGAGGGAGAGTTCATGTCGGCCTGTGATGTGCGCTGTTGTATAATATGTTTTGTTCTGGGAGTCAGGCAGCTTTGCTTCTCTCTCAGGACTGAGCCTCACCTCCCTGAAGCTGGGTTTCAGTGGTGGGGTGCGAGAGTCAGTGAATTGAATTAGGTTTGATTTTGGTTTTATTTATTGTTTTTATAATTTGCTGAGTGTTGTAAAATGTCATAAAATGATATGAAAACTTTAGTTAGAAATTACTTGTATCGATGATGTGTTTTGTTGAATCAGTGGTATTTACTTGATATTTCTCATTGCGGTCGATAATGTAGAAACATCACAGAAGTAGGTTTTATTTATTTAAACATTACTTGCCCTTTAAATCTTTCTATTTTGTGTTCTTTAATTTATAAATTATTTACAAACAGTGGGCAAATGTCATGTGATCAAATGTCTTTTGATTAAGCATTGCATGAGCAGTGCCATGTGATCGAATGTCATGTGATCAAACACCACATGATCAAACCTCCAGGAATGCATCAAACCAGAGTTGGCAACCCTATGGGGAGGTTACGGGCGAGATGCTGTTTTCGCGACGCTAACGGTGGAGCAGTGCAAATTGTCCAGCAACCTGTGGCGATTTGCAGTTCACAGGGTATCTCTTAGAAACATAGAAAAATAGGAGCAGGAGTAGGCCATTCAGCCCTTCGAGCCTGCTCCACCATTCAACAGGATCATGGCTGATCCTCTATCTCAATACCATGTTCCTGCTCTCTCCCCATACCCCTTGATGCCTTTTCCTTGCCACAAGTTGCTGGCCATTTTGCACATCAGTAATGGCGTGCGTCATTCACACATTGTTATTTTATCAGGAAATTCTGGACCAATATTTCTGTTTCACTGTAGTAGAAATTCGTCGTGGGCAGTATGGAATCAGCCACCCGATAAATAGCCCACTCCATATTCAGTGCCATTGACTTCAATGGATCTGGGTATCGGGTGGAGTGCACAGGCACCCGGTTCAACACCGCACGCTTTGCGCTATTGCCCAAGACCATGTCTGTATTATGCAAGTGTGCACTTTGAATTTTAATGGTACCACAGGAAAGCTAGTAAATTAAAAATGTAAATAATTGATCTTTTCATTAAATATTTTTATAGATTTCCTTTTGCAATTTGCTTTTATTGTCTCAGGAGTGCATTACTATTGCAGAGTGCAATTGTGGCATGAGTGAAATCAAAGCAAAACTTCACAAAATAATATATAGGTAAACAAAACTGTATGAGGAGAAGGCAACTACAAGCAAGAATTATTAATAGTAAGTCCTTACCAATAGGTCAACTCCATTGGGCTTTATTTAAACTTTTGTTTGCAAACAAAGAAAATTCTGGGGTTGAGTTTCTGCTTGTTTACTCTAGTTATATTGGTGCAACCCGGGCGGAATCGGCCAAACCAGCACAAAAGATCGGGGAATTTTAAACATAAGTGAGCTATGCCCAAAACCACTTGTGTTTGTGTTTTCCGCGAGCTGTTATACTGATTCAAGATTCAATCTGCCTGGATCAGACTCCGTCCACAAAACTGGCCGCCCCCCCCCGCCCCCCCGGTTGAAATTGCGAGATTCCGCCGGTTGTGCTGGCTCGGGAAGGCTCTTCAAGTTACGCTCATTTTCTTCGCCGCACAGGCACCAGGAGGCACCTGTAAAGGTATTTTCATTCTGAAAAATATTGAATTTACTAAGAAACTAACTATTGTACACCAATGAAACAATTGGCCGCGATTTTGCCGGCGCTCAGAGGCGGGTCAGATGTTAAATTCGAAATGATTGCCAGCGGGCTGGGAACCTGCCGCGAACCTGCCTCCGTGTCGGGTCTGCGATTTCAGGACAGACCCGACACCAAACGGCGGGGGAGGCATTTAAGATAGTTAACTGCTTGTTAACTGCTATTTTGCCAGACTTTTTCTATTTTTCCCACATTTTTAACGGGGTTCCCGTTGCCCGGAGATCACATCAGGTAAGTAGGTCGGGTTCTCTGTCTCCCTATTGCTGTGAATAGGTGACAGCTGCAAAAGTGGTATGAAAGCTACCATTTCACAACTGATCACTTTCCAATGTCAGAAGCTTGAGCCTACAGGACTTGGAAGAAACTTTTGAGCTGTATGCACTTTGGAAGTGTTTGGAGTAAACTCTCTATCTACTGTAACCCCTTGGAGCAAGCTCTCTCACCATTGACAGATCGCTTCTGTCATCTCAACTTCAGCTGCCATGTATTCCAGCAACATTGGTCCCCTTGAAAAAATCTCACCTTGGTCCTCCGAATCCCTCCACGATCAGCCCCAACACCAACATCACCAGGCATACCAACAACAACACCAACCTTCTCCACAATCACCTCATGCTGTACAGGGCACAGGGCATCAGCACCCGACCACATTGCTGCCCGGGAGGCCAGCAATGGAATCACTATGGCCAGATTTACTTCACTTGACACTGTACACCCTGGCTGCCACATGATGCGTCAGGTTAACACCACCCCACGCCAGCACCATAAGACATTCCTACAATGACCAAGCCGTTCCTTTCACACTCATCACCATTGCGGGGGATACAGTTATGTCTCACCATTCACTGCAACTCACCTAAGACACTTTCAAAGATGAGCACAGATCTGTACAATAAGGCAATGTGTTGAAAATAAAGATTTCAATATTTGACAACACATTAACAGAAAATTTAAATGAGCATTTGTAAGATTAGGATCACAGGTCACACATTACCCAAAGGGTCTTAGGAGTTGCAAGGCTTTTTATTAAAGAGCTACAGTTTTAAAGCATAATCGGATATTACATATGGTTTAAGCTAATAATAAACATACAACCCGTGACATTAGAGAGCGATCTATGACTCCCGAATCGGAATGCCACGACCGGACGGGCGGTTGGTTAGATGCCCGATGAGACAGCGTGGAGGTCTCGGGTCAGCGGGTCTCTGCAGTCAGGAACCGCAGTCACTTCTGTTGATTCGTCCCCCGAGCTGTTGGAGGTGTTAGGCATAAGCCAGCATTGATCCACCTCAGAGGCTAAACTTAGTCACGGTGTTGGGCCTGAGCCAGCATTGATTTCCACCTCGAAGAAGCCTTCGCTCGTCGCTGTCTGAGCCCCCCTCTTAGCCCTCTATATTTATAGTTATTTCGGTGGGCTGTGATCTATCTAGTGTCAATCATCTATAATCCAAGTGTGGTGCGGGAAGACATTTCTCACTTCCCCTTTCTGCATGGCTGATGAGGCCTTTTATCTTTGAGGAATGTTTTGTTGTGTTTCTTTTGTTGTGTTTCTTTAAGGACATTTTATGACTTTGTGCCTCCTTATTGTCCAGCTATGACATCCTCCTGTGTTTTCTTGCATTTTACAATCCTCTTATCATTTTTGTGTTTGTTATTTGACCTTGCTGACACTTCAACCATTTGTTCCTGACTGCATTTTAATTTCTGTTCCAAGAGTCAAACTTCATCTATGAATCTAATCGCTATTTCTTACACATTGCATAAGATTCCAAGTGCCTACCCTTGTGTGTTGGCTGGTATGATTTGACTAGGATGAGGGTGAGGACGAGGGGAGGCTAGTGAGATGGGGAAGTGAAATTGTAGATAGAGGGGGATGGGTGGAGGTGCAAGGTAAGTTGGTGTGAGTAAGGATGTGCAGGAGTAGGGTAAGGAAGGCAGAGTGATGGGGATGTGATGAATGGCACAGCAGGATGAGGCTGAGTGTGGCATTGCAGTAACGTTTCGTGACCTACTGAGATCATTGAAAGGTTTGTGCCACTGCAGCCTGGTCCTCCTGATGACATCCCTGCTTGTGTCCTCCTGTGCAATGTGCAACCAGGCTACATTGGTATCCTGGGGAGGTCTCTTCCGCCCATGGGAAGGGAAGAGAATCTGCCTGCGTGCTGTCATGGGAGAACCTGGGTGCAGCTGTGCACCTTTGTGCAGTGTTTGCAGCACCTCAATGCTGTCGAACACTGACAGCACAACTGTCAAAATGAATGTGGCCATGGTCCCTTTAAGGAAACCATCTGTTGACGCATCATCAAACCTGCCTCCGCTGTGAAAATCCAGCCCATTGAATGGTTCAGCCTAGTTTTTCTTAAAGTAATTTTCAGTGATTTTAAATCAGGTAACTCGCAGGTGGAGGACTGGATCACCTTATTAAAAATGCTTATTTTTTGTGATTAAACCCATTTTCTGCTGTGTTAATAAAACTGCACCAGGCTCCCACTCTTTAAAAACATCAAGGAATAATTTTTAATGGAAAGGAAAAAAAGAAATGATTATGTTCTATTACGCCTGGTTGCGCTGATTCATGGAAGATTTTACATTTGTGATTATGAAAATAAATTATAGCTAAACATAGAAACATAGAAGATAGGAGCAGGAGTAGGCCATTCGGCCCCTCGAGCCTGCTCCGCCATTCAATGCGATCATGGCTGATCATCCAAATTCAGTACCCTGTCCCTACCTTCTCCCCATACCCCTTGATCCCTTTAGCCTTAAGAAATATATCTAACTCCTTCTTGAATATATTTAATGAATTGGCCTCTACTGCCTTCTGTGGTAGAGAATTCCACAGGATCACCACTCTCTGGGTGAAGAAATTCCTCCTCATCTCTGTCCTAAATGGCTTACCCCTTATCCTTAGACTGTGACCCCTGGTTCTGGACTCCCCGGCCATCAGGAACATCCTTCCTGCATCTAGTCTGTCTAGTCCTGTTAGAATTTTATAAGTTTCAATGAGATCCCCTCTCATTCTTCTAAACTCCAGTGAGTATAAGCCCAATCGACCCAATCTCTCCTCATGCATCATTCCTGCCATCCCAGGTATCAGCCTGGTGAATCTTCGCTGCACTCCCTCCATGGCAAGAACATCCTTCCTTAGATAAGGCGACCAAAACTGCACACAGTACTCAAGATGTGGTCTCACCAAGGCCCTGTACAACTGCAGCAAGACAGCCTTGTTCCTGTACTTAAACCCTCTCGCTACGAAGGCCAACATACCATTTGCCTTCTTAACCGCCTGCTGCACCTGCATGCTTACCTTCAGCGACTGGTGCACAAGGACACCCAGGTCTCGTTGCACTGCCCCTTCTCCCAATCTATTGCCATTCAGATAATTGCCTTCCTGTTTTTGACACCAAACTAGATAACCTTGCATTTATCCACATTATATTGCATCTGCCATGCATCTGCCCAATCACCCAACCTGTCCAAATCATACTGGAGTTTCTCGGCATCCTCCTCACAGCACACATGCCCACCCAGCTTTGTGTTGTCTGCAAACTTGGAGATCATTAATATATATTGTGAATAGCTGGGGTCCTAGGACCGATCCCTGCGGTACCCCACTAGTCACTGCCTGCCACTCGGAGAAAGACCCGTTTATTCCAACTCTTTGCTTTCTGTCTGCCAACCAGTTCTCTATCCACGTTAATACCTTGCCCCCAATCCCATGTGCCTTAACTTTACACGCTAATCTCTTATGCGGGACCTTATCGAAAGCCTTCTGAAAATCCAAATACACCACATCCACTGGTTCTCCCTTATCTATTTTACCAGTTACATCCTCAAAAAATTCCAGTAGATTAGTCAAGCATGATTTACCTTTTGTAAATCCATGTTGACTTTGTCCGATCCTGTCACTGTTTTCCAAGTGCTCTGCTATTACATCCTTTATAATAATGGACTCTAGCATTTTCCCCACTACCGATGTCAGGTTTACTGAGGATTGGGAGCAGTTTAGGATTCAGCAAAGGAGAACAAAGGGATTAATTAAGAGGGGGAAAATAAAAGTATGAGACCGAGGTGAAGGGCTGTGAGCTGTTCAGAATTGCAGTCGGCTTTTGATGCACGTCTGCTAAAACGAAGTAGCAAATTGTAGCAAAAAAAGTATTATGAAAAATACTTTCAGGATATGAAAAGCCATCATGAATTGATTTAATAATTAACTTACTTAAAGCCTTAAGTGATGGTGCGAACTTGCATAAAATGATTCTAAGTAGCACTTAGCTTTCAGACTGCATTTATTACCAGTTAATGCCTAGTTAATAATATTGTTGCTTCTCATTATTGCTTATCTAAGAACTGTCAAATGGAAAATTAGTTTTTTCACAAATGAATTTTGGAAACTAGGTCACGTAGGAAGCACCAGAGATTCTGCAATAAATGTAATAAGCGACTAATTTTTATTGATGCTTTTCCCAGCCTGCTGATCAGGTTTTAACTTAAAATGCCTGAGCAGGCCATTCATATGAAAGGGCCTTATGTAAACACTGCTTGATAATTCTTTACTTTTTAAATCAGAGATTTGAATCATATGTTTTTTCATAACCTCATGGAATGCCTCATACGTTAGTTATAAACTAGCTATAGATGTTGAACATCCTACAGAATAATGTCAACTTAAAAGACAATAGTGCTTGAATGAATCCTTCATTGTTATCTAAAATACCTACACATTACATCCTCCAACTCCTGCCAAGATAATACCAATAATAACAGAAAACACTAAGTAGATTGTGTGAATAAAGACATTGCAATAAGGAAGATGACTCCAAAAATAGTAACATTGTTGGCAGGATTCTGGGAGGGATTGCAACTCTTCACCCAGCCTTGTCGTCATCTTTCCTAAGAAAAAAAAGAAAGACTTGCATTTATATCACGCCTTTCACGACCACTGGATGTCTTGAAGCGTTTTACAGCCAATGAAGTACTTTTGAAGTGGAGTCATTGTTGTAATGTGGGAAACGCGGCAGCCAATTTGCGCACAGCAAGCTCCCATAAACAGCAATGTAATAATGACCAGATAGTCTGTTTTTGTTATGTTGGTTGAGGGATAAATATTGGCCAGGACACTGGGGATAACTCCCCTGCTCTTCTCCGAAATAGTGCCATGGGATTTTTTACGTCCGCCTGAGAGAGCAGACGTGGCCTCGGTTTAACGTCTCATCCGAAAGATGGCACCTCCGACAGTGCAGCGCTTCCTCAGCACTGCACTGGAGTGTCAGCCTAGATTTATGTGCTCAAGTCTCTGGAGTGGGACTTGAACCCACAACCTTCTGACTCGGAGGTGAGTGTGCTACAATGTGTACCATCTACAAAATGCACTGCAGCAACTCGCCAAGGCTTCTTCGACAGCACCTCCCAAACCCGTGACCACTACCACCTAGAAGGACAAGGGCAGCAGGTGCATGGGAACAGCATCACCTCCAAGTTTCCCTGCAAGTCTCTCACAATCCTGACTTGGAAATATATCGCCTTTCCTTCATCGTCGCTGGGTCAAAATCCTGGAACTCCCTACCTTCACTACACGGACTGCAATGGTTCAAGAAGGCGGCTCACCACCACCTTTTCGAGGGCAATTGGGGATGGCAATAAATGCTGGCCTTGCCAGTGACACCCACATCCCATGAATGAATAAACACCGCCCCCCCCCCCCCCCACTGTAAGATTTGCAAAATTGAATATTGTATTATAAGTGTCGAATGGCAGAAGAGGCCATGATTTTAAAGACTGTTTTAAAAGAAGCCCAGAAAAAGGGGCATTCAAAATGGCCACCAGACCCCGTGACCAACTTATTGGGACATTTTAAAATGGTTCCTGCAGTCCTCAGACAGCTTTGTGGATTCAACCCACAGTAAGTTCTGGAAGCCGTTTCTGAGAAAACGAAACCAGACATGAACACATATACATATAGATTGGATGCAGATCCAACCAGATCGGCCTGTAGATAAAGGCCATCTAAATGTTTACCCAGACAAAGGAAAACAGCTACACATTCATGAGAAGAGCATCAAGGACCCGTTAAGGACATCAACAGGACATTAAAAACAATGAAGGTCATTCCAGACCAGAGATGGCCCTTTACCGGCCATCCCGAATGTACTTTAAATATAATAACTAGCCCGTTGTGCAACCAGCCCGCCAAAATTAAAACAAAAGACTAACCTGATTTAGCAGGAGATAAGGTCTCGATTGAGAAGTATAACTGGGAGACACCCGGGATAGAGAGGGGAAGAAAGAAGACACGTAGCTTCTTGAACTTGACAGAGAGGTGCTGCTTTGAAGAGATCAGCGTGGCTCCATCATCAGAGAGGAAGAAGAAGAAGAAAGCAAGGCAGCCATCAAGAAGGTAGTCCGGATCCTGGCCCGGGGTAATCATCGGGAGGTCATCGACCAACCCCGGACCGTTGAAGAGACAATAAAAACATACAGAAGAAACCTTTTGAAATGGGGGCCAGCCCGAGGCTCCTCTAACCGGCATCGAGCAGACGATCCCCGACCCCGCCGACATCCAGGCCAGCCGGCGTCCAGCCGTCCCCGACCTCCACCTCAGGAGAGAGGTGTGGCGCAGCTCGCTGGGGCTCCACGAACCACGTGGAGACAGGACGCCTGAAAGGATCAAGACACAAGACTTCAAAACTCTATACGTTTCCAATTGGGCTGGTGAGCATGTTTCTGGCCCTTCACAATCAGATCTAGATAGGATTAAGGGGTGGGCATTTTGGGTATAATTAACATGAGTTGTTGTCCCTCGATGTTCCGTGTGTTTCCCCATTTCTTGATGACTCTTGTAAAGTATAAAATGCCTGTATCCATTGTAGCTAGTACTGTATTGTTATGATTTGTTTTTCCCTCCCATGTACCCTCTTATTTGCTTGCATTTGATTTGTTTTTCCTTATGCAATAAAATATTATTTCGTTTTCATTAAACCTGGTCTATAAGAGTATTCTCTACATTGTAGTTCCTGCACCTAAGTCCAGTGTCTAGAATCTAAGGGGCGAGTGGGTCGAACCACTCAAGGTTTTACTGTGCAAAAGTGAGAGAGAGAGAGAGGCCTCTGAGAGAGAGAAACCTCTGCGATCTGCGAATCTCTAGAGAGAGAAAACCCCTTACAGAACACCACCCCCATCACCATGGGGCCGCCAGTCACCACCTGTCCCGTAGAAATGAGGTGCCCTCCCATTGACCCTGCAAAATCTGGTGGCAACCTCTTTAGAAGTGTTTCAATTGCTGCCATACCTTTTATAAAAAAAAAATTAGGTTGAAATTTCAGAGCAGACTAGATTTGTTTTCTGTTACTATTGAAAATATCGTTAATGTGGGATTGTTTCTGCTTAAACTTGTTCCTATTAACTAATAGCTCTTTTTTATCACGATCATTTAAAATCTAATTAAGTTTCTGATGCAATTGTAGCTAAATATAATGGGGACAATTTTAACTATGGGCAATACTGAATTGGTCACCCATTATATATACTTTCATTTCCATTCAGTCCAATGGAAAAGAAAATCAGGCTTGGTATATGATGGGCTGCTGATTTGTCTGCCCATTTTACACCATTGCCCATAGTTAAAATGACCCCAATGTATCCTGCAGGTATCCTGTGCAGTTCTACGGTGCAGCCTGGCAGAGGCATTCTCCGATGGCAGTGCCATTACTTTTTTCTTTGACTTGCTACAGGTAGAGATTATGCAATTTATCAAAATGTAATATGTTGAAAAGTCATTTAGTTTTGTTGGCTTTCACTGCAAAGAAATTAAATGAACTATGCTAGAAAATTACATTAGGAGGTAGATCAATACCTGCATTTAATGTTGCTGGGTGAACTCTCCACCTCAGAAAAAATATGTATTGTATTACTGGACTGTACTCACATTTGTGATGAGTCTGCGCCTTCAGCTTCTGTCTCTACAGATGTTAATATGTTCATTTGTAGCAGCATTGATGTTAAATAATTCTGAAATGACAATATATAAAACACCTTTATTTTGTGTAATGTAAGACATGGAAACAGGATTTTTCAATAGATTTATTTGGCTTTCTACAAAAAAAGGTTTATAATTGTGTAAAGAAAAACAGCTATGTTAAAATATATTGGGGGCGAAATTTGGTTATGCCTGGTTTGGGGAGCGGTAACTGAATTATCGCCGGAGAGTTAGCGCCCGGAGCGGAAGTAGCGCCCCGGTCCCTAAATTCAGCTTACCGCCCCGGCAAGGAAGCGGAGCGCTATCTCGGGCGCTCCACTTCCTCTTCGGGCAGTGTTGGGGGCGCAAAGCGCGGTAGCGCCATTGCGCTCCGCGTAGTGCTGACGCGTTTCAGTGCCCCTCCTGTTCCATTAAAGGGGAGGGACGCTGCAAGCTCTGCAGGGCCTCTGATGGCCCACACTAGCCCACCACGGCAGCATGGTGCTGGGCTGCGCGATGGCGGCCACGGACTACGCCAAGGGCCACCACAAAGGGCCAACCTGGAAGTTGGCCAAAAAAAATATATGGCGGCGCGGGTCGCGGCCACACCTCCCTTTATTAGTGGCCGTTAGAGGGATGCAGCTGAATTTCTGCCATGGGGTGGTGAGAAGCCACGGTGGGGCGCTAATGGGTTGCGGCGCACAACGATTTTGTCATCGCCGGTGGCGTACCAGCCCGGGGTGCTCCTGGCGGGGACGCAGCGCTAGCGCCTCAGTAGCGCCCTGCTGAATTTCTTGGGGGGCGCCACCTCCCGGGCGATAAGCCCTTTGCGCCCCGTTAGCGCCCCCCTGGAGGCGCTAATGGCAGACGCAAAGGAGCCGAATTTCGCGGCCAATTAATCCAAACAACACTGAACAAGAAATTACAGTAAATTTCTAATTAACAAAGAAGAAAATAAAAGACTCTTTGCAATGATCCAAAACCTTTGTCATCCTTCAAAGCCAAATTTGTGCAGTTTGCATAAACACATGGATAATAGAAGAGACAAGTTATTTTGTTTTTGTTGGGCAATGCCAATCAAGGTCTATGTAGATTCAAGGGCCTAGAAATTCGAGCGCTCCAATTTTTGGGCATGTGGGGGGGGGGGTGGTGGGGGGGATGCAGGCACCATTCCCTGCAGCTGAATGGTAAGGCCCGAGGCGCACCTGCTATTAGTCCTTGGGCCTGATTACCATCGAGCCAGTGAGATGCGGGCAGTAGCGGCCCTCAGGTAAGTGCTAACGGGGACCGGGAAGGAGGGCGACTAGTTCAGGAAGCAGAGCGATCAGGTTGGGAAGGGAGAAATTGGATTGGGAGGTAGCAGCGGCTTGGTGGTCGGGGGGGTGGTGAGCGGTAGATGGCAGCGGCCTCCATTCTTTGAATGTGGGGTCTGCAGGAGTACTCCTGCTCCTTCCTGCTCCACCTTCAGGTAAGTATATTTTAAAACCTTACCTTGTTGGTTTTGGCCTAACAACCTATCCCTTTAAGGACTACCTGTTAGGCCACATTCTGACCCAGTTTTCTTGAGTGCTGCTGGTGCCGGCTATCTCAGGGCAAACCAATCTTGCAGTGGAGGCCTCAAACAGCCAATAGGCCTCTTATTTGCATTTAGAAGCTGAGAACGAGCTACAATGCTACTGCTTCATATTGACATGAAAGTTGCAGTATCCTAAATCACAGGGAGATGAGCTTCAATGGGCCAAATGACTTTACTTGTCCTGACTTCTCATGGTTTTGTATAACTCACTCAGGAAATGTATGCTGCCAGTTATAGAAATGATTTGGACTTAAGTTCTCAAACTCTCTGGGGATCATTTTGACTTTGTGGGATAGTGCAAAACGGGTGACAGTAAATTTGCAGCCCGTTTCACATCTCTCCCGATTTTTATTTCCTTTGATTGGCGAAAAGGAACTGTGAAAATAAGTTAACAAGGAACATAAAACAAAACAGTAAAATATTTTACAGGCACATAAATAATAAAAGGAAAGTCGGGATGGGAATAGGGCCGCTAAGGGATGGACAGGATAATATCACAGGCAGCGATCGAGAGATGGCAGAAATATTAAATAATTACTTTGCTTCAGTATTTACCAGGGAGACAGAACAGTTGGACATGACATTGGAAGATATTAGAATTGAGCTAACTGCATTTAAAATAAAAAGAGGAGAAATATTAAATAAATGAATCTAACTCAGAGGATAAAACCCCAGGTCCGGACGGATTACATCCACGCATTTTAAAAGAATCTAGGGAAGAGTTAGCAGAGGCATAACTACGCATATTTAATAATTTGTTAGAACAAGCTGTAGTGCCAGAGGACTGGCAGATAGCTAACGTAATACCTATATTTAAGAAGGGAGATAAACATGTCCAGGGAACTATAGACCAGTCAGCTTAACATCGGTGGTAAGAAAAATAATGGAATCCCTACTAGAGGAGAAAATAGAAGAACATCTAGAAAGCAAAAAATATAATAATGAATAGTCGGCATGGATTTCAGAAGGGAAAGTCTTGCTTGACCAACCTCATTGAATTTGTTGAAGAGGTAACAGAGAGAGTAGACAAGGGTAATGCAGTAGATGTAATTTATGTAGATTTTCAAAAGGCCTTCGATAAGGTTCCACATAATAGACTAATGAATAAGGTCAGGAAATGCAGAGTCGGGACAAGTAACAGAATGGATAGCTAGCTGGCTTCAAGACAGAAAGCAGAGAGTAGGGGTAAAGGGTAGCTATTCAGAGTGGCAGAAAGTGGGTAGTGGTGTTCCACAAGGATCAGTGCTGGGACCACTGTTGTTCACAATTCATATTAATGACTTAGACTTTGGAATCAAAAACAAAATTTCTAAATTTGCAGATGACACCAAATTGGGGGGGGGGGATAGTCAATACTGAGGAGGACTGCAACAAATTACAAGAAGACATTAATAAACTTGAAGAATGGGTATATAATTGACAAATTAAATTCAACACAGATAAATGTGAGATATTACATTTTGGTGAGAAGAATAGGGAGGTCACTTATCACTTGGAAAATATGAATCTAAATGGGGTAGAGGAGCAAAGGGATTATGGAGTACAAGTACACAAATCACTGAAAGTTGCGACACAGGTTAACAAGGCCATAAAAAAACCAAACCAAGCACTAGGTTTTATTTCTAGAGGGATTGAATTGAAAAGTAGGGAAGTTATGTGAAACTTGTATCGAACCTTGGTTAGACCACACTTGGAGTACTGAGTACAATTCTGATCGCCATATTATAAAAAGGATACAGAGGCACTGGAGAGGGTGCAAAAAAGATTTACAAGGATGATATCAGAAATGCGAGGTTATACCTATCAGGAAAGGATGAACAGGCTGGGCCACTTTTCTCTTGAAAAGAGAAGGCTGAGGGATAACCTAATAGAGCTCTTTAAAATTATGAATGGTTTTAATAGAGTAGGTATAGAGTGTGTTTCCACTTGTGGGGAAGAGCAAAACTAGAGGTCATCAATATAAGATGGTCACCAAGAAATAAAACGGGGAATTCAGAAGGAACTTCTTTACCCATAGAGTGGTGATAATGTTGAACTTGTTGCCACAGGGAGTGGTTGAAGTGAAGTGTATAGATGCATTTAAGGGGAGGCTGGGCAAGCATATGGGGGCGAAGGGATTAGAAGGTTATACTGGTAGAGTTAGATGAGGCAAGATGGGAGGAGGCTGAAGTGGAGCAAAAACGCCGGCATGGACTGGTTGGGCCAAATGGTCTGTTTCTGTGCTGTATATCATATGTAATTCTATGTAATCCTGTGGAAAACGGATTGCTATCACCTGTTTTACACTATCGCACAAAATCAAAATGACCCCTATGACTGTTCTCCCTTTCAACCCTCCAAACCTATTGGATGCAAGTAGAATATTGCAAGTTGCATGATGAGCCTGTTCATTAATGAATTGTGATTTTTTTTATTTAACAAGGGGAACATTTCTCATTTATTGTACAGATCCACAGGTGCTGAACACCTCTGGTATATTGTCCGTGATCATTCTTGATGTGCGAGCCAAGATCATGAAGATTGAAACATTCAATCAGCTTTATTTTAATCTAGGCTGAAGTGTCCGCAGGCTATTTGACAAAGTAGGGCATCACAGGTGAGCCTGGTGTGTGTGTGCATACACAGATATGTACAGACACTTCCCAGCAGGAATCATTGGGTAATAATTAGTTTGCACTACCCAAGTTTAGTGGTTGGTGCAAAGTGCAACACTAAACATGTAATGTAAATGAATCCTTAGCAACAAGGGGGAGGGGGGAGAATTGCTCAGATTGCTTTGTGTACCACTATTGTAAATGGACTCAATTTATTTATAATGTTACACATTGCAGCTAAACAATCCTTCCCCTAGTGCTGACTAAAGTAATGGAACATAATACATAACTTTTTCTGAAACAGTGTTCATCTTAAATCACCAGAAAAGCGCACCACTGCTGACACAGCATTTGTTTGAAATTACAATACATCCCAATGCAGTTTGTTGGTGAGGCGATAAATCCAAGACATAAACTCACATTCATTTTAGTGGCAAGTACAGTTGTTTCAAATTTTTGTACATTATCCCTTTTTTTGCCACCAAGGTGACTTGAATGTAGTCAGCTCTGAATTCGTATTTTATGCGAAAGTCAGCACTTGTGGTTGACAACCCACAAATAAACGCTAATGAACTCCTGACAGTGAAGACTTAACGTTTGACACTCACACTTGTATCATTCATGTGCAACAAGGATAATTAGAGCTCAGCAGAAAATGAACTAAAGACTTGCTAAGATATTAATTTTGATCTTTAGCATGTTATTTAGGTTCACTCATTTGTGTGGGAAAAGCATGAGCCACTTTACAGGAGTTTTTTTCCCACAGTTTTAACATTTTTTAAAATCATCAATCAATTTTGTTACTGTTTGAATTTTGAAGTGTAAGATTAAACGGTGTTAATTTGTACACATGGTGCATGGAGTAAATTTAACCTGAACTAAATAAGATGGGTAGGAGCAATTACAATTAAGAGCTTATTAATAATTAGATCAACTGGAATAAAAAAAGAACAGAAGGACTAATAGGAACGACAAAAGTAGCGTAGGCTTATATTTTATTGTAACACAATGACCACGTAGCACAATGTGAACTGTTCCAAAGTGGCCTTTATCCTGACTACCTGTAACAGCCAGGGTGTCTGTGATGCTTCAGGTGTTATTGGAAAAATAACCGTTATCCACAACTGTGCCCTGGACCAGTACCTCTGCGTTGTACTAGAATGCTGCAGAAATAAGTAAGTTTTATGTAAAACAAACATTTGGAGATGGCAGAGGAAAAGGCATGACTTGCAATTGATTGCTAAAGAGACTGATTCCGTTGAAAACAATGTTGTGGAATGGACACGCTCCGGGGGATCCCCTTAGTTAACATCATCCCAACACCACCTACTCTTTGCTGAACAAAATGAATAACAATGTAGTGCTTCACAGAGGAGCTGTGAAAGAATGTGAGCTACTTAGAGGTTTACAAGAAATGAAATTCCTAAATGAAAAAGGCCAAAGGAGATGCTGAAAGTAGGAAGAGGTTCAGTAGAGAGTCACCAAGACACTGTTCAAAAACAAATCTAGTTCCATACCATATATTTTTCTCTCATATTTAAAGATGTGGGTCAGTGGCAGCTTGGAGAAGGAATTGGCGTAAGTTGTGGTAAATGGTTGTTTTTCAGACTGGAGGATGGTAGACAGTGGTGTTCCCCAAGGGTCAGTGCTGGGGCCACTGCTTTTTTTGATATATATAAATTACCTGGATATTGGAATAGAGTAGAATTTCTAAATTTGCCAATGACACCAAACTTAGGGGTGTGGCAAACAGTGATGATGATACCAAGCAACTGCAACAGGACATAGAAAGGCTAGCAGAATGGGCAGACAAGTGGCAGATGGAATTTAATACAGGGAAGTGTGAGGCGATGCATTTTGGCAGAAGGAACAGGGAGAGGCAATATACACTTAATGGCACAGTTTTAAAGAGTGTGCAGGGACAGAGGGACCTGGGAGTTAATGTGCATAGGTCCCTGAAGGTGGCGGGACATATTGAGAGAGTGATTAGAAAAGCATATGGGACCTTGGGCTTCATATATAGAGGTATTGAGTACAAAAGTAGAGAAGTTATGCTGAACCTTTATAAAGTGCTGGTTAGGCCACAACTGGAGTATTGCATCCAGTTTTGGTCACCACACTTTAGGAAGGATGTGAAGACACTTAAGAAGGTGCAGAGGAGTTTTACCAGAATGGTTCCGGGGATGGGGGATCTTGGCTACAAGGACAGGTTGGAGAAGCTGGATTTGTTTTCATTAGAGCAAAGGAGGTTGAGGGATGATTTGATAGAGGTGTACAAGATTATGACGGGTTTGGATAGGCTAGACGGGGAAAGGCTGTTCCCACTAGTTGATGGTACAAGGACTAGGGGACACAGATTTAAGGTTTTGGACAAGAGATACAGGGGGGATGTGCGGAAAAACATTTTTACGCAGCGAGTGGTGAGGACCTGGAACTCGCTGCCAATGGAAATGGTGGAAGCGGAGACACTCGGGGAAAAATTCGGTTGGTTGCGCCACCCATTAGCGCCTAAAGAGGTCGAGAAGTGGGGCGCTAACCAACTAGCGCCCGGGCGCAGCGAACCCTGCGCCTCTTCCCATATTGAGCGGACATTTAGCGCCGGCGCTAAACCGTAGTGCCCGCTCACCGGCGCACGCAGATCATGACATCATTTCAGTGTGCAACGCCTTTGGGGCGCCCTGGACCGGAAATTCAGTGGCGCCCCCCTCCGTTCCGCCTGGCGCTAACTAGGACAGGTTACCTGGAACGTTTCCCAGTCGCTGTCGGGCTTGGGGGGCGCTCTTTAAAGGGGACTGTTCTGGATTATTCGTGGCAGCCATTTTTGGACCACAACTTCTTAGAGAGAGAGTTGCTCTGCTACACACGGCGAGCCATTTCTGCAGTGAGCCAGCGCTGGCAGAGGAACTTTAGCCTTCTGAACATCACTTTGCAGTTGGTGAGCTTCTCAAACGGCATAACTTTCAGTGCGCACTTACTATGGGGGCTGCATTGGATGGGAACGTCGTGCTTCTCAATCATGTTGACAGGGCACAGACGCAGGGATAGAGTGGCAGGCATGGCCAGACGGAGGAGGGCCTACAGACGTCGCCACACGAGACCTTACGCTGCCAGGGTTTTCCGCCAGCAGTTTTCATATATCAACATGTTGGAGGAGCAATGTTTCCGAAGGCTGCGCTTCAGTAAGGAGGTGGTCCCTGAGCTCTGCCACCTGCTTCAGCCAGATCTGCAGCTTCAACTAAGGTGCAGGACATCTCTGTCGGTGGCTGTGAGGATCACTGTGGCTCTAAACTTCTGTGCAAGCGGCTCCTTTCAGGCCGCTACTGGGGACATTGCCAACATCTCACAGTTCGCGGTGCATTGCTGCATCCGTCAAGTGACTAATGCCCTCTTTAAAAGGCGACGGCAGTACATCTCCTTCCTGATGACCCCGGACAAGCAGCGAGAGTGCACAGAGGGCTTCGCAAGGCTAGCAGGCTTCCCCATGGTGCAGGGCGCCATTGACTGCACGCATGTGGCTTTGCGGGCGCCTCTAGAGAAGGCGGAGGATTTCCGCAACCGAAAGGGGCTCCATTCTTTGAATGTGCAGCTGGTCTGTGACCACCGACAGCTGATACTCGCTGTGAATGCCCACTTTCCAGGCAGCAGCCACGACGCCTTCATCCTGCGCCAGACTTCTGTGGCAGACCTTTTCGAGGCCCCGGCTCACCCAGGAGGCTGGCTTCTCGGGGACAAGGGCAATCCTCTGTGCCCCTGGCTGATGACCCCACTCCGTTCGCCCAGCACCCCTGCTGAAGAACATTACAATGAGAGCCATCAAGCGACCAGGAACATCATTGAGCACACAATCGGCGTGCTGAAGCAACGGTTCCGCTGTCTGGACCATTCTGGAGGAGCCCTTCAGTACTAACCTGAGCGAGTCTCCCACTTCGTGGTTGTGTGTTGCATGCTGCATAACCTGGCAATCCTCAGGACCCAGCCAATGCCACCAGACATTGAAGCACCAGCAGAGGAGGAGGAGGAGCAGCAGCACCAAGACTGGAGGGAGGCACAAACTGCAAGGGCCGTCCGTCAGAGGCTTATAGCAAGTCGCTTCTAGGCCCCTCTCGGGGAATGCTTGCTGCCATTCCAAGAACATGAATGGAACCGTTCTGCTACCCCTAAGCCGGTCAAGGGCAAAATTTGTGCAAAGAACAGACATGGCCATTGTGAATAAAGAAAGTTGTTTATTTAACAAAATGTGCTTCCTTCCCACATGACAAAGCAATGGCAACAAAAAGCAAAATAAACAGACTGCCACATAAGTGCCTCTGACACCCGGGAGACTGTCCAAAACATAACTAACATTCAGACCAGCATCCTCGGCCTTGAATGAAACAAATAACAGGAATCAGCAGCACCTTCTACTTTTTCACCCTCGATGGTGATCTGCTTCCCTTTCGGCATTGGCCCCTTCCCGCCCTGCAGCTCCTCCGTAATGGGACCCCAGTGGCTGCAGCAAGGCTGGGGGAGGCCTGCTGACTGTTCGAAACCGCAGATGCCTCTGAGGGACGGCCTGGACGAGCTCTGGGCCTGGAGGGCCCGGCTGCTGACTGCTCCAACTCTGCATGGGCGGAAGCAGTCTGTCCTACATGTGGTGGCAGCTGCAGTGGAGAAGTGCCAGTAGTGGCATCAGGAATGCTGTCATCCTGAGAGCGGACAGCAGCTCCCTGGTCGGCCGACACACTGGCACTCTGACGGGGCAGCACCGCGGCATGCGCAGCAATCGGCTGGTGCACAGATTGCTGGCCTGCTGTGGTGCGGCAAGGGCCCCGAGGAATCCTGCCCGATCCAGCGAGGGTGGCAGCAGTCAGTGCTCGCGTGGCCTCAATCTGCGTCTGCATGAGACCAGCGAGTGACTGCGTGGCAGCACTCAGCACTTGCGTGGCAGGTGCCATTGCTTCGCTGAAGCCCTGGACAATCCTTGCCAGTGCTGTGCCGAAGTCCTGCACACTCCTTGCCTGCGCTGCGCCGAAGTCCTGCACACTCCTTGCCTGTGCTGCGCCGAAGTCCTGCACACTCCTTGCCTGTGCTGCACTGAAGTCTTGGACACTCCTTGCCAGTGTCTCAATGGATTCGGGCATCCTTCCCACTGCAGGCATGAGCTCAGTGTGCCTCAGCCTAGCCTGGGCGCTCATTTCAGCGAGGGCACGCACCTCTTCTGTGGTCTGTGCAGCAGCACTCGCGGCCCGACTCGCCCTCCGGGGAGACGGCCCCCGAGCTTCCCTACCCCCCTCGTGTTGCTGCAGGCCACTGGGTCCTGGAGCTGGATCCTCCTCAGAGCATTCCCCCCCGCTCCCCTCCAGGGAAGGAGTCTCCCCAGTCTGGAGATGGGCTGGCTCGCCTGAGGGTTGAACGGATGGTCCGGCTTCCTCCTCCTCGTAGCCTCCGGAGTCAGTCGGAGTGGCAGCTTGAGGGCCCGCCTCCTGAGCTGGTGATGCAGCATCTGAAAGCAGGGAGGTTCAAGAGTGGCTTTAGCAAAAGGACAGGGTGGCAGCAAGGGATGCATGAGTGCTGCAATGCTCTGAATTGCGTCGAGAGTGAAAAGCATGCTGGTGTGGGGAACAAGTGGAAGGAGAGAGGTCAAAAAGGTGATGACCTTACCATCGCTGTCCACAATGGGGTCGGCATCTCCAGAGGCGACGGGGCCACTCATCCGGCTTGCGACGATCTGGTGGACTCGCTCCTCCAGGTCTGTAAGGGCCTGCAGGTGAGGCCGGCCTCCTCCGGTCTGAAGCTGTTGCCTACGGTTACTCACCAGCTTGGCCTGCAAGAGAAAGGATGGGGTGTGATGAAACATGCTGCCCTGAGCTGACATCACATGCCTCCCGTGGTAGAATAGCCCTTACATTATGCTGCCCTGATCTGGCATCACATGCCTCCCATGGTCGAATAGCCCTTACATTATGCACTGAGCTGAATATGCGTGTGTGTTTCCAGAAAGGGCCATGGGTGCTGGATGACAGCTGGCCATTGGGGCTTTGCGCACCCTCTGGCCATAAAGTGAGGTGCAGATGGAGGGATGAAGATGATTCTGAAAAAGGCACTCACCCTGACGACCCGAGTGAGGTCATTGAACTTCTTCCTGCATTGCACAGGAGTCCTCGGAACCATGCTGCTGGAGGTGACTCTTTGGGAAACCTCCTTCCAAGCTCTGTGGTATTCGGTGTGTTGAGGCTTCTTGGCATTCTCCGGGTACAGCACAGATTGTCGGCGCTCCACCGCGTCAACCAGAGCATCCAATGCCCCCTCGCTGAAGCGCTGCGCTCTCTCCCTGGCCCTCTCCATGTGGTTGAAGTTTTGCCCGCCACAGGTAGGTTGCCGCCGATTTTGAGGCCTACAAGGCGCAGAGTGTGGCTGCAGATGATAATCGATCCACCCCTTTAAGAGCTGGCCGGCACCAGCGTGTCTGGGTGAAATCGATAATTAACAGCACCTGCGCTGCGCCCGCCCGTGGAGAAATTGCGTCGCACCGCCGGGTTAGCGCCTTAAGACTATCGTGCAGCGCCTGATTTAGCGCCGCAATCACCCTTAGGGGTGCTGCAACCCAATATCGCTCGAGGTGGTGATAAATTGCGCCTGCCGCTAAACTTTGCGCACCGCCAATACTAGCGCCCCAAACAGGGCGATACTGAATTTCTCCTCCTCAATGTTTTTAAGGGGAGACTGGATAGGCCCTTGAGGGAAATAAACTTGCACGGCTATGGGGATAGAGCGGCGGGAATGGGACTGATTGGATTGCTCTACAGAGACTCGATGGGCTGAATGGCCTCCTCTGTGCCATTAGGACTCTATGAACTCCAGAACAGTTGCTGAAAAGATGAAATGATAGGTTATTCAGTGGCCAATTTTGTATTTCTGTTTATGCTATGTAAGTGAAGGAAATTACCATTTGTGCACTATTCTGGGGTTACCTATGAGTTACTGAAAGTTTACTCCTGCTCATTAACCTCCGTTATTGCTGTTTTCTTCTTCATGAGTAAATTGTGCACTCTAATGGTTACAAAATGGGCTAACCAACTAATAGTCTTTGCTAAATAAAAACAGAAAATGTTGTTTCTTAACTTGTCCCATTACCATCTCCTTTTGCCTTGCACCATCATCCCTTTTGTCTCTTAATCTCTCCTGCCTTCCATCCTATCACAGACCTTCCCTTTTGTTCTTTCCTCCCCTCCTCCCTTTCCCTGCCCCTGCAGTTGCTTAAAAACCTGTTCTATCTCCAGCTTTTTCCAGTTCTGATGAAGGGTCATCGACCTGAAATGTTAACTCTGTTTCTCTCTCCACAGATGCTGCCTGACCTGCTGAGTATTTCCAGCATTTTCTGTTTTTATTTCAGATTTCCAGCATCCGCAGTATTTTGCTTTTGTAATAGCCTTTGCTAGACAGACTGAGGCCGGAATTTGCCGGCGCTCAGAGGGCAGGTTTGGAGGCGGATCCGCTGTCAAAATAGCAAAGATTGACGGCAGGTAGGAAACCCGCTGTCAACCTGTCTCCACGCGAGTCTCCCAGGTGTCGGGTCTGTCAGCGCAGAACTGACCCGACACCAAGTGGCGGGGTGTTATGTTCATTAATAACTAGACATTCTTATTATGAACAGCTAGCTTCTAGCTAGTCATTTATTCAGTACACGTTCTCTAGATACAGCATCTGTAGAGATTCAGCATGTGTACTCCTGTGTGCAGGCAGCCATCTTGACTACTGCCTTCTGGGTAGCCTAGTGCATCTTGGGTAGTGTAGTCTTAAACACATTCAACTAAACACACAGCAGTATACAGCTCTACAGCTCTATAGCTCCACCTAGTGTACTATTCTAGAATGACATGTTATTGATCATTACATCCCCCTTTCTTTGAGGTTAAACAAAAACAATATCAATCAACATCAATCAACTTTCAAGAAACACGATAAAGAAGATATCAGTAACACTTTTGTTAGTGCTCTATAAACAAACATTTTCACAACAGTCAATACATTTTCAATATAGTTTTTTCTTTGTACTCAAAGATTAAGTCTATCAGGCTTTTTTACTACACGTGTGGGTATTTTCAGCACGGGTAAGTCTGATGTGTTTTCATGAGATTGTTCTGGTGTTTCTGACATGTCTCACATCTGCCTATCATGTTCTCAATGTCCTTATTTATGCCAGGCCAATAAACAGTGTCTCTTGCTCTCCTTTTGCATTTTTCAATTCCGAGGTGTCCCTCATGAATCCTTTTGAGCATGTCTTGACGTGGAGCCTGTGGAATGACTGTTCTGTTCTGTTTTAGTAATAGTCCACTTGCGACACTCAATTCTGATCTTATGTGAAAATATTTTGGACAGGAACCTTTTGGCGAACCATGATGAATGTTCTCTATTACTGTTTGTAATACTGTATCTTTTACTGTTTCTTCTGCTATTTGCTTTGATTTTGTGTCTGACACGGGCAGCGCAGCAGTGACCATACTCACATGAACATCCACGTCTTCTTCAGTAGAGCTCACATGACTCATTGTGGGTGCTCGGGATAGTGCATCTGCTAACACTATGTATTTGCCTGGTGTGTAGATCAGTTCAAAGTCATATCTTTGCAGCTTCATCATGAGTCGTTGAATCCTTGGAGACATCTCATTCAGATTTTATTTAATGATGGCAACCAGTGGGCTGTGGTCTGTCTCAACTGTGAAGGTGGGAAGTCCATATATGTAGCCATGGAACTTTTCTAATCCAACTACCAAGCCTAGACATTCCTTTTCAATCTGGGTGTATCGACACTCAGTATCAGTCATAGACCTGGAGGCATAGGCAACAGGCTTCCAATTTTCACCCTCTGCTTGTAGCAAGACCGCGCCTAGGCCATCCTTTGATGCATCCGTTGACACTTTGATTCTCTTTGTCGGGTCAAAGAAAGTGAGTACAGGTGTGGTTGTCAGCACTGTTTTGAGGTTCATCCACTCTTGTTCATGTCTTTCTGTCCATGCGAACTCAGTTGTTTTATGTAGCAGGTCTAGCAGACAGGCTGTCTTGGCTGACAAGTTAGGAATGAACTTTCCAATGAAGTTTATCATCCCCATGATGCGTAGTACTCCTTTTTTGTCAGTGGGTCGGGGCATTTTGAGTATGGCGTTTACTTTTTCCATATCTGGCTCTATTCCTTTACCAGTTAGATTATCTCCTAGGAAAGTGACTCCCTGGACGCCAAACTGACACTTGGCTTTGTTGAGCTTCAGTCCATTCCGGCGTATGCTCTGTAGCACTTTAGTCAGTCTCTCATTGTGTTCTTTCAGTGCGGAGCCCCAGATGATGATGTCATCAACATAGACCCGAACTCCTTCCAGACCTTCAATTATGTGTTCCATCGCTCTATGAAAGATTTCAGATGCAGATATTATCCCGAAAGGCATTCTGAGGAAACAATACCTGCCAAATGGTGTGTTGAAGGTACAGTATTTGGTGCTCTCTTCATCCAGTTTTAGTTGCCAAAATCCTTGTGAGGCATCGAGCTTTGTAAAGTATCTGGCACCTGACATTTCACTGGTGATTTCTTCTCGCTTGGGAATCTGGTAGTGTTCATGTTTTATGTTTGCATTTAAGTCCTTTGGATCCATGCATATTCTTAGATCATTGTTCTTTTTCTTTACACATACCATGGAGTTAACCCAATCTGTTGGCTCTTCGACTTTCCTGATGACTCCTATTGTGGTCATTATGTCCAGTTCTTTCTTGAGCCGGTCACGCAGGGGTGCCGGAACGCTTCGTGGAGCATGTACCACTGGCTGAGCATCCTCCTTTAGCTGGATCTTGTAAGTGAATGGTAGAACTCCAAATCCTTTGAACACATCCTGGAAATTATTTACTACAGAATCCACCAAGTCATCTGGTCTGCTTATGGTACAGTTTATACGGTAGACTCTCTTGACCAGTTCTAAGTCTTCACAAGCTTTGTCACCCAGTAGTGAATCAAGTCCTTCAGCCACAACGGAAAACATGAGATGATGCACTTTGTCTTTGACTGTCACTTTAAGTCTGCATACACCTAAGCTATCTATTTTCTGTCCATTATAGCTCTTCAGTAGTACTGACTTTTTCTGTATTTTGGGCTTTTCTTTCATATTTTTAATGTCACTCATACTGATTAAGTTTGCTTTTGCCCCAGTGTCCAGTTTCAATGTAACTAATGCTCCATTTATCTGCAGTGGGATCATCCATTTGTCCTCTTTTACTGCATTGATTTTATGTTCAGCATTGTCCATTCCTAAGGGCTACACATTTTCTGTATCATTTTTGACATTGTCACATGACACCATTCGTACAAAAAATGTCTCACTTAAATCAGTGTCCTCAATCATATTGACTTGTTGCCCTTTCTTTGTTGTTACTTTTGAAAAGCATTGTTTGGCAAAGTGATTCTTTCCATGACATTTTGTGCACATTTTTCCAAACGCTGGGCATTGTTTTAACTGGTGTTTGTAACCACAGCGTTTACAATTAAAAATTCCTTCCTCCGATTGCTTTTCATTTCTGTTCTGCCCATGTTGCTTCCCCTTGTAGAACACAGCACCGACAGCAGCACTTACTACAATCGCATCATTATTGATTTCACTGAAAGTCTTCGCGTGCTGTCGAGCTAGCTCACTGGCTTGGCATATATTCACAGCATTTTCCAATGTTAGTTCGGTTTCTCTCAACAGACGTTCCCTGACTTTTTTTATCATGAATATCAAACACAATCTGGTCACGAATCATGGATGCTTTCAGCTCAGAGAAATTACATGTCTGTGCTTTCAGTTTCAGATCAGTCACAAAGCTATCAAAAGTCTCATTTTGCTGCTGTGTCCTTGAACAGAACACGTATCTTTCATAGGTCTCATTCTTTTTGGGAGAACAATGTGTATCAAATTTCTTTAGCATATCGTCTAAATTTTCTCTGTTCTCCTCAAGATTAAATACAAATGTATTAAATACCTCTATCGCCTGTGGGCCTGCAACTGTGAGCAGCAACGCTATTTTCCTTGCGTCTGGCTTCGTACCGAACCCGATGGCAGCAATGTAGAGTTCGAATTGTTGTTTGAAAGTCCGCCAATTGTAGTCGACATTTCCCGTGAGATTCAAAAACTCCGGTGGCTTCAAATTCTCCATGTCGCGTTTCACAATTTTGAGCAGATCTTCACCAATCCTGGTACCATGTTATGTTCATTAATAACTAGACATTCTTATTATGAACAGCTAGCTTCTAGCTAGTCATTTATTCAGTACACGTTCTCTAGGTACAGCATCTGTAGAGATTCAGCATGTGTACTCCTGTGTGCAGGCAGCCATCTTGACTACTGCCTTCTGGGTAGCCTAGTGCATCTTGGGTAGTGTAGTCTTAAACACATTCAACTAAACACACAGCAGTATACAGCTCTACAGCTCTATAGCTCCACCTAGTGTACTATTCTAGAATGACACGTTATTGATCATTACACGGGGGAGACAATTGAGATCATTAAATGGCTTGTTAAGAGCCAATTAAATGGTATTTTGAGGCTTCCTTCCAATTTTACGTGCTCTCCCACGGGTTACCCACTGCTCGGGGAACAGGCCAGCTCAACCTGTCGTGAGTTGAGTCTGCTCCGATGTTTCTGATAAGCTGACGCTGCAGAAGTGGTGTAAAATATGCCATGTTGTAGATGGTCAGTTTCAGAGCGCAGAAAATGTTGGTTACTGCATTTGTAATACATATAGAGATTTCTTTAGCTTGCAAGTGTTTAGAGGCAACTGTATGTCCAGTGCCACATCATTGGAACAACCCCTCTGACCATTAACAGATCGCCTCTGTTATCTCACCTGCAGCTGTCATCTATTGCAGCAACATCGGTGCCCTTGAAAAAATCAGACTTTAGTCCTCTGAATCCCTCCATGATCAGCCCCAACACCAACATCACCAGGCACACCAACAACATCACCAACCTTCTCCGCCATCACCTGATGCTGCACGGGACACAGGGCATCAGCCCCTGACAACATTGCTGCCCAGGAGGCCAGCGATGGCATCACCGTGGCCAGATTTACTTCACTTGACGCTGTAAACCCTGGCTGTCACATGATACGCCATGTTGACACCATCCCACACCAGCACCATAAAGCATCCCTTTAATGTCCAAGCCATTCCATGCACACTCATCACTATAGTGGAGGGAGGGGGGGTTATGTCTGAACATTCACCAGAACTCAGTAAGACACTTCTCAAGGTGCGCTCAGGTCTGTCCACTAAGGGGCAGTGTTGGAAAAATAGATTTCACTGTATGACAACACATTACCAGAAACTTCACATGGGCATTGGCTAAACCTCTCAAGTGCCTACCCTTGTGTGTTGTTAGTTGGAATGCTTGCAGTAGGATGAGGGTGAGTGTGAGGGGTGGATAGTGAGATGGGGAAGTGATAATTTAGATAGAGAGGGTTGGGTGGAGGTGCAAGGTAAGTTGGTGTGAGTAAGGATGTGCAGGAGAAGGGTATGGACGGCAGAGTGATGGTGATTGTTGAGTGGCACAGCAGAGTGAGGTTGAGTGTGGCTTTGCAGTAACACTTCATGATCCACAGATCATTGAAAGGTCGGCGCCACTGCAGCCAGGGATCCCTGACGACATCTCTGCTTTTGCCCCCCTGTGCAATGTACAACCAGGCTGCGTTGGTGTCCTGGGGAGATCTCTTCCACCCTTGGAAGGGAAGAGAACCTCCCTGTGTGCTGTGACTCCATCCATAAGCATATGGAGGGAGTCATTTGAGAATCTGGGTGCAAGTGTCCACCTTTGTGCAGTGCTTGTCAGTGTTTGCAGCACCTCAATGCTGTGAAACACTGACCGAACAACTGTCAAACTCAATGTGGCCATGGTCCCTTTAAGGAAACCGGCTGATGATGTGTCATCAAATGACATCATCAGACCAGCTTCTTGTTAATTGACCGGGAAGCCCACAGGTGAAGAGCTCATTCAAGAATTGTGGGAAAGGAAGCCTCTACTATATAGTGTTGGAGTACCATCCTAGAAACATCTAGTACATTAGGTTTGGAAAAAATTGCAGAGAGGATAAATTCAGTCTCCAGAACCCAGTGAACCTGAACATAGATCAGCAAGAAGATGGCTGACTGGAAACAAAACTGCTGTGCGAGTTAGGTTGATTGGCTATGATAAATTGACCCTTAGTGTTAGGGGGATTAAATACGTGGGGTTACGGGGATAGGGTGGGATATGTGTTGGTGTAGGGGTTACGGGGATCGGGTGGGATATGTGTCGGTGCAGGCTCGATGGGCCGAAATGGCCTCTATCTGCACTGTGGGGTTTCTGTGATTCTGTGATTCTCCTTTAACACCCTCCTTAAAACACACCTCTTTGACCAAGCTTTAGGTCATCCCTCATAATAGCTCCTCCTTGGTGTCCAGTTTTTTTTAATTACACCTGTGAAGTGCCTTGGGATGGTTTTCTACCGTAAAGGCGCTTTATAAATGCAAGTAGCAATAATGCAGGTCTGAATGCCAAGCACCTGTCCAATGTAGGCAAACCACAAAATATATATTCATAATAATTGTGCAGTACTTCCATGAGATAAACAGGCTACTGGATGCTTACCGTGTATATTGTAATACATGAGAGAAATACTTATATTTTCTAATTCAAACTGTAGGCACCCAGAAATCTTAAAGGGAATTTACTGAATAAGCCACAAGACATCCTTGTAAAAAGAAAGACTTGCATTTATTTAGCACCTTTCATGACCATGGATGTCTCAAAGCGCTTTACAGCCAATGAAGTACTTTTTGAAGTGTAGTCACACTTGTAATGTGGGAAATGCGGCAGCCAATTTGTGCACAGCATGCTCCCACAAACAGCAATGTGATAATGACCAGAGAAGGCAACAGAGTTGTGTTAAGCATGTTTACTTATTATAAGATTGCTGGGGCGGGGGGAGTTGCTGCTGGTGATGGCAGTGTGTGTCATTGCCTGTGCTACTTAAACTTGAAAAATTTCAAGACTCCTTATCTGGTTGAAGGACAAGATGGCTCATAGTAAATGACAGCAAAGCAGAAATGTAGGCAGTCTCAGGCACAACAAGCCCTTGACACATTTTGACATGGCCATTGTGATATTCATACGGCATGATAACATTGAGGAAGTAGGGAAAGGTGAAGCTGGAGGCTTCTCCAAGCGCGGGGCTAGTTCTGTTATGCTCTTATTATGTCTTGTCTCCCTGCTCAATCACTGACACATTCAACCTCAAAAACATCACCGAGTGTAATGCAATGCAAGGACTACTCAAAACTACTTGTTTAAGGCAGCATTTTGATATGAATTCCTGTTCTGATTTTGTAGGCACGGAAGAA
This sequence comes from Somniosus microcephalus, assembly GCF_052327205.1. NCBI lineage: Eukaryota > Metazoa > Chordata > Chondrichthyes > Squaliformes > Somniosidae > Somniosus > Somniosus microcephalus. Next base: position 85,677,531 of record NC_140998.1, on the reverse strand, counting down.
CAAACTAACACCACAGCCAGTGGCCCCAAGCAAGCCATCACCTCACACCATGGGCTGAATTTTATGAATGGAGACGTGTTGGAGGCGGGACTGCTGCTTGCCTAGGTTCAGTCCCACCTCCATCAGCCACTGGCCAACCAGCAGGATCTTCCCCTGATTGACCCTGTTGTATCCGTGTGTTAATGGAGACACGGAATGCAGGAGTTGGTTTCACAGGTGTTTACTGAACAAAGTCTGGAGGTGAACTAACTGATACAAGACACTATACAGGCTTATATAGCCCGAGTGGCCATTACCGGCATTACAGTACACAGGGGGCTCTTAGAGGCACATACACCACAGTTAAGCCCCCCTGGCGGGCTCAGCAGGCCAATTAGGGGGAAGTCAGTGACAGAGCACGTCAACATGATGAGTCATCTATCAAGAATTTTTGAAAGAAGAAATGTCATTGTTTGATAGCTCTGTGAAGCTGTCAAACACTGACATTCTTTGTAGTTTGATGAGCCCTTGTGTTCAGGACTCATCAAACCTTTCTACTTTGTAGAAATCAGATGACTGTTGGATCGGAGGATCCAACAGCCAGTCTGTGATCTCTACAATGGAGATTTCAGGACTCCGGCTCCACAGCGGCTGAAGGCTGTAGGCAGAAACAAAGATAAGTTAACATTTTCTAACACTTTACACTCACCTCACATACTTACCACTCCACACTTGCATCCATCACTCGCCTCTACTTTGCAATTTCAGACCCTCCGACCCCCGCAGACCTCCTACTCGGCTCCCAAACCCTGGCGAGATTCCCCCAGGTCGGGAAGCCCGCATTTCGGAATGAAAAATGGAGATAATCCTATTTTCTGCCTGTTAACTATCTATTAACAGGCAGTTAATAGGCTTTAATCCCTTCCCGCCTCCAAGGAGACGGGACCCGGGGCAGGACGACTTCCCGCCTCCTGGCAAGAGGGCACAGAGGTGGGTTGGGGGCGGGATTGCCACCCGCCCCCAAATTCTGCAACTTTCCCGGCAGTCCCGTCTCCTCGGGGCTGAGAAAACCCAGCCCCATGTGTCACCAGCACAGCTACACACACGCGGAGGATATAGATAGTTTGAGAAAAAAGTACTGGGTGAGTACTCGGGACAACAAACAGGAAACTCTAGTCTGACGATTATTTTTAAGCTACTGGAATTATTCTGGATACCAGAAGATCTATCTCCTTTCATCAATAAGCAATAACCCATCAATTAAGATCTCAATCTAGTTTTAAAATATTAAGCAAATTTATTAAGTAACCAAGGAACAAGTGAATATATATAACATCCATCTCCTCAAAGGGGAAATAACAAACGATTACAAATCTAAGTGCTAACCCGTATCTCTATGAGCAACTGAATACTGTACATCAGCTCCCTTCTTGTTTCTTTGAGTGAGAGTTAGTTAAATCTACCTGCCTCTCCATAAAGATCTGTTTGTTCGATTCAGTTAAACTGAGGGCTTTGCAGTTCCCTCTTTTTATGGTTCTTAGCCTGTTACCACAGCTCATTAGAAATTAATAACTGCTAGCCTTATTTACAATTAACAGCCTGTCATATTCATAACTGAGTCAATCATGAAACCTGCAGACTACTCTCAAGCCTGTTACCAGGGAGACTATGACAACAAACTTTGGAGCATCTATATATATAAATCGGTACATCTGTCTGTCTGTCTGTCATTCTGTCATTCTGTCTGTCATTCTGTCTGTCATCGCGTGTGCGTCTGTCGGGCTATGCGCTCGAAAGTTACAGGGCGTACCTACGCGCGCGTTACCTCCAAAGAAAGCTTACGCTTCCGAGATGGTTTTAAGCATATTTACGTTTCGGCTGGGCTAAAATCGCGCCCGCGGTATCCCAAAAACCTTCAACGTTCCGCTCATTAGCATCTCATTATCCGCTCATTAGCGACAGAGTGACCTCGAGCTCGACCAATCGTACGCCGGGTTGCTGGCGTGTGCCGCCGGGCCAATCGGTGCGTGTGTGGCCGGGCCTTATCGTTCTGAACCGAGGTGAGTCGCCGCCATCTTGATTCCAAACTTTTCCTTTCTTTTTCCCGCTTTCTGCGTCTTAAAAAAAAACGTTGCTTTTAAAACACATAGGGCTAGATTTTCAGTTGCTTGCGCCAGCAGTTAGCGCCTTAAGAGAAGTGATTTCCGGGCGCTATGCGTGTAGCGCCCGGGCGCAGCGCAGTTTGCGCCCCGCCCCAAATTAAGTTGCCCGTTAGCGCCGGCGCAAAGTTTAGCGCCCGCCCGGATGCGCGCGCAGAAAATGACGTCACATCCTCGTGCAACGCCCTTTGGCCGCCCCGATTGCAAACTTCAGTCGGACCGCCCCATTGTGCGGCGGGCGGCCGGAGCGTTTGGAAAAAGGAACGCAACACAACCAGCGCGGGCCCCGGGGGGCGCTAATTAAAGGGAACGTCCTCTCCAGTATAAAGGCCATCCATTATTTCAGAAAACAGTCTTGTGCAACGCATTTCTGGAGACACAACAAGGAGGATAGCTAACTGGTTTCAAGCAGCAAGAGCCAGGTATTTTTGGACTCAGGCAACAGCGCTGCAAGTGGCCATTTGGAAATTAGAGTGTTTGCCAGGATTTGATGGGGGTTGCATGGGGTGCCAACGCGGAGCTGCAGCTCCATGTCCGTAGGGCTCGCAGACGTATTGTGAGAGGGGCAGCCCTGGCTAGAGGCAGAGGGGGCTACAGGCGTCGGCCACGTAGGCCTTACCCAGTCAGGCTATACCGCCAGCAGCGCTCCTACCTAAACATGAGTGCCGCGCGATGTGTTAAAAGGCTCCGATTCCGGAAGGGGGTGATTGCAGAGATCTGCCACCTGCTTCGCCGAGATCTGCGGCCAAAGCTCAGGTGCAGGACGTCTCTGTCGGTGGAAGTGAAGGTGACAGTGGCATTGAACTTCTATGCCACCGGCTCCTTCCAATACGCTGCTGGGGACATAGCAAACATCTCCCAGTACGGCGCGCATCGCTGCATCCGCCAGGTGACCGAAGCACTGTTCAGAAGGAGAAGCCAATTCATCTCCTTCCCCATGGCCCTGGAGAGCCAGCATCAGCGCGCATTGGGATTTTCCAGACTCGGGGAATTCCCCTTGGTGCAGGGCGCCATTGACTGTACGCATGTGGCTTTGCGGGCCCCTCTGGAGCATGGCGAGCAGTATCGCAACAGGAAGGGCTACCATTCTCTGAATGTGCAGCTGGTCTGTGACCACAAGCAGCGCATCATGGCAGTCAATGCCAGCTTCCCAGGCAGCAGCCACGATGCCTTTATCCTGCGGCAGAGTACTGTGCATGACATGTTCCAGGCACAGCCTCCCCCAAGAGGATGGCTACTCGGGGACAAAGGCTATCCTTTGTGCACCTGGCTCATGACCCCGCTCCGCGCGCCCAGGACCGCTGCTGAAGAGGCCTACAACGAGAGCCATCAAACCACCCGCAACATCATCGAGCTAACTATTGGGGTCCTCAAGCAGCGGTTCCGCTGCCTTGATCGCTCCGGAGGAGCTCTCCAGTATTCGCCGGACCGGGTCTCCCAATTTGTGGTGGTTTGCTGCATGCTACACAACCTGGCTATCCGCAGGACTCAGGCACTGCCACCTGACGTTGGACCAGCACCTCAGGAGGAGGAGCAGGAGGAGCATGAGGAGGAGGAGGAGGAGGAGGAGGAGGAGCAGGAGTACGTTCCCAGGAGGGAGCGACCAGGGCCAAGGGCCGCACGACGCCACCTTATTACACGGTACTTCTAAGCCCCCTGTCAGGGAATGGCCAGGGGCCATGAGGGAAGATGAATGCAGCCGCTCCGCAAGCCCTCAGCCGGCGAAGCCAACAAACACTAAGAAGAACAACCATGGAGACTGCATGAATAAAGATAATTTTTTATTAAACAAAAATGAAAAGCCCTTCCCACATGAATCCCCAAAAACAATAAACGGGCCCCACAAAAAGCCCAACAAACGACTCACTCCCACAAACTGGGGAGGAGCCACTCCACCTTTATTGAAACCGGGCCTCAACGTCGGCCTAACGCAAAAAAAAAGCCCTCCAAAAGCACAACCATGGGCAAAATAAAGATGGCCACCGCCATATTAAAGGAAAGCTGGCCACACCCTCTACTGAGTGGCCCGCGAGGGCGAGACCTTGGCCAGCATTTTGCCTCCCCTGCCCTGCCTGCTGCTCCTTCGCAAGCTCTGCCCAGTGGCTGCTGCGAGGCTGGGGGAAGGCACCTGAGGCTCAGATGCCCTTCCGCCAGATGCCACTGGGGGGCGGCCTACACGGCGTTTGGGCCTCGAGGGGCCGTCTCCTGAGTGGCGCGCCTGAGCCTGGCCACCATCAGCTGCAGCCGCTTGCCCTTGACGCCCCAGAGGGGGAATGGCGGCGACGGATGGTGCAATGTGGGCCAGCTGGCGTCTGGGATGCGCTGGCTGGTGCTGTGGCGCGGTGGCACTCGGCCGGGCCCGCACTGCAGGATCCGCAGCAATCAGCCGACGGCCGGCTTGCTGGGATGGTCCAGCGCGGCGCCTGCCCTGGCGATGCCTGCCTGAGACAGCGCGTGTGGCAGCAGTGAGTGGCCCTCTGGTCCTGGTGTGCGCGCGCATCACATCCGCCAGGGTCTTGACGGCATCAGTTAGCATGCGGCCAGTCGCGGCAGTTGCTGCCCCGAACTCGCGCACACTGGTCGCCAGCGACTCGATGGCCTCAGGCATGCGCCCCACCACGCTCATGAGCTCCGTGTGGCGCCGGTCCGAGTCGTCGGCCATCTGATCGAGCTTCCGCACCTCCTCCGAAGTGAAGGTGTCCGGACTGGAGTCGCGACTCTCCCGCTGGGGAGGAGGGGGCCGAACTAGGGGACCCTTGCCGCGTTGGTGACGGCGAGTTTGCCGAGCAGCAGCACTCCCCTCTGATCCTTCCCCCCTTTGGGGGGAAGGCCGCGGGCCACGCGCACGGCTGCTGGGTGGCTGGACGCCACTGGTCCCAGAAGCTGCATTGCCCTGCGACAGTTCCTCCAGGCACTCGTCCAGTGAGGAGGTGTCGAGCATTTCCTCCTCTCCTGCGGGACGTGACTGTTCCCCCGAAGGTCCGGCTTGCTCCTCCTCCTCCTCCTGGTTGGAGGTGCTGTCACTGGCAGCCTCAGGGTCCTGGTCGTCACCAGCTGAAAGCAGGAATGCACAAGAGTAGCTTCAGAGTGAGGAGACGGCGTCAGCGAGGGAGTTAGGACTGGTGGGATTCAGCGCATTGGTGGGACAGTGGCAAAGGAGGTAGCTCGGATGGGCCAGTGCGACGCGAGAGGGCCAAAAGGCGAGGTCCTTACCATTGCCGGGCAGTGGAGGGTCGGATACACCGCACGCTGTGGGGACAATCACACGTGCTCCCATGAGCACACACACGCGCTCCTCCAGCCGAGTGAGCTCCTGCAGCTTGGCGCGGCCACCCCTGGCACGGGCCTGGCGATTAAACGCTACTTTAGCCTGCAAGAGAAAGGACGGGCTGTAAGGGCGCAGTGAAGCCCTGATGTAGTGTGCACTGCCTCCCATGGTGGAATAGCTTGGCCAGAGTGAAGCCCTGATGTAGTGTGCACTGCCTCCCATGGTGGAATAGCTTGGCCAGAGTGAAGCCCTGATGTAGTGTGCACTGCCTCCCATGGTGGAATAGCTTGGACAGAGTGAAGCCCTGATGTAGTGTGCACTGCCTCCCATGGTGGAATAGCTTGGACAGAGTGAAGCCCTGATGTAGTGTGCACTGCCTCCCATGGTGGAATAGCTTGGACAGAGTGAAGCCCTGATGTAGTGTGCACTGCCTCCCATGGTGGAATAGCTTGGACAGAGTGAAGCCCTGATGTAGTGTGCACTGCCTCCCATGGTGGAATAGCTTGGACAGAGTGAAGCCCTGATGTAGTGTGCACTGCCTCCCATGGTGGAATAGCTTGGCCAAAGTGTAGAGTGCCGAATGGCCATTTGATGCTCATGACTGTCCCAATGCTGCTGGCTGAGGGCTGGCCAAAAGGACTTTCAGGTCCCTTTGCCCATCATGTCAGGTGTACATGCAAGAATGAGGAGGAGACTGGAAAGGCTACTCACCCTCACAATCCTGGTCAGATCGTTGTACTTCTTACGGCATTGTGTGTGGGTCCTGGGGGCCTCGCCGGTGAATGTCACCCTCTGGGCGATCTGCTTCCAGGCTTTGGTGTAGTCGTGGTGGGTTGGATTCCTCCCACTGTCTGGAAACAAGATCTTGCGCCTCACCTCCAGAGCTGTGAGCATGATGTCCAGATCACCCTCTGAGAAGCGCAGGGCACGCTGACGGGCCTTCTCTGGCGTTGCCATGACTCCCTGGGGCTGAGCAGTAGTGTTGAGGCCTCTTTGCAAGGCTGCAGTGTGCAGGGCGTGGCAGCAGACTAATTCGTCCCTTCCCCCTTTAAGAGCTGGTCGGCACCACGGGGTCTGCTGTCAGTGCAAAAATGACCGCACCCGTGCTGCGCCCCGCCTGGGCGCTATCCCTCTGGACCGCCGGCTTAGCGCCTAAAGAGAGTAGTGGAACGCCTCTTTTAGCGCTCCACCAACCTCTTAGGGCGAAGCCACTGAATTCCCGGCAACGGGGCGCTACTTTGGGGCGGGCGCTAACTTCGGGCGGGCGCTAAAGCTAGCGCCCCAAAACTGCCTAAACTGAAAATCTAGCCCATATTGTTTAAAAAAAAAATGATTTAGAAAGTAATTAACTTATCTAATCTCATTAATTTTCCTACCTTTCTCCGTTTTTC